>NC_087255.1:18084700-18684700 GCF_037042905.1 Lytechinus pictus | reverse complement strand
TATGTATTGATTGATATAATATAGTTTTGAAGATGAAAATATTATTCTTGAAATGTCTACTTTTTATTTGTCATTGACTAAAAATAAATACATTTTCTTTGAATTTTCTCAATGAAATGAAAAATAAGCAATTTATTAAAATGTTATATTCAAAATCAACTGAAATTGATCGATTTTAGCTGCAAAGGCCCTCAAAAGGCTGATTAGTCGGTGAAAATTGGATTAGTCGGTGAAAATAAGTTTTGTCGGTAGGTGAAGGCCACCGACGAAATTAGTCGGTGGTTTCCAATAATTTGTCGGAGAAAATCACCGACAAATTTTGATGAAATGGAATTTAGTCGGTGATGGCAAAATTGTCGGTGAAAATGAAATTAGTCGGTGAAAATCACATTTAGTCGGAGAAAACCACCGACTAATTGTTTGATGAAACGCCCCCCAGTTGCCAAAGTTTAAATCCTGAACATCATTCATTGTCAAAAGTGAGATGAAGGGTGATAATGAGCAGTGTGTGGCAAAAGAGGTTTTCTGCATATTTTTTCTTCTCAATGCCAATGATAAAAGGGCTGCATTAACATCCACCCCCTTCCTGAAAACATCCTTGTTATTATTTTCTTAAAAAACATCAAATGTGGCATTTATAATGGAACAGCTAGGAATACAAATTTTTCATGGGGGGCAGGGCAGGTGGTTCTAATTTGCATTTCTCGATAATTTAAGAAAGGGGGGTGCAAGTTACATGCACTTTACCCATTTTTCTCTCTTTTTAAATAATTGTTTTTGTTTTGTTTTTTGGGCTTTCTGATCTTCATGAGGCTGAGAGAGGGACACAGATTTAGCGCTGTCCATGGATAAAAACGTCCTAGACATGGGTGTGAAGATAAGAAATGCATATCCAGACAAAGGCCTTGTAGGCCTATTTAAAAAAGTAATAATTTGGTGGAAGCGTGAATATCAATTGAACCCCCCCCCCCGGCCCCCCTTCCCAAGGTTCAATATTAAGTAAGTGCCCTAAAGGTTAAATATAAATTTGGCTCCCCCAGATCAAACACCAAATTGGCGCCCAAAAGGTCAAATATAAAATAGTTGCCTCAGCTCTTTTATTCAAATCATGCACTATCACCCCCCCCCCCCCTGTATTTCCCTCTCTCCTTCTCTTTTATCTATTTCCCCTTTTTTTCTCTTTCTCCTTTTTTTCTGTTTCTTCTTTTCCCTTCCTTTTTTCTTTTCTATTCCCCCTTCTATTCCCTTCCTCTTTTTGGCACACCGCCCCCCCTTCGACTACCGGCTACATGGGGACCCGGGCCCCAAAAGCCCTCCTTTATGTGCTGGATCTTGATCAGTGTTTTATCTCGGCTTTAGTAATTCAATGAAATAGTCTGAAGTACAAGTAGGAACCATTGGTGAAATACATTGATTCATTAATTTGAATAGGGCCTATCATTATTTTTATTTAAATGAGGTGTGAACGAGGAGGGGTTTTTCAGTACTGTCCCAGTTTCTTTTCCTTGCCTTCTTATGATTTTCCTCCATGGTTATATTTCGATATTGTAACTTGTTGAAGAACTTGTAGCAGAAGTCGATTATCACAACTCAACGGAGCCTGTATTTACTGCGCATGTGTAATAGCAGCAGGCCAAATTTCTGCTTCAATTGCACATGCGCAGTAATCCACTACCACTACGACCACCAACTTAAACCCGCGGTCTAACTTTAGACCGCGGGTTTAAGTTGGACGACACTTAAACCCGGGGTTTAACTAAAACGGAGTTTCAGAAACACAAATCGCGCAAAACTGGAGTTAGTACGGACCCGCGGTCTAAGTGTGGCTTAGTTAGACTCTAGTTTAACTTAGACTGAGGTTTAAGTTAAACCCGACTTCAGAATACGGGCCATAGTCTTTAAATATACGTTTTCAGATATCTACTAATACTACAGAGAATGAATTGACCTATAATTGTATTTGCATAGAGAAACTAAAATGTTTTGAGAGGAAAAGTATTTTTTTTGCTTCTTGGTAGCATAATTATTGCGGTATAAAGGTATTGAGTAGTTAATCAGCATGTTATCATTCAAGTGGGTCTATATTACTAGACTGCACTAGCATTATGGTTCAGGAAACCGGCCAGGTATCAGTAGTTGAGGAATCAAGACGGCACTATTGGTTTGTATCTGCCTTAAGAGCTTATAAGAGCTTGAAGTTATATTGATGTGATCTTAATACAAGGGATCATTCAAATTGAGTTTAAGTACTGAAGCAAAATAAGCCAAACGTTGTTGAAAATTTCTTCCAAATCTGTAAGTAACAAGAAGTAGATTTACATTGCACAGGCAGAAATTTAAGTACTGAAGCAAAATAAGCCAAACGTTGTTGAAAATTTCTTCCAAATCTGTAAGTAACAAGAAGTAGATTTACATTGCACAGGCAGAAATTTCATTTGTACACATGTTGTTACTTGAAAATGCGATAAACCTATTGGTTATGATTTTAAAAAAGATCCTTCTAAATATGCCAGAGTGGTACTAGGTCAGGTACTATATGTTCCTGAGTATAAGTACCTGAGTATAAGTATTGGAATACAGTGACATTCTGAGCCAGTGTATGAAAACTTTATTCAACAATTGGTCATGACCGTAACAGTTTCTTGCAGTTCATTTTTGTTACCATTATACCATTATAAAGCATTAGGACAACATTTTTTTTTGCTTAAAATTGTTTTTTTAATAATTTTAATAAATTGATTTATAAATTGATTTTTTTTTTATGATAAACTATTTATCTTTATTGAGAGTGATTAATTTTTTTTTTGGGAGGGGGAGGTGTAATGAAAAAAGTTATTTATTTACATAACTAAATTGCAATTTTTATTATTTTTTTCCATTAGGGTATCTTTGTTTCAAGAGTTGCTATAGGAGAGCCAGCTGAGAAGGCAGGTTTGCAAGTCGGTGATAAGTTATTGGAGGTAAGATATCTATCTATTCTCTCTCTCTCTCTATACAGTCCGACCTCTCTTATCCGGACACATTGGGACCAGCACCAATCCGGATAAGGGATTTATCCGGATCTGGGAGACCCAATATTAAATACACGCAAGCTGCGGCCTCGATCCCCGCAACGCGGCGGTAGCTACACGTTATCTATTGTTGTGGGCCGGGCGTACGGTACAGACATGTATTCACTGCAGTGTCAGTGCAAATTATAGGCGGTAATTTTTACGGAAATGAAATCGAACGATGGCCAAAACTGTTGGATAATTTACCTGCTAAAATGATTGAGGTATAAATCGAGCATACCTCGAAAGAGAGAGAATGAATGACTCGATGAAAGTAAGTTTTACAATTAGATCATCGCGGCCGCTATCGCAGCTTCGCAATGTCAGCCATTGTTATACTGACTGTAGGCTCAAACATGATAGATGGCGCTGTCCGTATTGAGGCCGAGCATTAGCTAGCGAACATGTGTTGTTTTTCCCGGGGAAACAACAAGAGAACGTGATGAAATGTTTACACTGCACCCCGATTTACTGGAAAATTATCCTGCCTAAATTCTTTTGGTGATTTGGGTGAGATATTTTCATGAAAAATAATGTTGTTTTAGGTAGACTACACTGGAAAATATATTTAATCAAAGTGAGTTTGCGTATAGGATTGAGTTTAGATTGCAATCTCATTTCCTCACGTACTAATAAAATTGAATTGAAAAAAAATCTCGGCAAGTGTGCGTCCGGATAATAGAGAGATCCGGATAAGGGGAGGCCGGATAAGAGAGGTCGGACTGTATATATATATATACTCCAAATTTAATGTAAATGAAAATGTACTTTCATCCACTCTTTTCCCCTAGATATGAACAGTTAACATTTGTTTATCATTCATTGACCTTGATATGTACTCTCAAGAAACACCAAATATGAAGGAATTTGGCTCGCGAACAACATCTATCACAGAAGCAAGCTTCATTGGCCTTGTATGAATTCAGCCTTGTTTACATTGTTTGTGGCCTATATCTACCAAACCCTTTCAGCTATTTGAATAGATAAGCCTTGTCTATTCAATCTGTAATGAAAACAAACATGTAGTGAGGGAGGAGGATGAATGGGCATACATGTAGTTATGAGCAGGATATACCCAAACAATGGATATGTAAGGGACAGTCTTGCTAAGTTTATGCATCACTGCCTTCCTAATTTCAATTCATGTATTCAGAGCTAAAAGCTTTTCATCACAGCATTAATAGATAACTGGACTTTAGCAAGAACTCTGAAGAAAAAGCATCAATAGTTGTGATAGATTAAAATTAATTTAAATTGTGATTGATCGAAAATTCCTATCACTTTATAAACTGCTCAAATTTATAACAATTGCAATCTGGTATTATTGTTCCCTTTTTTTGGGGGGGGGGGGGAGAAGAGTATAAGAGCTAGACTGTCTCAATACTGATATTAGATCCAATGTTACATGCAGTCATAGTGTTCTCCTCACGTAATTGTATTTTTTTTGGACCATTTTTTTATACCATCTATCTTCTTCATCTTAGGTAAATGGATATGATCTTACCATGGCAACGCATCGGCATGCAGTCAAGATCCTCACGAAGGAGAAGTACTCCATTCTTAAGATGAAAACGACGCGCCAAGGACTCATGAGGAGCTAACCACCTCTATTACACCCTCTGCATCCCACCCATCCACACTGTTGACTATGTCCATCCAATCAGCATGCGCCACGGGGGAATCCCCTCCACGGGAAGGGGATTCACCTTTTGTAGAATGGTAAATGACTACCGCATTTGATACACTAAAAATGAATATATCTATGCTAGTTGTTAGTGTTTGAAAGAAGATGCATGAGTTTGGGTGTAGTTGGACGAACTAGTTTTATGAAATATTTGTTAACATTATCATACTTTTGTAGTTTATCTTTTCTTGTTCTGTAGACATGATGCTTGACTGGGCGATATGCACATATATATGCAATAAAAGATTGTACTTCTGAAGGGAAAGAAATTCTGTGGCATTTTACACTGATCATAAGTATTCGATCATCCAATGCTTATTAATTGTACATTATTTTGAAGCTGTAAATTTTGAAGCTTTTTTAACTCACAAAAAAGTAAACTCTGGCAACGTTTTGGTGCCTAGTCATACATCTTTTTAGTGTAATTATCATGGATACATTGGAGTATGTGTGTGTTTCTCAAAGAAATAATTGCACTGATTTTGTTATTCAACGTTGGGTATCATAAACTTTATAACATTGATCAGGCATATTTGTTTCAATCCGATCATATTTCTTTCTAGAAAAAGTAAAGTTAGTTTTAGGATACACAAAATGCATCTCCTCAAAAATAAGTGACATACATGTTTTAATCAATATTTGAACAAAGTCAAATTATATCCTTGGTTATTCAATTTCTCTCACAAAGAGGAATAAGATATATGTAGTACATATATGTCATGATTGGGTTGACAAAAATTTTATTGGTTTTCGCGTATTTATTCATAAAACTTAAATTGATTTTCATAGCTAATGTTATATATTTGCAAAGTATATATTAGGCTGTTATTTAATTTCGATGTTAAAATGTTATGTCTTCCAATTATCATTTCATGCTGTGTAATCAATTTTAGAATAGATGAAAATAGTCATGATGCTTTGCAGATCTACATGTATGTTAATTTGTTCTACCATATATTTGTACAATGTACATTGTGGATTGTCTATTTTTAAAGAGATTTCTCTGCATATTTTTTTAAAATCACAATTTTAATATTCTTAGCTAGTATTCAAAGCTAAATTGTTTTCTGATCAGGCGAATTGTCTTTTTAAATAAGTGATTGTGTTATGCTGAGGATATTCATCAAAATATGATATTGTCTAGAATTTTGCTTGGAATCACATGCAGTAAAAACACAAAAATATGTATGTGGGACTAAGCAGTCTGAAATTGTCTGTCCACAGCATTGTGTATGGTTCATTTGACATTTATTTATTTTTAGAATTCAAACACTCTCCCATACCTTGATTTAAAAGGTATTTAATCAGATTAAATAAAATATTCAGACACGAGCTCCATACCGTATGCATGAAAATAATATATTTATTGGAAATTGAGAATACAATAGGCCTGCCACATGATCAATTGTGTATTTTTATCAGCATTTTACATAAAGTATCTATAATTGTAAATATTTACAAATTAATTTTGCAAGACCACTTTTTATTCCAATGAATTTACTAATCAATTAGAAAGCATCTTGCCAAAGAAATTTTGTTGTTTTAAACGTTTTATTCATTCCCAGAGTTAGGAATTAAAAAGGTTATGAAAAAGTTCAGTACTAACTGCAACATCGATAGGAAACCAGTACTAGAAATTAAAAAAATTGTAATTTAAATGTTTAAGAATTACTACTTAAAGATGAAGATGAGAAACAAGTAAGGTTTAAAAAATACTTGAATTGTGATGAATAAATCATGTTTTTTAAATGTTTTACTAAAATTTCAATAGAAAAAGAGGGAAAATATTTATTTTCAATTTAAGTTTAAAACACTATAGGGATCATGTTTTGTATCTATTTGTATATTTGTGTACGGATAATAAGATGCGATACTACATTGATATGTACAAGTACTTGTGCATATGTATTCATTATGTTCATATAAGAATAGCTTGTGATTACTATAGTTTATTTTAGTTGGCAGATTGACAACCTTCATTGAATTAAAATATGTATATGGTTTATGGGATATACATGAATTATCCAATTATTACACAAATAATTGTACCACATTATTGTGCTGATTTGTTTAGGGCAAGCAATATTATGTTAAAATCAAGGTTTTTGTTGATGATTCAGTGACGTGTCGTTGACAATTGCATCGTTTTTTTTAGCTCAATTTCTTCCTGGAATCGATAGTTGTTTTATAGTAATGTGCCACATGAACAAGGTGTATCACAGGTAGTCTTCAAGCACAGACTCATATTTGATACTTTAACCAATAACAGGTCTAGAGTCAAGACTAGACGCCTAAGGCTCTGTCTTTGTCAGCCACAGTAAATAGTGAATCTAGTCTCACCACTTCAGACTCTGCATGATGCACTATGTGAATTGCGAAAAACAAGGGTCTGTGCCTGCAGACTATATCACAGGTCCTCTACATATAAAATTAATGGAAGTGATACGGAAGATATATTACTGCCAGTTACTGAATATACCATTCTGTCTGGAATTAACCACATGTATTCACTTTACATATTTCTAATAAAATTTTCTTATTTAGAAGAGAGCTTATATTTATTACTCTATGCGTATGTTCCTTCGTATTTTTGCTCAGTAGTTGTTTAATTTGCCAAAGTTTTGTATTCTGAAATCTCTATGTGGTCTTTTACTTTGTATTCAATAGAGTTGTGACTTGCATACGTAATAGCAAGCAGTAAGAAGTTCACTGATATTTTTGCAAGTTATTTTTCATTATTTATTGCCTTTGTATTCCAACATTAATTACCAATGTTATTTATTTTTTTGTTTGTTTTCATTACTGGCATATATTTTAAAGGGAGAGAGGGGGGGGGGGTGATCCAAAGTTTCATCATCCATCGAATAGTGTGACACGACTTAACAATACATGTCTTTGATTTTCACTCTTACCAATTTTACCATTTTCTCTTTTGCTTGTTTTTTTTATTCTTTCTTGCTTTGATTTTTCAAATAGTAGCTTTGACTTCAATTTAATTGCCACTTATTGAATAAATTTCACAGCTTGTACTTTTAAAAGTGTAGCAATTATCTAATACGCGATTGTCATACATTCAATGTTTTAATGTGATAAGCTTTGGCTTGAAATGGCTTTTATACTGAATGATTGAATCATGGTCATAACTAATCAAATAAAATATTGATTATAAAGAAAACAAGATGCTCGCTTTTACTGTTTTAATGTTGTGTGCATTGTTTGGTTTTGTGTGTTCAGTTGGTTTGTATGATTTACAAGCAGATGGTCAAAGTCTTAAAGATCATCTATCACCATTATTGCTAAATCCACTTGGTCTACTGGTGTTTCTATCCTTTTGCCACTTGGTCTAATTTGTCTAATATTCCTTTGGACTGTCATTTAGTTTAATGCTCGGATATCCTAATTCACACTCGGTCTAATTGATCTTTTTACACTTAAACTGAAAATTTGGTTCTTAATCAGTTCGTCTAAACGTACAGAGATACAGACCAGAGTTAACCAAGTGGATACATGCAGATGGGTGACAAGACATTTCCTCCTGCGACAATTGCTCCAGGCTTAATTTTGTCTTAAGATGTAGGGTTAGGGTTGCAATAGGGTTTTTGGTTAGATTTAGGGTAGGGTATAGTGTTAAAAACAGAGTTGAAGATGGTCATTCGATTAGTGTGTGGAATTTAGAGCAGAGCAATTGTCGACAGAGCAAATGTCCTGGAACAGATACATGAAATGGGTATAGCCATACTGGAAATTAGACCTATTAAACGGTTAGTCGATAAACTGGTTGGAGACGAACTGTGATTAGACCAAGTAGGATGAGACCAAACAAACTAGAGATCAAGTGGCGATTTTATTGTTCAATTTTATAAGAACTTGGTTCTCTTGCTGAAATGCTGCATCAATGCTGAGGGTGAACCATCTGATTTAGACTATTGGAATCAATTTTAACCTTAGCAAATCAAATCTCAATTGTAACGCGGGGCAATGTATCTCAAAGTAAATCATACCATGGACCTATTACAAATAGGTCCATGATCATACACAACCTGATTTTCAGCCAGTGAGAAGTGTATATTAAGGATTTGTGTTTGACTCTTTAGTTGCATTTTTACTTGCTAGAAGGGCTGTAACCTAAGCATATTTACGGTTGCGCCCTTTTGGCATGAGGCATAACTGGCACGCATCTTCGTGAAAAAGGGCCCTTAAAGAGTGTGCGCGCAAAATAGTGACGTTTTGGCATAAAGAAGGCACGATGAATATAATAACCCCAAAGGTCTGTTGTAATGCATGGTAATACCCTTGGCTTGGGTACAATGTCGCCCTATGTAAGGCCCTTTTGGCAGACGGAAAAGCTGGATACTCGTTTAGGGCTTTATGATTATGGAATTCATAATTATAACGAATTTCGACAAATTAAGGCCATCATTTTAAAAAGCATGTCTAGATGTACACGAAGATATAAATAAATCACCCCAAAATTGGGTTTTCTAGGCCCTTTTGGACTGAGGCCGACGATATCTGTCTATCTATTTAGCTATTGTCCGTCCCTCCCTCCATCCATCTGCCTATCTATATGTCTATCTATTTATCTATCCATTTAATTCAATTCAATCTGTCCATCCAGCCATCTGCCTAAGTCTATTTCTTTATTTATCTACCTATCCATTCAATTCAATCTGTCCATCCATCCATCTGATCTGCCTATCTATATTATGTATATCTCTCTATTCATCTATCTATCCATTCAATTTAAATCAATCTGTCCATCCATTCATCCATCTGCCTATCTATATTATGTCTATCTCTCTATTTATCTATCTATATATTCAATTAAAATCAATCTGTCCATCCATCTGCCTATCTATATTATGTCTATCTCTCTATTTATCTATCTATCTATCCATTCAATCTGTCCATCCATCCATCCATCTGCCTATCTATATTTGTCTATCTCTCTATTTATCTATCTATCCATTCAATTTAAATCAATCTGTCCATCCATTCATCCATCTGCCTATCTATATTATGTCTATCTCTCTATTTATCTATCTATCCATTCAATTCAATTCAATCTGTCCATCCATCCATCCATCTGCCTATCTATATTTGTCTATCTCTCTATTTTCTAGCTATTCAATTCAATCTGTCTGTCCACCCATCCATCCATCCATATCTTTCTCCTCTCACTCTATCATTTACATTCCTCTCTTTCCCCATTGCAACTCTCAATAAAGGACTACACACAGCATAAATGTAAAGCCAATAAAATAAAAGGTTGGACTGCACTAGAAATTGTTTGGATCACACATCATATTTTAATATTTCCGTTTAAAATATTACACGACAGAAAACAGTATTAAAAAATACACTCTAGGCAACATAAACTTTGTACATTTTATGTGAAGGTTCTACAAAAAAAAATGAAGAAAAAACACTCTATATTCACACAATACTATAGACAGTTATTTCCAAAGAGTTGTTCATATTTCAAAACATAATTTGTTTAAAACACATTAATGACAAACACATTAATTAATCACAAACACAAAAGGGATGTAGAAATCATAAGTTAAACTAAGGGGACCTTTGTACCCTTTTAGTGTACATTGGTCTGATAAGTGAGACTGAATAACAGAAGTGTCAATAGTCAACGTTGAAATCGACTTATTGACTGTTTATAGTTTGCAAAACTGATAGGCACAAACAAGCTCTTAATTCATACAATGTGAATTTTAATGTTCTCTATACCTCTTTGATAACACATACCTCCCAATGAAGGTTGTAGCCTACCCATAAATCATATCATTTTTAATCTGCAAAAATAATTACTCTCCCATCGGGTTGGAACATGAGGCTATTTCAAAGAAAATTTATATTTCTGAAACTTGGTCTGGTGTAAATTACCACTGAGAGTAAATTTTGTGAAACAGGGTTCCGAGTATGGTTCACAAATGGACTGATGTAACTGACCAAGGATCAAACAGTGGAACTCTCTTTAACCAATCACAATATTGAAAAGAAAATGTATCGAGGATACCAATGTTCAAAGAAAGATGACAAGGGTTATGATAGCTATCTTACAACAAGGCAAGAGTTATTACACAAAAATGCAGCAGTTTTTCTCTCTAAAATTGGCCGACACTGTAAGCCATTTCTCTTGTGTGTCTTTTAATATATATGTATATATATTCAGGTATGCATTTTCCATTGAGTTAAACACCTTGAAAAATATGGGAAAATAAATATTTTCTTTACATAAGCTGACTTCATATGTTTTCAGGCACTTGGAAGCATATACAGAACTATGTAATTCTATGAAATGAATTCATGTATATACTAACTGCATATGTCATATCATGCATATGTCATATCAAAATAAAAAAAAGTAATCTAATTGCAATTTGTAAGTGAATTGATTAAAGGTGCACGAATCCCAGATTTAAGAGGGAGCAGTTGGACATACGTAATCGCTGCCAACGGCACCAGGTGCCCGTCGATATCAATGTTATACAACACATATGCATATGCCATGTACTGAATGCCCAGCCCAAACTCTGACGATTCTCGGTTTGCGTACACTTTGGCTGCTCTTCGAAGATCTTGGCTCCGCCTTCTGCTGTGTGAAGTGACGTCATCAGATGTTTGTAGCCAAAAGCGGCACAGCACACGTGTACTCTGAATGTGCTGAGAGACTGGCTAAAGATTGACAGCTGCATGCATATCATGTCAAAGATCCTCTTAATGAAGATGGCAGTGAGTACATGAGTACAAACCATCCAAAAGTGCCAGGGATCGTGCACCTTTAAAACAAACATTTAACCTGAAAAAAGTTAAGTGAAACTTTCATATTCATTATATTTTCATCTCATGGCATGTCATCACAATGACACTAGTCACTAGTCTTATTTCATCCTACTGCAAGCATTTTCTGGGCATAGTAACTACATCGATAACAGTACAGAGCACTGTGACAAAACATAACTACAATTGTATAAGTCTTGGGACAGAGAACATGTGATAAGGGATAAATACCTTACAAAAAAGGCACATATTTCATATATTTTCTTTCATAAAAAAAGAATGATACAAAAAGACACACAAACTATATATGTACATGCATACATTACAAAATGATTGTACAACAAACTTTTAACTCATAAGTGAAAACAGATAGAGAAAAACAGAATTGAAAAAACCCCTGATTGTAAAGTGAAATATAAAATACAAAAAAGGTAAGTAAAATTCATAAACAGATTTACGCGACTCATATGACAATGAAAATATTCATTTACTGAATAAGAGAAACCCTACACATATGAGAAATATATCTATACCTATCAGTAAATATATAAATTTATCATATATACAATTATACAGTTATAGAAAATTTACTGTACAAAGGTGGTACATAGTACAAGTACTTCTTGGACATCAGTAAGGTATCTAGTGACGGTGCATATGATACATTTTAAATGCTTACACTTCAATAAGAAAAAAGGAACAAATTTCTGCAACAAAATCCTTAACTCTCTCAACTAACTTTTCTAACTTTTATATGGTGGCCAGCAAGTAGTTTCGTGTTCAGATATTTGAACAGGATTCTTTTTCATATTTCTCAAAATGACAAAACTTACAAATATCCCATCTTTTTAGATTTGTCAAAAAAAGGCAGAATACAGACATAAAGCTTTGAAGATCATAAATAGAAAAAATATATTTTCAAATTCTCTGGAATGGTACTAATATTTTCTGAAACAAAAAGCTAAACTGAAAGTGACAGGAAACCCTTATGAAGAAAATATATTCAAAATGTAACAACTTTCATGGATTCTCGTATTTTGAAGCTCACAACAGTTTGATATTTTGGGGAGATCTAAATCATTTCTGGTACCCCTACAGAACACCTTTATCAAAACAATGCTACATGTATATTGTGCGTATGATAGCTACATTATACAGTAGAGTATCTTGCCAATATAAAAAGAAATAAGTCAAAACATTATCAGTGAATTGATTAACTCTTTGCCTGCCATAAATTATTGGTCCGTGAACAATGCCTATGAGAATGACATAATTCAGTACTCTATAGGTTATGATTGACATGTACAAGTACTTAAGGGCAAGAAAAGTTGGCATCAACTTAAGACTTATTGTATCAAATATCATGTCACTTATAAATTTCCATCAAATATTAAATGATTTTTGGTTACTTTTACATGATTTTAATAGGAAATCATTTGTTTCACTCTTTAAATCCTAGTGTAAAAATGCAAGGGTAATAATGACAATTAGCTTCTTGAACACTCCGCAGAGAGCGTATGACTACTAATAAATTCTGTCCTTATAATTATTGTAGTATTCATTTTATCAATACAGAAAAGGCCATCTATAGTGCTGTATTAGAAAGAAAGAAAATAAATTCTCATCCACAATATTGTTTTGCAACCAAGCTTTAATAAGAAAATGCTAAATTAAAAATAAAATACACTTCCATTTTTTTCATACAAAATTTGTTTTCATAATTATATATGTACTGATTTGTGTTCATAAATATATATGTACCAATATTGAATATATCTTTGATATTTTCTATAGTTTGAATTATAAAGTTTTATTCAAGTACCGTGCTTATATCTGTCTTTTTTTTCTTCAGAATTACGTTAGGAATGAAGAGTTTATAATTTCATTTTATACAGGTCTCTCTTCTAGTTGATAGACACAGATAATTGAATTCATTTTGTATACTTGCTGGGATAATAATTGTGGTTTAAACTATCTATCCCTTGATGGCAATATGTAAAAAAAAATCTAAAATAAAAGTGAAAAATCATTATAAGAAAAATATAGGGATTCCTATCATCGCTAAATGTAATTTAATTTGTTCTTAAAATAAACCATCAATTCAATTTTGTTTAAATAACTTTTCATTACAGCATGAAACTGAATTTCCAAACCTCTACTTCATCAATGGTTCCAAAACTAATTAATGAAATCAACAATTATTTCATAAATTATTAAACTAAATTACCCAGGTAAATCAACATGTCAAGGTAAATTGTCAATCCAATTGTTTATCATCAACCTACTGATAATATTATTCACGGCAGTTTCAAATTAATTCCTTGTGAAAAAATTATGTACATTTCAATATTTGGCCCCTTTCACATGTGAATCATAATTCATGGAATACATTCTATTCAAGGTAAAGTGTATGAAAATAAATATAAAAAAATGCTATGATATTACTTGATTCTGTTAGATAACCACAAACCACATGTTTATGCTATATCTGTTTGTCTACAGTAGAAAATGATTTGGCAGTTGATATGGTATAGTGGACGGACTTAAAACAAAACTTTAAAAAGAACGGAGGGAGAATGATGCCTGCTTGGATGAAAGAATGCTGTTAGAATACAGATAGGTGCCTACATTGGTATAAAAAAATATATATATATAACCAAGTGATTCGGTGGGAATTATTCTCAATGATTTATTTGCTATATCAAACAATAGGAAATTACAGTCAGAATTTAAGATATTCAATCAATTATGAAAAAATACAACAGGATATTCAACAATACAACAAGAAAATTCGAGAATATTAATTTCATTTCTGTAAAAAAAGAAAAAAACCTTTCAAATGGAAAGTACTAGATAGTTTCATTCAAAATGTTAACTACATAACTATAGATTCAATTTAACAAATGATTTGCTCTTTTTCAATTCGACCCCTGAATATCAGATTTATATTCATAATATCATCACATTAACAAGGCACTTTAATTGTAGAAAGGGAATTCGACTGCCCTCTCTCCCTCTAAGTTAACTCCTTCCTTTATTCTAAACTTTGTTCTCTTGCAAGGTATTGATATAGTCACTGGCGTAAATTAAAACAGTGAAACTATTGTTGGGGGGGGGTGAAGTATTGCATCACCCCCTCCCACACTTAAATAGTATGACGATACGTATTTACGCCCATGGATATAGTCATCAGCAACATCATTGTGACGATTAACTTCAGTACCCGGATATCAACATTTTATATATATCCTTCACAGTGCACAACTCAGCGAGATGTTAGCTCCTGCCATTCCAAGATGATCGGTTCTGCTTCTTTACCATTCCAATATGTCAGCCTTTAGAGCAACTGTATCTAGCCGATGATCCGACAGCATGGACATCACCAGATATGCAGTGCTTCATGGGGTATGTCTTTGAGGGACAATGCCTGTGCATCATGTTGCCTATCTCTTGTACATGCTATGACTACATGGTCTTCCAGGCGAGGCCCTCCATTACATCCCACATGCGATTGTCTACAGCTTACCAACCAAACTTCCATACGATGCAAGCAAGGCGACAGGCAATCCTTGAACCACCACGTCCCTCAGATAGGACTTGCAGCTGTAGGTCATCTAATTGCATACCAATAAGCATTGGAAAAACTCTTTTAGCAATTGGATAGAGTACATGATAACGTGGAATTCAACATGATCTTCCTTGCTAGTTTCTCCATTATATCCCGCATGCGATTGTCTATTGCAAACCAAACTTCCATACGACACAAGCAAGGGGACGAGCCTCTACCCCATGATACACCATATCCTTGAATCACCAAGTCCCTCAGAAAGGTCTTGCAGCTACAGGTCATCTCATTGCATATTAATAAGCATTGGAACAGCTCTTTTAGCAATAAGATAGAATACATGATATTGAAAATAAATGCACTGTTTTGTGCCCGTCCTCCTGGATCACGACGCACCATCGGCATAGACTGCTGACAGCTGACTGGGACATCGATCGATGGCACTCATTTGGAGGAGGTTGTTGTCGTCGGACGAGGGTCCTACCGTCAACAGAGGGCTGTGAAAGTCCCCTCCTGTTGTACCAAGTCCTAAATTTGAAAGTGATCGGGGGGTAAAACAAAAGGATTGTAAAAGATTATTGGATTGAAATTAATTGATGCAAAGAGAAAACACCCATAGATACTGTCAAAACACAGATAGGGAATACATGAAAAGAGGGACAACCAATGAAAGCAGAAAGTTTAGTCAGAAAGGCAGGAGTAAACAAAAATATACTTAATAAGTAATCATATATGTTTAAGCTTATAAAGAGGTATATTTGTATAAGCTGGAGCTTTCAGAGGTTCTAAGTTTGCTGATAGGGCAAGTCAAACTTCATTGATATTTTAACATCTGTATTGCTGCATAAAACAAAATCTAAGATATAATATAAGAACTTGCAAGTGTGCTGCAAAAAAATCATGAAAATATTAGTACACTAAAATATTGGCTTACATAGTCCAGCACACATGAATTTTGATATTTCTTCTCTTATGGATACTATTTAAATAGAAATCAGAGTGCATAGTTGAAACCAAGAATCAAGAAAACTGATGCATAAAAAATTTGGGTTAGTTTTTCTCATCAAAGCAAGATGCTCTCAATAACGTTTTTTCAATGATGAGGTGCAATAGGGTAACAACTTCTGATACAGGAAGGTGAATGTGATATAGGTGTGTGTGTGTGTGTGGGGGGGGGGGGGGTGATGCCATCGTGCCCCATGTGGCATCGCCCCTGTATTAATGGGCATGGATCTGCCTCTTGGAAACATACCAGTAATGACTCCAAACAATTTCAAAATACATTTTTAATCACCCCCATTATAAACTTAAAAAAAATCTTACCTTTCTCTGCGATGGAATGTGCAGACAACGCCCTCTCTAGGTTATCAAACGGAGAGAGGCAGGAGTTGTCGAGCATGGTGAGCCCCCTGGTCTTAACCAGGCCCTTATTGCCTAAGTGATTGTTGTTGTTGTTGTTATTGGTAGCCGTCAAGGCATTGATGCTCAGCTGACGTTGGTTGATTGGTTGGAGGGTCTGGAGAGTGATGCCGGGGGAGGGGCGGCTGTTTGGGCGCTGGGCAGGGGGGTAGGGCTGCCGGAAGACTGGGCGGGGTGAGGTGGCTGAGGGTGAGAGCGGTCCTCCAATGCCAGGCAGATGAGGAGAGGAGGGGAGGGGTTGCTTGGGTGATAAACTGTGACCTGGATGGAGAGACCAAAAGAAAGATTGAAAAGAATGATGAGTTATGAATATGATATTGTTCTTGCTCCTAATAATAGTAATATAATAAATATAATAATAACATTAATAATAACAACAACGATAATAATAACAACAACAATAATAATTCAACAACAACAACAATAATATTAATAATAGACATTTAGAAAATGCATCCATCTAAAAATACTTTTTTTGTGGTACACAAGTTAAATAGAAACAATAAGGGAGTTTGGATAAGTGCCATAATGTCAAGAATTAATGAGATCACAGAAGATGAGACTTCAGTTTAAATTTGAAAGCATCTGATGATGATATATTTCTTAACTTTAAAAAACTATTCCAAAGTTAAAAAAAAATCTGTGGCAGAGAATGCCTGATCACCACAAGCTATTCATGTTTAGAGGGTCTCTTGAAAATAATAAAAGTTTTAAAAAAAATGAGAATGAGTAATAAGACGAAAATTGTTATGACTCTACGAAAGCTAATGAAACACAGAAATTAAAGTTATAGTTTGGTTCTTTCAGGCAATCTTCACTCAAAAATTAACAAAATTCACACCGATACACACACAAATACCTTGCTCCAAATAATACAAATTATTTGCTGTAAACATTATAAAACAATGTACCCTCTAAAGTCAGTTTGGTTACAATCAATAGCAGGCATGTTTTATTAAGAAAAGCTACAGAAAATTTCTAGGGAACTTTAGCGTTGCAGCATTGTCAAGGATCTTTCCAACATCAAGTTAAATGTCGCCCTCTACTGAGAATACATTTTCTATTATTATATTTTGACCGATCCATAGATTACAAGAGTTGTACAATGTACTCTCAATAGGAACATACATGGTTGACCACAAAATAGGTTGATTTTTTTTTCCTAAGTAATAAAGTAATAAAAACATTGAAGAGATGTGAGCCTACTGAAAAAGTAAATAATAACACTTAAAAAAATGTTCACATAAAAGTTATGGATGTGTTCTATATTCTTTTTCTCCAAGTTTGTCTTTAAAGATAAATGCCAGCTGAGGTAACTATTTCTAAATAGGTTCAAACATAATCCAATAAAATGACTACTCAAGTGTCTGCTTCTTTTAGTCTACTGTATTTTTGAAACATTAAATATTAGGCAACTAGGGTGAAAAAATCAAAGTTGAAAAATATAATTTGAAGTTGGGAAGAGGAATTCAAAGTTGAAAAAGGTAATTTGAAGTTGGGGAAAAATAATTCAAAGTTGAAAAATTGAATTCAAAGTAGAAAAAGTAATTCAAAATTGAAGAGTAATTCAAAGATGATTCTCAATGGTGAAAGCAGAATATAGATATTCCTCTTGTTAACTCCACAAACGTGAACAAGATCAGGGTTCACAAGTCTGCAGAGTCTGCATAGGCGAAGCATTCACCACGTTGAACCATATAGGGTCCATGGTTGAACCCAGGGTGCGTTCTGGGATAGCTTGCCTTGCCGGCACCTCAGGGGGACGGCCTACTGTGTGCTGAGGACACTGTCTGTAGGTGCGAGACGACCTCAGCTTGTAGCCATGAAAAATACCACATTGCTTTCATATCACAGTTTCCATATACTTTGAATTGTAATAAATACCTGGAGCATTTTACAAAAATAATAAAGCACATTTTAAACAGCTCTAATAAGGGATAAAACAATTAAATATCTGAGAAATAATACTATTAGAATGTAGCCATGAAAAAGACCACAATGATTTCAAATCACAGTTTCCATATACTTTGAATTGGAATACATACCTGGGGCATTTTTTTCAAAAATAATAAAGTACATTTTTAACAGCTCTAAGAGATTAAACAGGTATACACCTGATAAATAATACTATCAGAAGAGAAAAGAAGAAATTATGAAGTTTGAGGATGACCGCAAGTCCAGAAATTACAAATGCTATATAAAAATATAGGCCTACTCTATACTTTGATACTATTTATAATGCAAGTGCTGTATTCAGAAAGTATCAAGATTTGTGAAGGTAATTTTTTGAAAGAATAGGTCTCGCATCAGTCAAATGGTTTCATTTATTTATTACAAGCTTTTCTTTTTCGTATTGCTTACATAAAATCTTTTTTGTCAAAAAAGTTGTATTTTTGAAACCTATATCATAAATCAATTATAAGTATTTTGGTGACCTTGCTAAAATGTTGATCTTCTTGTACCATGGGAACTTAATATTCTACACTCTAATGAAATAAAGAATTTGTTTTCCTTTCAAAAACTCGCATGTACAATTCATCAAGAAAAGAAAAACCTGATTTATTTCTCCAAACCAAGTCAATAATCCTGATCTGTTTCATACGACTGACTTTATTAAGAATCCAGAGAATGAGGTTTGTATGGGAACCCCTTAGGCAAGGTTGAAGAACATCCTCCAACGAGATGGAGATTCAAAACCACAAGCCGGTGCCCCCTCCCTCCACCTTGCGACAATACGAAATGGAGACATGGAGCCCTGAACATGCATAACGGGGCTAAACAGGGTGAAAATCTTATCCAAATTGCCCCCTAATCCGGGCTTTATACAATTGTTTACGGTTACCGAGTAACACAGCTTCCCCCATTCACCCTTGTCATTCATCTTTCTTGGGGATTTTTTATTCTTCATGAAGCTCATGATGATGGGAGTTGTTTTTGAAGACATAGATGAACTGTTTTGCACGTTCGGTTTGCTGGCGGGTGCACTTTGGGTGAAGGGCGCTTCTTCGGGGCAATGTAGCGTTAACGTCCCAATTATCTATCGTATCATGTCCCATTATATGCGGCATTTAGAGCATTACTTGGTGTTGAGTGCCTTCGTACATATCTATTCATCAGATTTGCTGCTTCTATAGGTATATACTACCATGACTCTGATAATGCATAAAATGCCCCAAGCTACATTATGGGAAGGGATTACCGAGCCTACGTCACTCAAAAGCATATTCACCACCGTGTACTTTTTATGTGTTTGTTTAAAAAAATCATATTATTTTCTATTTATCTATATTAACATGTTTACACAAATAATAAAGCTATTGTACGGTGCATCTTGGTGATAGTAGGGCTAAATATCTATGGTTTGTGAATTTTGATTTTTTTTTTAATGACTCCTCCATGAACCATGTAATACTATTTTATAAAATGTTGTTGAAATTTCTTGATTTATTTCCAATACAAAGCCCCTCATTTTCAATTTAATCAGTAGTTTTTTCCCATATTCAAAGTTACCAAAATTTGCTCAAATACCCCTACCAAGGTGAGAACTGCATAAAATTTACATGATTTGTTTATTTTTTTGTTTAATTAATGTTGTTATTGATTCATTTCTGAAACATGAACATCCATGAAACAGTGTGCAGGAATTACACAATAGACATTTAAAGAATTCAAACACAAATGATCAGGCTACGGGAGTCTTTAATCAATTTCCTAAACACAATATTAATAATGATGATGATGATAACAATGATTCTTTTTTCCAGGGTAGCCACTTCAGCAATTGGCTGATTCCTTTCCCTTCTCCATTCTCAAAAGTCAAGCACCTGACCAGAAGGCATAAGGTCCCATTATCAAAATCTTTGGTATGACATAGCCCTTTTGGAGGCACTCTACCTCTGAGCAACATTGCCCCGATGGTTCCATTAATCTACCCATTTCTTGTTCTTCACTGACTCTCCTCCTGGAATTTTATAAAGAATAGCAGCCAGTTGAGAGTTGAAAGAAAAACAGATTTTCAAATCGTGGGCTGATGATGACTGGGCCTCCATCTCTCTCTCCTTATGAATTCTCTCAAAGTCACCTTCTATCAGCACACCGCAGGTGGACTGGTGGTACCCTGTCCAGTTCACCTGTGGTCAATTGCCTTTCACCTTGGCTGAAACGGTACCACGGTAATCTGCTCAAAGCTACCCAAACATGACAAGGCTAATGTCAAGACCTTGCATTCTGGCTCAAGATTGCACATGGACCAACAAAAAAGGGAAGGAAAGCTCGATTTAAAGGGGAAATTGCAGGAATTATAGCTAAAATTGTCCATGGCATTGCATGAATGTACCTCTGTAATTTGCTTAAATCTCCCTAAACTTGATGTCAAGACCTTGCATTCTGGCTCAAGTATTAGGCCTACATGGACCAACAAAAAGAAAGAAGGAAAGCTCCAGTTAAAGGCAAAATTGCTGAAATTAACACTAAAATCTTGCACAGCAATTCGTTGCTTCATGAAAAGTATTGGGCCTAATGTCACTCGCGGCCATTGTTTAATGTAAGAAGAGGGAGCAAACAATTTGGCATGAGTACACGTTTTCTATTATTAAAATTGTCCCTAAAACTGGAGAGCAAAAAAAATGATGCACAGATGTAAGTATGACTTCGAAGAAGAGAGATAGAGGAGGGAGTAGGCGTAGGGAAGGAAAGGAAAGAGAACAAAAAAAAAGAGAAGGAAAAGGAGGAGAAGTAGAAGAACAAGATGGAATGGACAGGGAATGAACATGAAAAAGAACACAAAGCTGTAGAGGACAATTGAGATCGAAGGAGAACATCTGAGGATATAATCAATGAAAGAAACGAGACAGATATAGATAGAAGAAGATATTACAAATGAGAAGAAAAGAGAAGAGACTGAGAAAGAGAGGGAGAGAGAGAGAGAGAGAGAGGGAAGGTGGGGGCAGATAGAGATTTCAGAGGGCTGAACTTAGTCTGCAGGGAAAGACCTTTGGTTTTCAGAATTTGCAGAGTGCATAATAACGCAAAGTGAGACTAGATGCACTATGTGCTGTGACACAGACAGAGAGGCTGGAGTCTAGTCTTCACTCTAGACATGGGATAATTCGTCGGCGTTCATCCGAACCATCGTATCAGTCAATTTTGGTCAAGAAATCAAATTTGAGATTTTTGCAGAAAATGCAAGTACAAGTCCTATTCTATTCATAACTAAATTTCTAGGCAGCAATTTATTTTAGTTTCTGAGATATGAAGGGATTTTCAAGGCGATGCCATACAAATTTGTAATAAAATGAGCAAATCCCATTGGAAATGTGTACTGTAGCAGAGCGATACAACTTTTTGACTGACCGCCATTTCAATGCGCGCGGTTAGCCAAACCGTCGTATCGGCCATCGGCACTGCATTGACTTTGCACGTGAAAAGCGATACGACGTTTTGACTGACCAGCATTTTTTGTACAGGGGAAATCTAAACCACTCAAACAGAAATTACAAGCATGGAGCTCTTAATTGCGATATTTTTTCTGATCCTTGGTTTTGTGTAAAGATAAGGATACCAATGTCAAGCAATTGTCTTGGTCTTTCCAACCATGTATTTTTCTAGTAATGAATATGTTAGGAAACTAAGTGTGAAAATTATAATAAACTTTGAAGTCGATTATCGCTCAAATGGGTTTGCACCGTCGTATGTATGATACGATGGTTCGGATGAGCGCCGATAAATTGATTGGTTAAAGTGTCCAATATGAGTCTGTTTTTGCAGACTAGGCTGAACTGGCCAGGTAACCTCATCTGCACTCTGTCCTCCCCATGAAACCAAGAGGGTTGTTTGTTATTGCTTCACACGTTGCCATGGAGACACACATATCTGACCACATCACCATTCATTGTGACAGATGCAAGTGAGAAAACACCCTCTCCTATCAAATATAGCCCTCCAAGACAATTATAGGCATTTAAAGAGCAATACAAGACTCTGAGTATACACAGAAAGGAGGTATTTGTTGGAGAAATTCAAGTAACATAGAGGCCGTTCTCATTACGCTTTCTAAAACTAGTTAACTGGAAACCCGATTCAGGAAACCAGTTTGAAAGATCGCTTTGCTAGCGTTCCCACTTGATCACACAAAAGTGGTTTTCAAACTTACTTCACGTAAAGCGATCTTGTTGCTATGGAAATGCTCTCATTGGAGTGACAGACACATTTTGTGCAAAATTCGAAACCGCAGCGTAGGCATTCTACACCTGTCGTGTGGAGTAGCGCGCTCAAAATGTGTGAAGATCGCTTCCCGAAGAACAGTTGTGTCCTCACTTATGCTAAAACCAGTTTATCGAGGCAAAGCGATCTTGAACACTACATCGCAAGGTGGTTTTCCGAACTGGTTTGGAAGATCGCTTCGACCTTTCTCACTACATGTTAAACTAGTTTCTACTAAACTAGTTTAATGAACATAGTGAGAACGGTGTCATAGAACAGAAGATGATCCTTGCAGATTTCACAGGCATAAACAATTGGCATTTCCAAGTGTATGCTCCACGAGACTTGCATAAGAATATTTAATATTTGCCATCACTGGTATCTGATAAAAACTTATAGACCTCTCTCTTGACTCCATTCAAGCTGTGCCTCTGTATAGATGTATATTAGCTGGTTTAATAATAGGCAGCGACAAATAAACAAAATGGTAATACAGGCTTTTTTGACATAGAACGGAATTAACTACATACAAACTTTGAGATGAAATTTCTTGAATATTAATCCTGCTAAATGAATATAAGTCATGCAAATAAAATGTTGTGTTGCAATAGGCAATCTATAGTCAAATTACCTTTTATTTGAAATGTTACTCAACTAAAGCAAAACAAAACTACAATTGGTCTGTAAGTATGTAACACAAAGTGCACAGCAGCGACAACAAAATATGAACAAATAAAATTAAATATGGTCTTCTTATAATCCAAAAACAAAAATAGCTATGACTTGGAGGCAGATATGGCATCAAAGAACTCGTGGTAGACCGTCTGCTTCCGACAACACTTACAAAAATGAAAGACAAGAAAATATAAAGAAAACCATGGGGATTTTTTTACAAACACAGAAACTAGTTTAAAAAACTGTCACAGCATGTAGTTTCCTGTGCATTTTTTCCCCTATTTATAAAAAAGGGAGCAAAATATCCAGTGGGAAAATCTAATGCATATTCAGACCGACTCGATCACCAGAGTACCTGTCAAATTATGAGACCTTCTTCATCGTAAAATACTCAATGATTATTTTCTGCATTCACACCGACCTGTTTGGATAAGTTCTCAAAATTTACAAACATACACAGTATGGTCTGATTAGCAGGCGAGGCCACGGTGCTCGCTGGGTTGAGAAAGTTTCCATAATTCAAATTCACGGTGCCAAAAAACCCACGACCGCAGAAAATCTACACGACCTTGGAAAAATCTTTGTGAAATTAAGTTCTCGTTATTTTGTCAAGTCCCTACTATCAAGTGGGTATTTTCTTTCAGGGATATTAGTATTTTGCTTTAATTGGCAAAAATACCTGGTATTTTTTAACTTTGAGGCGGTCTGAAAATGCCTATAGAGAAATGAGGAGTGGAAAGCGACACACCTGGGAATGAAAAATGTGATGAATTTGACCCAGAGGCTCTTCGGTTGACGACGACGACCATAGGCTCTTCTGTCTGAGAAGGCCCGATGTCTGTGTTTTTACAGCAGGTTTCTGAGACTTTCAAGTCATCAAAATTATCCGATATCCCTTATGGAAAAGTCTGCAAGCTTGCCGCAAGCTTGCAGAGCGAGCTTGCAGCAAGCTTGCCACAAGCTGGTTGCAAGCTTGCCGCAAGCTGGTTGCAAGCTTGCCGCAAGCTAGTAACTAGCTTGCATGGTTCCAAAAATGCAAATGAGATAATTTATTAGCCAATCAGGGCAAAGAATATAGCGTGTAGCCTGCGAACTTGCTGCAAGCTGAGTTTGCAGCTGCAACCTTGCTGCAAGCTAATGAGCTTATAACCTGCAACCTTGCTGCAAGCTAGTGAGCTTGTAACCTGCAATCTCGCTGCAAGCTTGTGAGTTTGTAACCTGCAACCTTGCTGCAAGCAAATGAGCTTGTAACCTGCAACCTTGCTGCAGGCTAGTAAACTTGCACCTGCAACCTCACTGCAAGCTAGTGAGCATGCCGCAAGCTTGCCGCAAGCTAGTAACCAGGTTGCATGGTTCCAAAAATGCAAATGAGATAATTTAATAGCCAATCAGTGCAAAGGATATTGCTCGTAGCCTGCGACCTTGCTGCAAGCTAGTGAGCTTGCACCTGCAACCTCTCTGCAAGCTAATGAGCTTGAAACCTGCAACCTATTGAGCTCCTAACCTGCAACCTTGCTGCAAGCTAATGAGCTTGTAACCTGCAATCTTGCTGCAAGCTAGTGAATGAGCTTGTAACCTGCAATCTTGCAAGCTAGTGCATGAGCTTGTAGTACGTTTGTAATCCTCTTATTTGAACCATAAAATGAACCATATAAAAAGAAATATGCAATTATCAAAATGACATTAATAAATGTCCATGCATGGAATTTTAACAATAGAATATAGAATCTGTGATGTATAAACATACTTCACATAATTATGGCTAATATATGAATTTTGACAATCAAGTATAAATAAACACAATTCCTCTTAAATATGACGGTAAAACTAAAACTTTATTACAAGGTTGTAACAAGAAATCACATAGTGCCAGTATATGTGGCAGTATATAAGTTGCACCCACTTGTCTGCTGGCAAGAAAATATCCATAAGGTAGAAGCACAAGCTTTTAGCACCCATGGTTAATACAATTTAACTTGCATGCCTCAATTAAAAGAGGTCAAGATGAAATTTGCTTACTGAAAACTTTGGCAAGTTAGAGCATAAGTCAGCTCTTAGAAATCTCTCTGATAAAAGATGTACATATATTTCCATGGACAAGTCCTGAAAGACAACTTGAAATCATAATGCCTCTGGCCACTACAAAAATAATTAGAACATGCTTTGGTCCACAATGGTAATGTACACTGAAACTACATCACACTCTTAAATATGACAGTAAAACTATAACTTTCTTACGAGGTAGTAACAAGAAATCAGATAGTGGCAGTACACATGGCAGTATATAAGTTGCACCCACTTGTCTGCTGGCAAGAAAATATCCATAAGGTAGAAGCACAAGCTTTTAGCACCCATGGTTAATACAATTTAACTTGCATGCCTCAATTAAAAGAGGTCAAGATGAAATTTGCTTACTGAAAACTTTGGCAAGTTAGAGCATAAGTCAGCTCTTAGAAATCTCTCTGATAAAAGATGTACATATATTTCCATGGACAAGTCCTGAAAGACAACTTGAAATCATAATGCCTCTGGCCACTACAAAAATAATTAGAACATGCTTTGGTCCACAATGGTAATGTACACTGAAACTACATCACACTCTTAAATATGACAGTAAAACTATAACTTTCTTACGAGGTAGTAACAAGAAATCAGATAGTGGCAGTACACATGGCAGTATATAAGTTGCACTCACTTGTCTGCTGACAAGAAGAAAATATCCAGAAGGTAGAAGCAGAAGCATTTTAGCACCCGTGGTAAATACAATTTAACTTGCATGCCTCAGTTAAAAGAGGTCAAGATGAAATTTGCTTACTGAAAACTTTGGCAAGTTAGAGCATAAGTCAGCTCTTAGAAATCTCTCTGATAAAAGATGTACATATATTTCCATGGACAAGTCCTGAAAGACAACTTGAAATCATAATGCCTCTGGCCACCACAAAAATAATTAGAACATGCTTTGGTCCACAATGGTAATGTACACTGAAACTACATCACACTCTTAAATATGACAGTAAAACTATAACTTTCTTACGAGGTAGTAACAAGAAATCAGATAGTGGCAGTACACATGGCAGTATATAAGTTGCACCCACTTGTCTGCTGGCAAGAAGAAAATATCCAGAAGGTAGAAGCAGAAGCATTTTAGCACCCGTGGTAAATACAATTTAACTTATGAACCATGCCTCACTTAAAAAGAGGTCAAGATGAAATTTGCTTCCTATAAAATTTGGCAAGTTGGAGCGAAAGTCAGCTCTTAGAAATCTCTCCGATAAAAGATGTACATATTAAAACTAAACTATATATCAAATTTCCAAGGACAAGTCTGTTTCTGTTTAGAGCTTCTTCTTATTTTTTAATGCCCTTCGCACCGTTGCACATTTTTGATTAATTTTCTTGTTAAACTCCTGAGCGCTGAAGCAGCTATGGCCCCCTGGAGTTCTGAAACGGCGTAAGACACACTCTGAAACAGAAAATGAGAAAAGTTGAAAATTTGCATTAAACACATTAACATAAATACACAGAGGCAAAGTAGTAATTTTTTTTTTTTACAATTAAAATTTAAATACTTCAACAGTTTCTAGTCAAAAGCCCACTTGCCCAGGGAAAGAGTGGAAGCAATCATCCATTTTTCTTCCATTATTGGGCAACTGTTTATCATAAGTAAATGTCTGGCCTACATTGTAATCCAATAGATGCTTTCCACTTCACTAGGAGCAAAGGTCAAGTTCCTGATTATTCTGCCGTCTAACTCTAGTAATGTATAGAAATAAAAACATGATATATACACAAATGCACACATTACAAAAAGCAAATGAACACTACCTGACTGTGAATATATAGCCATAACATCACATTTTATCATCAAACAGAATGACAATATGTTTTTATGAAATTAAAAACTTGAGTGGATATGCATCATTGTTGTAATCTGAGCAAAACATTCAATACCCAATCTAAAATGGCCAAAATAGGGGAATTGAAAAGTTAATGTCATAATCTTGCTAGCGTTTAAAACTACGGATGCCTCTGGTATGTTCCGAGGTGGATAAGACAAAGAATACCTACCTTTAATTTGGTCCAGCTTGCCCTTGTCAAGGGGCTTGCTCTCCTCCCCTTCCCCTTTATTCACGGCTGGCCTAGCTCCACAGGCATTCCCGTGGGCCAGACTTTCCCCAAAGACTGCCTCTAGAAGGGCGCACAGAAGGGCCTCCTTTGTTGCTCCCTTATTGAAGGCGGTCCTCTTGGCCATTTCAGTCAGGAGTGGAACTCCTCCTGCAAATAATGGCACCAGTTCCTGAGAAGAACAGTTAGGAAGGATACATGTATTTAGAGTAGAGTGTAAAATTTTGATAACAAATTCAAGAAGCTTCATTCACTAAGTGAGAACAGAAAGAGATCCACTGCAATTCATTGATAAATAAAAAAGCCATAGTTAGAATGTGGTAGTTAATACATGTACATGTTCTTGGGGTAGGGGGTTCAACTGAAGAAAAAAAATGTTCTTTTTATTTTTTTAATCATAAAAATAAAAGTCAACCAAGTGAGCAAATATAATATTCCGGCAGTTTTAAAGGCATATGGGAGCAGTGTTGGCAAGAACAAAAATGTTGCATTTTGTGCTGAATTGAGGCACCAATTTTTTTGTAAATTACCCCAAAATACATGTTGGAAATGTGAAGGTTTTGATATTTATTTTTATGTAAAAAGATTGATAAATCTCCTTTGTTTTCCTTTGTTTTTTAAAAATGCTAGTACGACGGTTATCAAACATTTCTAGATAATCTCAACAAAGAATACACAAATTAACAAAGTACACTGACCATGCTCGGGGGTGACATCTGGAAGGCTGCTGCTTGCTCTACAGATGGACTCTGTACATGTGATAAGTAGATTCAAGTTTGTATCAATGTGGCACTGCAATTGACCATCTAAAACAGAAAATGCTAAGTTTTGTGTGCATTGTGGAATTGAAGTTAAAACTTGATTTTACTTCTGACTACAACTTCATCAACAGGGCAATGTGTGTTTGTTACTTGACGTGCATTATGTTTCAATAACCAAAACAAAGTGCTCATGCACACCTCAAAATTGTATCAGTAACTTTAACGAATTGCCCAAACCAATCCGTGACTTAAATATTTAAAAATTTTGTATGGATATTTAATTTAATAATGCAACGTGAGAAGGCAAAATCATTACTCTCATCAAGTTGACTTCATTTTGACCAGAAGACAAGATATTGTACTTCAACTAGATTTCAATGAATAGTTGCAATGATAGAGATACTACATCTCGTGGAATCAAGTTGACTGCTTAAGATACAGTACCTCCTCTTCCAATCCCATCCCAGTCTAGTCAACTTCATGACATTCGATATCTTGTATGTTTTTGTGTAATCTTAACAAGATTCAAGATCTCTTCTTGCATGAACCTATTTAATTATCTCATCTTCTTGGATAAATTTTCAAGCTTCCTTATTACTGTAATCAAGTGCTTGCACGCTGTGTTTTTTACAGACAGGAATGAGTCAGTGACATTACCATAAATAAAACCACTCTGAAACAAATTATATACAGTAGTTGACAAAAAAACATTAAATAAAATAGTGAAATTAAGAATACAGAAATATCTTACAGCTGAGCTTGAAAAAAAGAGCTGCTTCGGGGGCGCCTTTGGTGTATCAATCTAGCAAAGATAAAATATATATATATATGAATTGGTGATAGAGACAAAGCCACTCTCATTTACTCACATTTCAGCAAGAAGATTACAACCAACTTATATTACCTAAGAAATATATTTTAAGGAGATCATAATTCAAGTTTTCTTACCCACTGGACAACAGTTGTTTAATTTAAAGGCCAGGGGGAAAATCATTGAAATTGAGTGAGTCATCTTCAATCTGAAGTTACTCTCTAGATAGCAACTAAACAGAACAAGCTGAAATATTAAAAGACAAATTTGCATCAGAAAACAAACTTTAATAACTTCAAAAAGTCAATCAAAATTTTGACAGAAACTAGAGCACTTTGACTGTACACACTTGAAAATATGCCTCAGCTGGCATACAGAGTTCATCGACCCTTGATGGATTTGACTGCAAACCTAGTGACCTCAAGTCAATTAATAGAATGATATTTACCCACTAGAAATTATGACAAATTAATGACTTACAGCATCCATTGGCACCACCCCTTGAATACCTGGAGGGGTCTGCCGAGGGGCCTGCTGAGGGGTCCCCCGAAGGGCCTGTAGAGGGGTCTGCAGAGGGGCCTGCTGAGGGGTCTCCCGAAGGGCCTGTAGAGGGGCCTGCTGAGGGGTCTCCTGAAGGGCCTGTGGAGGGGTCTGCCGAGGGGCCTGCTGAGGGGTCTCCCGAAGGGCCTGTAGAGGGGTCTGCAGAGGGGCCTGCTGAGGGGTCTCCCGAAGGGCCTGTAGAGGGGCCTGCTGAGGGGTCTCCTGAAGGACCTGTGGAGGGGTCTGCCGAGGGGCCTGCTGAGGGGTCTCCCGAAGGGCCTGTAGAGGGGCCTGCTGAGGGGTCTTCTGAAGGGCCTGCAGAGGGGTCTGCCGAGGGGCCTGCTGAGGGGTCTCCCGAAGGGCATGTAGAGGGGCCTGCTGAGGGGTCTCATGAGGAGTCACAGCCTATGAAAAAAGGAGGAAATTACCCACAATGAATCAGTGTGAGGATGTACAAGGAACAACCATTCTGAGGCTGGGCAGGACTCAAATGTTTTGTTTTTTACATCAGGTTGCTTGTACATTGTAATATCAGGAAATGATCAATTAGAATTTTAATAAAAAGAAAAAGTAAGCAATTTGACTGAAAACAGGAGAAATATGCTTCTGCCAGCCTGCTGAGTTCATTGTCATTTTACCTTAATCATAGCTGGGCAAAAACTTATTCCAGGAAGACAATTTGATTTTGGTATAATACACAATTTTTTTAATTGACCCCATGCAGTCCTAAACAAGGTATTTCCCATGTCATGTACCTCTGTAACAAGTTTTATGAAATTCTGTTATTTGCTTCTTCAGTTCTTCAGTGCATAAATAAGAAAATTCATTCAGACAAAATGACAGAAGCATTAAAAAAAGACTTACATCACATGATGGGGCAACACTCTTTTTAAAGAGTACTCTCTTGGGAGGCTCTGTGGTCTGTGTTGGTAGACTTGTCTAGGAAAGAAAAACACATGTATTTCCAACAATGAGCAAAATGGCAAGCAAGATGCATCAGTCAATGAGAAATAGTGACCGAATCAAAGGCACTTTGCTTCCAGTAGCCTTGCACACACACTACATTAATTTTGAGATGGGCTAACAATTCAATTCATGGGCTTTTGATTCGGAAACTAATCATTTTACAACAGACTTGTTTAAAGCAAGGTTCTCTTACAATAATGCATTTCTGATGACCCATGAATGAAGAATATCATAAGAAATGTAAGTAGTTGTTCTGGCCACCTGCTCTTTCTCATTTGTTAGCAGTGCAGAGAATTGTGTCATGGATGTATTAATGACATCATAAAGCCCACTTGTAAGGCTGTCCTCGCCTTATCTTATCCTCACCACCTCCACCCTCAAACATGTGCTTGTATGTTCAGGGGTGAAGGTACGGAGGATGAGAGGAGAGGAGTCCTTGGGGGAGACAACAAAAAAATAGCAATGGAAGTTCCAAAATATAAAATTGGTTCTTAGTCGAATTATACTTTAGGCAAAATTGTCTTGTATATCAAACTGATTATGCGATGCAAGTTTGCGCACTAATACGCGTTCTCTCTGTTAGTCTTCGAAGATTAGCGATAGAAATTTGCTAAGAAAAATGTTCAATTTGGAGTCAATATTTCCTTTAAGAAACCTTCAGTAATAAAATTTTTTGTTGCTAATCATAACATATTTTGTCCATGGTAGTAATAATTCATCATTTTAGTGACTCTAGAATAAAAAAAAAATAGTTGTCAGAATCTACAGGATGACCAGAACACTGATATAAAAACTCTGATGTTAAAAGTAGTTTTCTGGTCCCAGAGACTTTCTTGTTTTTGTTTTAAAACCCTGATATAACAAAATGTTTTTGTATCAAAGTAATTTAAATTGGTACCATCAAGCTTCTTATGAAGAGCCCACTGTATGTGTATCATTTAATAAACTCACCACACCGTGGTTGGCAACGAAGTGGCCAACCTCTTCCAGGAGCTTGGCTTTCTTTGGAGTGATTTCTGCGCAGGACACAAGAAAATATTATACCATGTAAATAACGCCCACAAAAGAAAAGAAATGTACAATATTACCAATTGACAGGTAATAAATAAATAATTTGATAAATTGAACCTCCAAAACAATATTAATTTCATAAATTCTGGTAAGTATATTATTGTTTGATACAGCAATTTCACTTTTCAACATCTCTTAATATACTGTATATTCAATTTAATCAATAAGTGCCTAATCTCACATATGAAGTACATAGTAGAAACAAAAACAATGTCAAAAATATATTTCATACCGACACTAAAGAGAGAACCCCGCCTCTCATGAGCCGTCTCCTGGAGACTCAGGATAATGGCCTCCTTGGCCGCTACCTCCTCCTCCAGGTCGGCCACCTTTCTCTTTAGGGAGGCGATCTCTTCCCTTTCGGCAGACTGAAAAATCAAATGTTGGGGGCATAGAGAGGGTGAACCGACACAATTTTGATACACTGAACACGCTGGATGTGGTTTCAATTTTTCAAACACACATCCCTGAATGCAGGAATAACATGCAAATATACTTGTTTCGACACTCATTCACATAAATTTCCTATTTGGAACCTGTAACTAAAATTAACCGCTCACAAAATTATTGGTCAGGTCAAGAGTAATATGAAATACATAAAACCTGCAGTGATATCCTCATATGTTACTGGGTGAAGTAATAATAAATATAATAAGTTTCTCCTCACATTTTTGACCAAGTTTGGTTAATAAAATGCCTTTCATTGCTCTTTGAGTTATCACTGTAACAAGGTTGTGAACTAAGTGACCTTTGACCTTTCAACCCCCAAATCTAACCAGTTCATTGTGACACGCCTATTTATATTTCAAATATGTGTGGTCGAAATTAATCAGTTCTTGAGTTAACATTGTAATAAAAGATTCCGAATGGACAAACAACCTGAAAACTCAGGCATAAAATAAAACTACTCACAGATGCAGATACAGTCAGCATTTGCCTGCAGGCATTTTGCTGCACTTTCGCCCTCGCCTCTGCTTCTTTTATTTTGTCTGCCTTCTTCTTCAGCTTTGCTGGAGCTGAAGACTGGCCAGCAGCCGTGGCAGAAGCTGGAGCCAAAGCAGGGGCCGGGAGTGGAGCAGGGGTTGGCTCCTCAACGGATTCAAGAAGGACAGAGTCTTGCTGCTGCTCTAGGTCTTTCTTGTTTTCTATCAAATAAGAAAAGATACAAACTAGTAAAGCTCAGTTTTCAAAAACAGATAGATCTATGTAGTATGTGATTGTTAGTCCAATGCCTTACCCAACTCACTGCTAAATAATAATAGTCTGTTCTTGTATTGCAAAAAATACATTAGTCTCTATGCGCTTCTAAATAACTTTGGAAATCATTACCCTAGCTTTAGCTCCGACAGGCGTTATCAACGCACAGTGCATTTCAAGGAATAATCCTATTTATATTTCTTTTCTGTTTCTATTGTTGTAAATGATAGAAAAATTAATATGAAATTTAAATCATGAAAATATTTGCCAAACGCCAATTTAATAATTAAATGAACACTTACAAGCTAGGCCATTTGAAAAAAATTCATGTTAAGCGTCCCTGCCCACTTCCTTTTTTGAGGCTGCCTGCCTTTTTATCCTTTTTTTTATCCATTCCATTTTTCCATCTTAATGAAAAAACATGAAAAACATACTGCTAAAATGATCTTTGTCTGAATTAAAAAAAAACACATCAAAGCACAGCTGGTGGCCATCTTGAAAAATAGCCAGAGTGGCTGGACGTCAGGAAAATGTACTGAGCGGCCATTAAAAAAGAAAAAAAAAGGAGGGCCTCCTTAGGGTTAGTCAAAAAGGCAGAATGCTAAACACTTTTTTTTAACTGGCCTTAGATCTATGTCAATGATACATGCATTGTGCAAATTTTACGTGTAGGCCTATGGGCGAAATAAGTAACTCACTTTATGTTAATTCTCGTTTTTCACCTAGATTTATAACTTTGAAGTACGAATTGTACAGTTAGATCTAACGTTAGTCCCTAGAGGCTACTGCAAGAAAAAGTTTGAAAATCAATTTTGCGCCATGGAAGATTCAGAATGAAAGTTGCAGCCACGCAAAAATTTAGCCAGCAAAATTTCACCAATTACAAATTTTATACATTTTGGGAGATGTTATCGCCCATAAGGTCTAAAGTTAGAACTCCCTTATTCCGATGTGTAAAATGCAATATAATTAATGACATTTCTCGGACAGCAGTCAACAGATCAGTCGTCAAATAGATCGGGGAAAAATACACACAACGTACGTACGTACACAAAAGTCTATGATTGGGACAGGTAAGACCATATCCGATGGCTTGATCACTGGAAAAATGATTGCGAGGTAAACTCCAACAAATGGCAAAATGTCAACGGTTCTAGCGATGTAAAAACAGTTTCCTAGTACAGGAACCTGCTCATTTCGGAAGCATCCAACTCCAAGAAATTAAAAGGCACCATTTCTGTCGGGATTCGGCGAATCATTATAGTCTAGTACGGTGGTACAATTTGACATTTTGAATTTGAGGAGTGAATGTGTAGATCTAGTCCCATGCATATTTAACGATCTATGACTATGAGTGCAATTGAATTAGGTCGGCAGGTTCCTACCTAACCCAGAGAGAGCTCCCGCCCGCGCAGCGGGCGGGAGATCTCTGGGTTAGGCCTAACGTTAGGCCCCTAGTTCCTACCGTAAATTATGCCCCTTCCTGAGCTGACTTGTATTTTGTGTCACGGGTTTTAAAATCCTTGCAAAGACCTTGTCCAGGTCTAGACCTAACTTAGATTCTAATTAAAATGTGGATATTATTGTACTAACTTGTTAGGCCTAACTTTGTTACTTACCGGAAATTTTAAGAATTTTTCCTTGATACCGCCTCCCGCCGTGAAATTGTATCTTGGAAACGGCGCCCACCTTCTGCCATTGCGGCAATACGCTCTTCTGCAGGTTCTCTACCGAGACCTTCTTGTCGGCTTGCCAGTAGACGAGGGCCCATTTCATATTTGACATGATGAATTTAACCTTTATCTATTATCATGCAAATTAAGTTAGAGCAAGTCAAGTAACACAATTATGATGCGCTGGACTCGACCTCGTGAACTCGTGCGTACGTCGACGCGATCGATCAATATCGTGGATATAAAAAATAACGAAATTGGCGCCGTTTGAAACGGTTCAACGTATTGTGTCGGAGGTGTTCGCTATGGTTTTATTCAGTATATTTATCTTTACAGGCTGTCTGTCACCTAAATATACAGAAACTTAGTCATAAAAAATATTTCATAAGTATTTACCACGTTCGTTCAGATTTTTGTTAATGAAATACGTAAAAGTAAACACATCAATATAAGACGCACCCCTACTCAATAATAAGATATTCCTCCAAAAATGACGTAATACGGATGGTATTACACTGAGATTTAATTTAGTTTCGTCCGAAGGAAATGTGAATGGAAATTTCTAGTTTACATGAAGGTATGTGTTACATAAAGTACCGAATCATGTTTGTTTTTTATTTAGACCCTCTCTTTATATTAACAAAAATAGATTTTTGCAACGACTGCTACTCTTACAGTCTTCAAGTGTAAAACATAATATTAACGCCTGTTCGCGATGAAAATAAATAAGCGTATCAGCAAGGATTGTAGACTAAATTACGTTCATCCGGCTTAGTTTCGTCCGAAGGAAATGTGAATGGAAATTTCTAGTTTACATGAAATTCGAAGGTATATGTTACATAAAGTACCGAATCATGTTTGTTTTTTATTAAGCTCATTTAGACCCTCTCTTTATATTAACAAAAATAGATTTTTGCAACGACTGCTACTCTTACAGAGTTACAGTCTTCAAGTGTAAAACATAATATTAACACTTGCTCGCGATGAAAATAAATAAGCGAATCAGCAAGTATTGTAGACTAAATTACGTTCCTCCGGCGCGGCCAGCTAGATTCGATTGATTCAGCTAGCTCAGCTATAATATCAGTACTAACTTTAGTAAACGATAACGACAGGCGAAAATGCCGGAACAAACTAGTAATATTTTTCATCATCACTAGAGGAAAATCATCGGATTGTTTCACATCTAGATTGAGCCCCATTTGATAGAATATTATTAATATTAGATCAGAGCAATCCGGTCCAAGAACTCATTCAAACTGCAAACCTGCTCGCGTTTACTAACAGCATTCGTAATTCGTGTAGGCCTACGCTACGCCATGGATATGGAGTCGGACACGGCAATGCCAACGGAAAATACAACTAACGTTAGGCCTACTACTAGTCACACGATGGCGATGGATTTCGACGAGGGCAAGGTAAATGCGAAGAAACGGCGAGGACCATACGCATTTTCAACATCACAAGGAAATTTGTCGGGTGAAGCTGGCAGATTGATGCCTAAGGTAACTCGCTGGAGAACCAAAAAAATAACTGCTGCTCAGCGTCAGGCAAGGGCCGAATCTGACTCTGTCTCTGAGCCCAACAATCCAATTGCCATGGACATAATGATGCATGACAACTTGGACTTGTTCGTGGAGGATAACGTTCATGCACTTGATGTGGTTGTGGAACTGAATGTGGAGCGAGATACAGAGTCGGGGGCTGAGCCTGGCATGCCCGAGGTAGAGCTAGTAGTACCACCAGAGGCCGAGCTGGACTCCGATATCGAAGAGAAAAGCATTCCTCAGATTTTATTGAAAGGTACGTTACCGATACAATTCAGGCTGGATCTAGAAAATTAACAAGACCTAGATGTACAGTACTAGTTAATTTTACTTGTAGTTGATGCGTTATCCTCTTTGTCTCTTCATGCTCTTGTTTAAATTTGTTCCAGTAATTCTAATGATTAAATAAGTAGGCCTAGATCTACTCCATAATGATGAAAAAAGTTGAGTTGAAGACAAGATGCAGAACGTTGGGTAATTTTTTATTTGATTGATTTTCTTGTTCTTTTTCATTCAAATACCGGTACTACATAGGCAGAAAGTTACAGAGTGGAACACAGACCAAAAATTGCATAATCAAGACTGTATCATTTTATTTGATTTAATATCTTTATTCTCTGTTACTTAAATGTTTTCTTGCTATTCTTAAACGATTGGTTGATTTGTTAATCTAAGCACTCTGTAATGATAACAGAAAAGGTTATGGAGTGGAAAACACACATTAATGATGAGAAAAAAGTTTTGAAGTGGAAGAAAAGACCAGGTCGTTGCTTTAATTTTATTAGATTTTTTTAAATAGATGTAAAATAAGATTATATGTAGGTCTTGTCTTCCACTCAATATCTAATCATGCAACTCTATAATTTGTATGTCGTGAAAATGGGGGGAGGGGGGATGAACCACGATACGAAATGAAAATGTGCAGGAATATTGATCATATCTAGAGTCCAATATCAGGTTTTATGACCCATTACTACAGTTTACACCTCTAAAGTTTTGGATTTTCACTTTTAATGGTATTTGGTTTACATGTATATCAAGTGTATAAAATAAGATTACGTAGGTCTTGTCCAGTCTTGTCTTTCACTCAGTATCAAATCATTTATAACCACTGGAAGAGGGGCAGAAGGCTATATTGTCAAAGTTATTAAGTTAATTTCTGTCCCTGGCATTCCAATAGTTAATTTCTATCATGATTTTTCAATTCTTTGTTTTCTGATTTGTTGTGTATTATCTTTATTTGCGTAATAAAATAAAAAAAATGATAAAATATTAATAAAATCATTTCAAAATAAAAAACAATCCAGAGGTTTTCTGGCATTGCTTGAATTTTAACAAGACAAACTGCACAGCATTATAACTAGTAATCTTTAGAGGTTCCATATTAATGTGATTAAAAAAAAATATTTTGCTATCATTTGTATCTATTTTGTTTTATTTTCTTCCTTTTTTTACATATAGATTCATCATGTGACTATGCTGTTGCAAACACCATGGAACCACCAGGAGACTGGCAAGTAGCTGCTGGGGTTATGTTGGAAGAGGGAGAGGACACTGTCACTGACCAGTGGTTTGATGCAGAGGAAGAGGAAGCAGAGTGCCACGAGTGGTATGATACTGTAACTGCTCCTGAAAATGACGATTTAAATGAAGAGGATGGATCTGCTGCTGAGGATCATACTGCTGATGACAAGCCCCTCTATCCCGGAGCTCCAATCACTGTAGCTGAGAGCATGTTGCTTATTTTAACATTATCCCTTCGCCATAGCCTTACAGGATCTTGCCTTGTTGATATTTTAACACTCATTTCCCTTCACTGTCAAAGTCCTAATCTGTGTAAGACTTCTCTCCACCTCTTTCGTAGCTACTTTTCAGATTTGTCTATGCCCCTCACATTTCACAGATTTTGTACAATATGTGGTCACATTCTTGAGACAGATGTTGACAAATGTCCATCTTGTAATCGTCTATTTGGAACCAGTAAGAAGTTTGTGAGTCATTTTATTGAAATTCCAATGTTAGCGCAGCTGCAAAACCTTTTTAAGCGGGAAGACTTCTGTAATGATATTAGAAATAAATCAAGACGCACAAAGAGGAATTCCAATAACATTGAAGATATATATGATGGCAATCTTTATAAGAATCTTTCAGAGCCTGGCCAGTTTCTTCATCATGAAAATAATATTTCTTTTATGTGGAACACAGATGGTATTCCTGTGTTTAAATCTTCTAAATTTTCAATTTGGCCGCTATATTTTGTAATAAATGAACTTCCCCCATTAAAGCGTTACAGAAAAGAAAACATGATAATAGCTGGCCTCTGGTATGGTGAATCCAAACCATACATGGGTACCTTTTTAAAGCCATTTCATGAATCTCTGAAAAAAATTTATGATGGTTTTGAAGTGCGTACATATAACAATAAGAAAATCAATGTTAGAGGAATACTGTTGTGTGGCACATGTGACATGCCTGCGAAATGCATGGTCTTAAACATGACGCAATTTAATGGTCTGCATGGTTGCCCAAAATGCATTCAGTCTGGAAAAGTGGTAAGTGTAGGTAGAGGTCATGCCAGAATCTTTCCATGCTCTGATACAAATCTAGAAAATGATAAACGAGATCACAATCAATTCAAATGTAATGCAGAAGAAGCATTTCACACAAAAAGGACCACTTTGGGTGTGAAAGGACCCTCATGGTTTCTATACCATATGCCAGACATCATAAACGGAACAGCAATTGACTGGATGCATCAGGTTTTATTGGGCATAACCCGCAAATTTTTGAACTTGTGGTTTCATCCAAGTAATTCTGGACAACCTTTTTCTATTTCTCACCTAGTTGATGTTGTTGATGAAAGAATTGCAAATATCAAACCCCCAAATTTTATATCAAGATTGCCCCGAAGTATTAAAGAACACTGCAAACACTGGAAAGCCTCAGAATGTAGGTCCTGGTTACTTTATTATTCAATTCCTGCTTTATCAGGTCTATTACTTGACATATATTTCCAACATTATTTATTACTTGTAGAAGCGATATACATGTTAAATGGGGATTCATTATCATTACACACAATTGACCACTGTGAGAGACTTCTGCAGCATTTCTGCATGATGCATGCTACCCTTTATTCTGATAGTCAAATGACATCCAATATCCATCAACTGTTACACCTCTGTGATGGTGTCAGGAATCTTGGCCCATTGTGGGTATATTCCTGTTTTCCATTTGAATCGGTTAATGGAGAGTTACTTTTACTCTTCAATGGTACACAGAAAGTTCAGCTGCAGATTGCCAATAACATCTGTACCTTTCTGAAAGCTCCATTGCTTACTCGCAGATTAACTGAACACTCCCCTGCTGAACAATTTTATAGTCGTCTGGCGAATAAGGCTTGGAATAAATGCAAGAAGGGTATACAAATTTGTAATGACATTTTTGTCATTGGGACTTTGAAATCATACAATTTGAGTAGAGATGAAAAAAGTGCAGTGCGTCAGGTGGTAGGTGATTTAAGAGGCAAAGTGATAACAACCTTTTCCAGGATCCTCAAAGGCAATGTTGTCATCTGCTCTTTACAATATGCACTTGCTGTCAAAAGAAATTCATACACTGTGTCATTTAAGCACCATGCATGCACAGACAAATTTGGTCAAATCTTAAAGTATGTTAAAATATCTTTGCATGAATGTCTGTGTACAGGAATATGTCAGTGTTCCACATTCATTGCCTTGATAAATCTTTTTGAATCAGGAGATGTACAATTTTCTAAAGATGATATCACTTTGGCTCAAGTTAGTCACATTATTCCATGCAAACGTAATCCCAGCAAAAAAGTAGTAGCTGTGTTGGTACAAAATATTTCAGATCTTTGTGTGTTTGTAGATTGTGACAGCCAAAATTCACATGTATTTGTTGTAAAGGCACCAAATAAAGTTGAAGGGGACTGAGGACTTCCATAATATAGTAAGGCCTTACAGCAGGGATTGTTTTGCCTCTGTCAGACCATCCTGTAATCATCATCGCGTTATCTTAAGAAATACAATCGTCTGTGAACTGCAGTAAGTGGGAACCTTTTGCAATAATGTGTCTTACTTTGAATTTTAATTTTATAAGTGATTAATAAAGAATCTGGTTGATTTTAATTGCATCAAACTGTGGTACATGTACAGTAAAAAAAACAAAGGTAATAATTTGAGACAGTGCCTGCCTATATTTATTTCAGAATTCACAAGGCAAGACAGGTTGGGATGATATATATATTTATATATATGCAGTGTAGATAGTATGATGCAGGTATTAAGTGTTTGTGATGTATTGCTTTTAGTTGGCTCTATATATATATATATATATATACCGGTAATACATATAATATATATATATATATGAGTATAAAAAGAATGTATAAAAAAAGCCAAACAGCCCTGAGGTTTCTAACAATTCATGTCCGTCTAACCAGAAATGTTTCTTAAAAGTTTATTTCCTGGGCCAAAGTTATGCTGGGGCACAAAAAAGTTTCAATACACCAGTTCTACATGTATATCGCCTGTAAAATTGCACATATACACCTACAGGTAGAATCTGCATATAAGAAATGTTTGAAAAATGTTTTAAAAATAATGGAAAACAAAGATGATTTATCAATCTCTTCACTCTTCATAGATCTTCAAATTTTCACATATGTAATTTTGGGTCATTTTCTTCAATCTTGTACCACAAATAATGACCGAGTATTACAAAAAATAATGCCCACACTTGGTGACAATCCCCCTACCGGTACGTACCAGTATTTGCAGAGAATGAAACTTGAGAGCTTATTTTGAAACAAATTTGACTTACGCAAAAGTACATCAAATCTTGCCTAAGTCATAATTTTTCCCCAAGGTCCCAAAAGATTCATCTTATGTAAAGATATACATACCAACTGCAGAGTGCTAATAAAACCTCCATATTATGTTTCAGATAATTTTCGACGTAAACTCATATCTAGCAATAATTAGCAGATATAAATGCTTTATACAACAAATCCATTGGTTTGCAGATATATGTTATGCCAAATGCTTTATACTACAAATTCATTGGTATTTTGCAGTACATTGAAAGTTGATGTGTGTCTCTTCAATCAGGTCAGAATTATCAACATATTTGTAGAACTATGTTATATAAATCAAGTGTTATCCTAATGATATTTCTGAAGTTCAATGCAATGATTAACGTGTAATTTTTTATTTCTTTTTTTACTGGACAGTACGCAAAATAAAAAGCTGAACATTTAAATAATACTGCAAATTAGTACTTAATTATTCTACCTGTTAATTTTTTCAAGTTCATGCATGAATCAATGTTCTGTGCTAACATTTATCAAGTAATGTACTGTGTTAATTAATTTACAGGGTGCAAGCGTGGTGCATAATTGGGCCTTAGCTAACGTGCTGCACTCTGCAGAGCCTGCATTCTAAATATTTACAAGCAAACGTGTGTAACCATGTTTATGTCCAGCAAGCTTAGAGGAATAAGGTTGCTAAGTGTCCTGCAAGTTAAGATTGCAGACCTTGCTTGCAATCTTACTACAAGCTAATCGCAAGCTGGCACCCTGCAAGCTTGCAGGACACGAGGCATGCACCCTGCAATCTCGCAACAAGCTTGCAGGATACGACTTAGGGTCCTGCCAGCTTGCAGGACCCGAGGTTGCACCCTGCAAGCTTGCGGGACACGAGGCATGCACCCTGCAAGCTCGCAGCAAGCTTGCAGGATACAACTTAGGGTCCTGCAAGCTTGCTGCGAGCTTGCAGGGTGCAACCTCGGATCCCGCAAGCTTGCTGCGAGCTTGCAGTGTGCAGACTTGGGTCCTGCAAGCTCGCTGCGAGCTTGCAGGGTGCAACCTCGGATCCCGCAAGCTTGCTGCGAGCTTGCAGTGTGCAGACTCGGGTCCTGCAAGCTCGCTGCAAGCTTGCAGGATGCAACCGCGGGTCCTGCAAGCTTGCTGCCAGCTTGCGATTAGCTTGTAGTAAGATTGCAAGCAAGGTCTGCAATCTTAAATTTGTGAAAACAAGCTTATTAAGATTGCTGCAAGCTCACCGCAAGCTTGTTGCAAGCTTGTTGCAAGCTGGGATTTCTGTAAGGGATATACATACCAATATGCAGAGCATATTTTTTTTTCATAATCGATGACACTGCTGCATATTTATGATGATTAACCAAACGTGAAATGGGGAAATCTAGCCCCAAAACCAAGTATACTGAAAATTGTCAACACAATATATGCACACTTGGGCAGGAACATTTAATGTTGAAAGCAAACCCCAATTCTACAAGCCAAATTTCAGGTTTATTCATGTCCATTACTGAGAAATCCAGGCCTATTTATGTCCATTACGGAGAAATTAGGAATTTTCTACCTAATCTACTTTGCACGATCAATAACTTCTGTGGTCATTTAACTGGATTCTATTTGGATTAATTCTGTAATCATTACCAAAATTGGAATTTAGGTTAAAGCTTCAGATCTAAGGTCTAAAGCTGGTCATGAAGGGCTACTTCACAGTCAGATATTGCCCGTTTGCTCATCAGAAAAAAATTACTAAATCAATAATCAATATATGCAACAACTTCTTGGAAATGCTACTAATATCAGGCATTAATTGCATTTTAAACTCATTCATACATATTCATGGCACTAGTTTAGGGTCAAGGACGATTAACTTTATATATCGCCTATGTGAAAAAAAAAAAAAATTGTTAAGCAACAACTGAAGAAGGCAAAAAGGCTACTTCACAATCAGAGATTACCTGTTCATCAGACAAGAAAATTACTCGCTCAACCAGTACATCTCATCAATTCTTGGAAGCTCTATAATATCAGGCATTAATCGCATTTAAAACTCATTTATATTCATGGCACGAGTTAAGTGTCAAGCAACATTAACTTCATATTTCTGCCTGGTTGACTTTTGTAAAAATCTTATAACTCTCAAGAAGACACAATTTAATCCAACTATATATTTCATCTGGCCCATTGATTTTTGAAATGATCATGATAACCAGTCAAGGCCCCACCTACCATGCCCAATCACAATCGGCCTGTAACGACCCATTAAATAACACTGAATAATAATAAATAAACCAATTCAATAACACAACTCACTCATTAAACCAAGTCATGTGGGAAGCACTAATAAGATAGTTCTCTGCAATGAAAATGTTGATTTTACGTTTGACTCGTTGAGCACAGAAGAACGTTACTGTCACAAGATTTAATGTTAAGATATGGTGATTTTTCCCCCTTAATTAGTGAAGCGAGCAGGTTCTTCAAATATTAATACAGGCCATACCTTAATAAAAGAATACTGCACCTACAATGATTCTTACTGGGCTTATTGGTCAATATGCTGATGGGTAGGACCCTCAATAAAAACTAGCCCCCCAAAATGGGTGCAAACAAAATGTTATTTAAAAAAAAATTATATTTTGTTTACCGTAAATCACAAAAATTATATACTATAGCCATGATAAACAAACTTTGAAAATAATCATATATTCTTTTCACAGTTCATCCATCCATGGATATATAATATTTGCTTAAACCTTTATTCAACATTTATTATCATAAATATTTCTACATTTTCATCGGGGGGGGGGGGGAGGGAGCTTTCAAACTAATCTGCGAGCTGAAAAAGAAATATATAGCATCAATACTGTAACAGCAAGAGCTTAACTACATGTTTAACTACTTTAATTCGAGTCCATCCATCAAAACACAGCATAAACATTAAATCCCCCTTTTCTCTCCAGCACAGTTAATTTATGTTTGTCAGCAGAATAAACAGAGGTATTTACCAAATAAAATTATTCAATATTCTGAACAGTCAAAACATTGTCACAAACGAATGGGCATGATTAACGCCTCCCCAGTGCCACTTCTGACAGCTTGTTTCTAGAAGTAGTTTGGCAAAAACTTCAATAAAAAAAATCAATTTACTGTTTGCCCCATGATGACAAGTATTACAACAACACTGTTAAGCCGATAATACAGGAACTTACCAGCATTATCTTAAGTTTTCAAGACTAATTTTTCTTCTCATCAAATTGCCCCTACATCAGCCCTTTACAAGAATTAAGGGCTAATCAGGGCAACTCGTATCCAATAAAACTAGGGCATTCATCAAAATATATCAAATGACCTCATAATCCTGAAATATTTACCCAACATCAACCACATTTGTTTCAAACCATCATTAGGTTTAAAGAGTAGCCCTTAGATTTCAAGCACGTTTCCTCCAATCCTGACAGAACGTTACAGAATATACCTTACAGAAGAATACTTGAACTTTTCCCAACTTATACAGTAAAAACGCTCTTTAAAATTTCACACGACGCTGTTTACCGTTGTTTAACAGTTCAAACAACCATGCTTAAATATCAAAAATTAAACTTTCCTGTTTCAGATTTTAAACACCTGTTTAAACTGTTCAACAGCTACTGCAAAATTCATAGTAAATAACATTGTATGAAATTTCAAACAGCATTTTTACTGTGTAAATGCAATCACCTAAATTATTGTCTAATTTCTATTAACTTGTTTTCAAATGAATTTTGCGCAACAGCAGTTCCTTCCATCATTTCTTTATCTTTTTTTAAACCAAGCTTTAGTTTCAAAGTGGAGTTTCCTTTAAGTTACTGTCAATAGCATGCTTTGTGGAGCTGAAACCGCATCGGAATATGGATGTAAAAACAAAAAAAATATCCCTTAAACCACATAGCATGCCCATCCTAGTCGGCTACATATGAAATTTTTTTACTGTTTTGATATATCAAATTTGAAAAGATGGGAATTTTGATAATTAATCATAATTTCCTGAAGTTTGGTAGAGAGTCAAATTTTCTATTGAAATATTAAATCATATCATCTATTTCATCAAATCAAATAAAAGTAACACTACTTTTTGCCCTACAGTTTGAGCATAAAATGGATGCACAGTAAAATAATTTTCATGTGAATGCATCCAAGGTAGCATATAAGTTCACACTTGTACATCAAATTGAAAGAGATTTTGAAAGAAAGCAATAACCTTTCTACCGCATTTCCCAAAGTCGAAGAAGAAAATATGATTCAGAAAAGCCAAAGGGATCATATAATGACACTGTAAGACTTTACAGTAAACTTCAGAAGTTAAGACATTGCAAAGCCCCGCCCATGGGTATTCCAGATTTCTGAAAAGAAAAAAAAATTCTATTCCATAAAAAACAAGCAAGGCCTCTTTTGTGAATCAATTACCCCACTGCCCCACTTCATTTATTATAACAGATAGCATGCCAAAATGTCTTTCTTTCTTTTTGATACGAAAAAGAATTAAACCTGTATGTAGAATGTAAGCAGGTACATCAGAGTCGCGTTTATAAATGGCGGAGAGGGGGGATGAAGAATGGTGAGAGTTCATAGTCAATCAGGTATTGATGTCGGGGACAAGACCAACATGAAGATATAATCCTATATCATTAATAAAACCAGTCAAAAGAAATACATGAATGCCTCTCAGAATACCTTTGGTTCAAGAGAACACATGGGGTTAGACGGGAGTGTAAGTTTTAACGGGATGGTGAGAGATTCTTACTGAACCAAAAAGGGGTAGGGAAAATGCAACAAAAGGACCACTTTTAAGAGTTGGAGCCTCGTAGATGTGTCCTGATTGGTTCTAGAAATTAATATCACTTTACTGAAAGAGGAATGTATTTGAGCAAAGAGAATCAATCCATTTAGGTGGGATCATTGGTTTACTTATATTTATTAAAAATGACAGTAAACCACATGTTGCCAGCTTCTTTACCTAAATAAAGTCATATAATTTCCAATTACTTTCTAAGATTCACCACATATTTCAATTGCAAGAGCACATTAAGTACATGTACTATAATGTAGGTCTCGTTTTTTAACAATAGGCATGTACCATTGGAAAATTACACTCTGGGTATTTTTAATAGATATGTCATGTCAAATATCAGATAAAACATAATTATAGCTTTAAAGCTAAATGAACGTAGTTGCAGTAAAACACTGATTTCGTGAGAAAGTCTGTAAAACCAAGGTAAAGTATTGATATATCATCGTGGATCTAGATCTGGTATAGTTACATAAACTGAACTTTGTGAAATCATAATATCTAGCTAAAAAAACGATCACACTGAAGATCGCGAACACAGATAGGCACACGTGGGACAGTGTATTATTATTGTTGGAATAAAGACCCGACGGAAGTGACCGAATCCGCGCTTATTTTGCTTATTTCTCAGCAATTACACAATTTCTTCCAGAATCCTTTGGCACATATTTTTTATTCATACAAACAGACACTTTGGTGATCATTATATTAAATTCTGTAAAAAGTCATTTTGAGATCGTTCCCGAAACTGGAATTTACCTTTAAGGAACACAATTTAAAAATGAAATTGTTCAGTTAATTTTTGTATAAGTCCTAATTATAAACCAAGAAATTTGGGAGGACATAACTAATATTGATGGGGAAGTATTAAGGAAAAAATTGAAAGATCACATTTCAATTGAAAAAGCACTGCTATTGTTGTAGTAAGGATAAATGTGAACATATTCATTAATTAATCATAATCCAGTGTTATTTACACAAATCAAACATATAATAAAGTTCAATACTCTGCAAAGCTTACTTGACATACATGTCAGACAGATCCGTTTCAGAAAGGTCAAACCCCCTTCTTAGAATTCATTTGTGAACAAAACCCTAAATGATTCTGTTTACCAGCAATTCAATATCCAATGAATCATCTAAAAGATGTTTTTCACTGAACATTCTTTGTCATCGTCTCCAGACACATTTCAGGAGATAACACACAGATAACGGCTTGTCTCATTTTCCTTCTTTTTTCCCCCCATCCTTGGAATAAAATGAGAAAATTGCGTGACCAAGCTTCTTCATCCGAAGCTCCAATATCGGCTCCAATTTCCTGACCTTTGACCTCTCAAAATCGACCTTTGACCTCTCAAATAGTTTTCTATCTGTGGAAGAAAGATGAGCCACCGCTCTGAAATGGAGACTGGTCTGCAGTTTTCAGACCCACCTACACGTTTCTGCGTAAGGAATGTTCTTTGATGATGACGTAACATTGTTTCAACATACGTTAGGACATTCCCAAACCCAAACTCCAACTGAGTTACATTTTCTCGGTTTGATAAAAACTGCATACAATTAACATCACAATAATACATAAATTAAGTAAATACATTCCTTGAGCACGACCATCAAAAGGGCTTATTCATTCACTTGGTTTCTTCATAAATTTTTTCCTTATGCTTCTGCCAATATTTCTAATACTGTAGAGAAAATTCATTATATTAATTCTGAAATGATTAAATGCTAATTATGAGAATGTATTCTGATGGTAAATCTATTCCACGAAACAAAAAAGAATGACTGTTTTACAAGAGATATGTGTCTCCAGGATCACAGCTAAGACTATGGGATGACTGACTTGCATTTATTATTATGCCATGACTACAGGTGTGCACTGAAGATGTCAGTAAGAGACATCTCCCTGGAGAACGCAACAATGAAAATGGCTGCTCAGTCTCAAGATATGTATCCCCAAACTGAAGCTTTCACACCAACCCAAACGCCAAATTACCTGTAAATTACACAAACTTTTACAAACTGGTTTTTACTTAACCGGTATCCACTGAACTAGTTTAAGAAAGTAGCTGAGAACAGTGGCTAAGCATCTCTATAAAAGTTATTTAAATTTGAAAGGTAGACCTTTCTATTAACTTATGATCATTTTTTCACAGATACATCACAATTACTTTTAATTCACACTGAAAAAATCCTAGTTATGTTATGATCTTAAAGAGTGTGAAAGTTCCATTAAGGCCTGCTCTTCAATATAAGCCTACATAAATAAATCTATGAATACTTCAACTTGACGTACTTTGCAAAGTAAGCCTATTCATCATCACATCCTAATTCCTCTTGAATGTTTACCACTGATATTCAAAATGTGAAAAGTTCAGTAGTTGGTTTTAAACAGAAATATTATAGGAGCATTAAATCATAAATCAAACAGAACATCATCAAGATGAATGAACACAATAGTTTGCAGGTATGAAATAACTGAACCTAGCGATGTTGGAGTGGGCGGACAGAGAACCAAAATCTGATGTCCGCCCTTCATATCTGGGTCAATGACACCAAAGGGCACCTGGGATAGGGACTGTCGGGGTCAAGAAAGGTCACAGAGATGCACCAAAGATGAGGGACAGGGGGGGGGGGATACCAGTGATGAAGTCCACTCATTGACACCTGAAATTTTATTGTCTTAAAAACAAAAATATGAAAATAATATTAAATGACTGATTAGGGATAAGTTTACTCTAGCAACAATCATTCCTCTCTTAATTTGTTTGAAAAGAGGGTAGATGTTTTTAGTGATAAATGGTTTGGGTTCATAATGAAGTAAAGATAAATATATATTCTTAAATGTTTACTAGTAACATACATATTCTCTGTTCAAGCAAAAATAATAGAAATATCCAGTAGCAATATGGCACACATGTAGACCTACAGTCATTATTTCAAAGAAATATTGAATGATTTGATATTATACATATTTACAGTCTGATAGTGAAAATCAATAAATGCTCAAATTAAGCGTTACAAAGTTTTCAGTCTTCAATAAAAAAAACACTTTGGATGAGAGCTAGGCTCTGTGTTAATGTCCCTTTCCAAACAAATCTCAAACAAAACAAAGCAAAATTAAAGTTTAAACAAAGTAAAATTCAATTCAGAAACAACCATGCATGCACCACTTTATTATACCATTGCTATACGCTATATTTTTGCAATGTAAATGGGGCTAAAAGGTTGATGGACTGTGTATTAATAATGACATTGGATCATTGGTGCACCATTTCAATATATTCAATTTTTATATGCTACATTTCTGCAATGTAAATGGGGCTAAAAGGTTGATGGACTGTATTAATGACACTGCACCATTTTAATATTCCATTGCTAAACACTACATTTCTGCAATGTAAATGGGACTTAAAGGTTGATGGACTGTGTATTAATGACATTGGATCAGTGGTATCTTATTGCATGTCCTTGGTGAGGAAGATAATCTTCAGGTCATCGGAAGAATGAATCAGGTGACTTTGGTTGGTCCACCAATAACAGAGCCACTTTTGTACTTTGGGTACGTTTCAGGTTACTATTTGGAATACACCTGTAATCTTTTTCTATATCCAAAATACAGACCCTATACTGTTGCCAAGGTAAATTTACACCCATCAGTTTTGCCATTACTATCACCTTATCTCTCACCTCTAAAAAGGGCAAGTACTGTACTCACAGTGGCGTAACAGGCGGGGGGGCAAGCTGCCCCCCCTGGCGGAGCTCACCGGGAAAATAAAAAAAAAAACGGGAAAAATAAAAAAAAGGGAGAAAGAAAGGGAAAGGGAAAGGAAAGAAAAGAAAAAAGGGAAAGGGGAAAGGGAAGGGGAAAGGAAAAGGGAAAAGAAAACTAAGAAAAAACATAAAAAAGGGAAAACGGAAAGATAACGGGAAAAGGAAGGAAAAAGAACAAGTGAGAAAGAACAAACTGGGCGTGGTGGCGTGCGCCTGTAATCCAAGCTTTGGGGAAGTTACAAATTGATGCAGAGGTTCGAGGTTCGAGCCCTGGTCACGTCTTTCGGATGGTGACGTTAAAGGTCGGTCCCAGACGTAAATAATCATATCTGATTGATACACGTCTGACAAAACTCAAATACACACACAATTCGCCCCGATATAATACATTAGCATGATTAGTAAGACAGGGAAATAAATTAAAGATGACAAAAAGGCAAACAAAAGCGGGAAAAAAAGGCAGAATGGAATTAGCCAAATCTAAATTGGAAAGTAAAGAATAGGGACAAGATAACTCACACTATACACTATAACGAGCGGGAAGAAAAATGGATGGTATATAGCATAATGTACGAAAGTCTATCATAAACTTGCTAAATCTCCAAAGGCTCTGTCCTAGAGTCAAGACCCCGTGCTGTGGAGGCTCTTCATCTGTAACCTTTTATGGGTTCTATGACGGGCCCCTATATGGACCCTTCCTGCATTAAGCTTTACGTTGAAGCACTGGCGTACCGGGGGGTGGTTCCACAGCCAAGGGGAAATAAAAGAAAATAAAGGAGGCAGCGAAATGAGATGAATTAAAAAAAATATATGACATGATATTTGCTATAATGATGTAAAAATCTATCACAAAATTAGAATTTCATTTTAACAGGCCATTTTTTTTCTGGCTCGCTTCGCTCGCTGGCGACTTTTTACAAATTTTCCCACATTTGCTATGGTGTGCCTCTCACAATATTTGGATGATTACGATACACAACTGCATTGAATTTATGTGTTGTGTTAAAGCTATATAAATATACACGCAATTTGATTAAAACAAGTGGCCATCTGTAAGGTTTAAAATGGCTTTGATATCAAGAGGTTCCGGGGCTCTGCCCTGGACCTCACCCATAAAGCACTGTTATATGGATGAGTTGGACCATGGCCCCCAAAAGTTCTACAACCAAACAAAAAAAAAGAGGAAAGAAAGGAAAGTGTATTATATTTTTCTGAATATCACGTTAAAATCTATCTTCATGTTAGATTCTCATGAAAAGGTTTTTTTTTTTTATCTCGCTCGCTTCGCTCGCTCGGGACCTATATTAAGCTACTTCTTGCCAGAAGCGCCATACTCGGCCCCCTCGAGCATATAGAGCTTCGCCCTGATGCTGACAATCATAACAAAAATCCTGTTCACCGTGGCGTACAAAAAAAGAGAGAAAAAAGGAAAGAGAGGAGGGTGAAATATGATATCATCTTTTTAACATTATGTCAAAATCTATCACAAAATTGGATTTTTGCAATAAAAATGTCAAAAAGATTTGCTCGCTTGCTTCGCTCGCTCGCTTATATATATATATTTGCCCGATACGCCATATCGCCCCCTCAAATTTTTTGCCTTATGACGCCATTGCCTGTTCCATGATATGACCGGGAAATTTTTGGCTCTTGCCCCCCCTGTTACGCCGCTGTGTACTCATCATGAGAGAGAGAGAGAAGAGGATTTGATAGGTTACACCCTTCAGGCCTTAAGGAATAGATTTCAGATATTATTAATCTGTTTTCAAAATACTACAGATTCAAACAATACTCAAGCTATTGTCTATTCCACCAACACATGCATGTCCTGTACTTCGACATCAATCAATTACCAAGTTTGACAACTAATCTCAAGTACTACTGCTACACTGCTGCTCTTGTTGCTGCTGCTGCAACTGCATATATAGATAATAATATTAATAGGAATTTTGTTTCAGCTACAAATTTTTGCCAAAATACAGGCCTACATCAGCAAGCATTATACAAGACTTCCATCTAGTCACATCTGACCGTGGAATAGATGCACGGGGGAGGTGGGGCTTACATCAGTAGCCTATATAAACTGTGCATTTCATATTTTAGTTACGGTACTTATAGTTCTGTTTTACTCTTTGATTTCTTCCATCCATTTAAAATCAAGACTTGACTGTAGAAAGAGTGAATGATCGAAGTGATCCTCGACACGCTGACTATTTGAAACATGTGGGCTGTAACATTCTAGGTCACATTACACAGTAGTTTCAAGACTCAATGCACTTTGAGTGTTCTCTAGAGAGGCAGAAAACATTTCACCAGAAAAAAAAGAAGTTTAGGAAATGTATATATGGCAAGAAACCATTGTGATATCATGAGTCAGATTAATTTTAGATAGATGGAAAAAGAACTTCTGTTGGAATTTACCTTAATATTCCCACAACCCCACTTGATAAACATGACAGCAACTCGGTCCTGGGCCAGCAAAGTAGGACTTTCACTAGAAATAAGTTTGAAGGGGTTAGTTTGGAAGAAAATATGCAAAAAAGTATATTCATATTTGAAATATTATACGATATAGGGAAAAAGATGGAAATTATTTCATGAGGTGAACGAAAGCTAGGCCATTCCACCTAACTGTTATCATCCTCACCCTGGAGCAATACAAGTACAAGTTGCGGTGATGGGCCCATCTTGGTCTACCACAGTTGTTGCTGCACTCTTCCCTGGTCAAGATCGAGAGTTGCCCTCAATGAGCAAGCAATTCCTCTAACCAAAAAAAACTCAGAAGGCTAATTCCGAGCCCTCCTTTTCATACCGATATCCCTCTCCTCAAGCGAGACTGCAAAACATGCCGAACCCCATTCTTTCTCCACTACACGTCCTTTTGTGGGGAGGTTTACCGTTTCTGTGGTTTTCCTGAATGGCCAAATCCAATTTCACAAACTCTACAATGGATGACAACGAATTCATCTAGCTGATAAATTGTGCAATTACCACTCACTTAGATCTTGATATGCAACTAAAGTACCATCATACCTTGCACTAACAAAAAAAGGACAGTATTGCAAATATTATCTTTGGAAGTTACACTTTTTCAGGCCAAGCAAAACAGGAAATCATTTCTCATGAGATGTCAGGGAAAGCTTTACAGTATCAATGGCCGGGATATTATTTCCATCAATTCAATTAGTATTTGATATTCACAGGATCTCTTTTCTCATGATTCTTATGCTCTGTATATCTGAATTCATAATTTCAGGTCATTTGCCCATAAAATTAAATCGCGTGATGAGAAATTATCAGCTGGGATTGCATGTGTTGAATGAACTATGTTAAAAAACTAAATTTATATTACATTTAATGTTATTTGTAAACCCTCAAACAATTTTAAACAAGTGGAATGCTTAAATATCTTGAGAAAACGGACAATTTCTTCTATTTATTTATCCACATTATCCAAATTGTCTCTCGGAACCAATATCTCTTAGAAAAAGACGTTGACACCAGATTCACAGACAATACCAAATATTGAATACATTTTTTTTCTTCTTTAATTGGCCAAGTGCCACAGTTTCAAAAGTGTGTACAAAGTTTGCAGACAAAAGTATCCTCTGGAACATGACTTTTACGATGATACGCCATAGTGCAAGTAACCTGACACCAATTACCCTCAAAACCAGTATCATGGTCCAATTAAAACCCAACTGACCTTGACAGGACAGGATTGTCTTGTCCCACACCAAGATAATCATGTCCCCAAATCACCTTTATTAAATTTACCAAACCGTGATATCCTCTTCTTTCTTTCTTTCTTTTTTTTAACGAAACATACAATGACGCATAAATTACCGGGGGTATTGAAATACGACCGTGTCACAAGATTTTCCTTTTCTACTCTGCGCTGAATTTGCATCATCAAAAAAATAAAGGGGAAAATGTCCCAAGTCATGGTATAGGTTTGTCTTTTCTTTTCTTTTTACATCTACTTTTAATACTTGATGCAGTTTTTGACAGGGTGATATCATAACAGATAAACAACCATCAATCACATGGGAGATCAAGCTTGTCTCGTTTTTAAGTTGGATACTCCATAAAGCCCTAAACAAACAACATAAATCTACCATTGTCTCCCAGCTTGCTCGTGCTCTGATTGCAAGTTTGTGATTTTTTTTTCAAATATTGGGCTGGTTTTCAGACAATAGGCGGTTTGAACCGCCTCGATCACAAGAATCCCCGTTAAATTACGAGAACATTTTTAGGCTAATACCCATTAATTATTCCTGCATTCACACCGCCCCGAAACATACCCTTCGGGATGAATTCCTGAAGTTTGGAGCATGCGCAGTATGGTCTAATAAGCAGGCAAGGCGCGAGATTCAAAACCACTAGCCCAGCAGCCACCCACGGCGCCCGCGCCCAACAACACGCTGGGCTAAAAGTTCCCGTAAATTGCTTTCACATTGCCAAAATACCTGCGACCTTGGAAACATCCCCGCGAAAGTTCTCGTAATTTCGCCAAGTACCTACTATTTAGCGGGTATTTTCTTTCGGGGAAATTACGCGTAGTTTGCTTTCACATTACCAAAATACCTGGTATTTTCTGATCGGGGTAAATTTCCCGATCAGAGAATACCTGGAACTGACGAACTTCGAGGCGGTCTGAAACCACCTAATGATGATACTTCTCTACTTTTATTTCAATCACCGGTGTTCATTACAAAGTATTACCAGGATATCACATATATTACATGGGCATGGGGGAAATAGTTCATTGAAGTTCAAAACATTCTTGAAGGGATTGTAGGCTATATATTTGCAATACAGAATATTTTTGTGATGCACCATTTTCTCCATATTTGTGTCAATTATTTTCACCTCCAGTTTTCTTCCTCTCTGTTTTTTCCTCATACTGAATGTCCTTTTAAAATTTCATTTCATACATTCATTGTCAACACTTTAACTGTGGTTGTACTCTGTAAAATATTTGAAGGGATTTAATCAGACTGTATAATGTTAGAAATTGCCAAACCAAAGCAACTTGGGTTTCAATACCCTTTGACTTCTGGATGTCAATTATTAATTTTTTTTAAATTTCAAATAAATTTTCTTCAAGTTCATCATGAAGCATGAAATGTTCACTCACATATCTTTTTTTAACTACTTGAGTTTTCACTGTCAAATTAAAGCTAACAATTATTTTTTAAAATTTCAAATCAGATAAATTTGATGCTAGGCACCATCACAAAGGTGAAAGCCTTTGGGTCAGACTCCAACTCAGCGTCTTTTCCTCACTAATCCCCCCCCCCCCCCCATTTCAACATAGACAAAGCTATTGGGACATGCTACATTGTAATTAAACCAATGTGAAAGTTATTGGAGTGGGCCTCCCACTCAGCACCTTTTCCTCACTAATCTTCCCATTTCAGCACAGACAAAGCAATGCAAGATGCAGGAAAACCAATGTGAAAAATATTGATTGGGTTCCCTACTCGGTATTTTTTCTCACAAATCCTCCCATTTCATCAATGACAAACAATGGGAAATGCAGGAAAACGAATGTGAAGGTACTGAGTGGGATCCCTACTCAGCGTCTTTTCCTCACTGATTCTCCCACTTTAACACCGACAAAACAATAGGAAAACCAACATGAAAAAATATTGAATGGGTTTTCTACCCATAATCTTTTCTGGAAATTGCAGCAAAAAAGCCACCTTACAAGACACTGTAAGTGACTTGTGCAGACTAACGCCAAGGTGCCTCAGTATGGATTTTGAATATAACCCCCCTCCCTCACCCTAATATGACCTGTTCTATAAACGAATAAAACGCCAAACAAAAATAACCTCATCATCATACCATCATTATTCATCATTCTTCTCTTTCTTGATTTTTATCTTGACTCATCTTGTTTATTTCTCCATCATCACACAGAACTTTTGGAGGATAAACAAGTCAACTCCTTTGAATGCCGTATCTGGGGTTATCAATGAGTCACGCTACCACAACATAAAACAGTAGAAACCAGAAAAGATAGAATTTCACCACTGTCAATTCTTGGTCAAAGGTACATTTATCATGAAAATATGATGGTCATGATGATTTGTTGCTTGGGAGGGGGGGGGGGGGGCTGGGGATCTATCTATAATAAAAATAGATGACAATGCAGCTACAAAATAGGCCAACATTGTTTTCTTCTACTTTCTTTCATTGAACGTTGGAGTAATCTACAGAGTGGATTTTGCATAAAATCATATCTATTACGATTATTATTAAAAGAATCATATTTTTTAACACTAAAGGCATGAATTTCTTTAGAAATTTAACAATGAATTTTTCCAGTATTACAACATTACAAGATTTTACAAGATTTTTACATTTTGACTTATAATTACCTCCAAATAAATAACTGTTACAGGACGGAATATTTACCTTCAATCTACTTTAATAATGTCAATTCAAATTGAGATTCTCTTGTTTTTTAAAGTTGGTCATTACAGGTAAATGACCCACTCTCGATCGTAGCTACTCGGGTTCAAATTTGGCTTGAAAGGCTTCAAGGCTTCAACTTTAGTCCTAAATGTGGACGAGACAAGGTGTTTACTAGAGCAATTCTGGCTTTCCACAATAAAAGAAATAGTGTAGCAAATCTTCTAAGGCAGGAGTCACTGTATATTTGTTCGTGGTTTGACATTTATACTATTGTCATGGTGATGAGGAATGCGATAAGGCAGTGATAGTGATCTTTTGACAGAAATGGAATATTTTCTTGAACAAAATGACCACTCAAGCATTTTCCTTCCCTATAGGAGATTTGAGCAGTGTTTTGAAAGACTTTGTGCTTGGCTATGTTTGAATAAGACCTGACTTATGGATAAAGATGCATTTAGTACTAATAATTATTAAGATCATTTAAAGTAGACACACAAAGTCACCCAATAGTAAAGTCACCAAGGGGGAAATGCAGGGTGCTACATAACTTTTTAGAAGCACTTGCCCTGTCGGGCAAGTAAATTTTTTTAAATAGTTGGAATATAGTTGCCCAAAAATCTATTTCACTTGCCCGAAAAAATCCTTGAAAAAAAAGTTTGACCTCTTCAAACAAAAATATTGCGGTTTTATAAACCTTTGACCCTTTTTTCTCCCTTTTGACATGAACTGATGTACCTTGTTCTTGCATTTTTTTTACAAAGTGATTTTATCTTGCCCACTATGACCAAGTTTAGGTTCGATAAATAATATTGACCCTAATTTTGGTAATTCTACTGTGAGAATTTTGCCTGCCCGAATCGGGCAAGAACTTTTGGTCTTTACTTCAAAACACTTGCCCGACTTTAACTTTTACTTGCCCCGGGCAATCGGGCAGGTGCTTATGTAGCACCCTGGGGCACCCCTCTATATTTGGAGAGTCACCAAATAAACACACATTAGACCTAGTAATGTGGCTAAATAGGAGAAAGCAGTCACCTGGCCCCCTCTACTTTAAAATTGGCTCAAGTGTGCACCCTCTTATTCAAAATCTTGGATCCGCCAGTGTTTGATGGTCCATTCTGAATGCAAAAACGTTTAAGAATTTGTAAAGCCTTTGGGGTTTTTATGGATGGTGCAATGATGCACATGGAACATTTCTTTTCTTTATTTTTCATTCTATACAATACTGGTTATAGAAACAACCAACTGAAAACTATGAAAATTCATTATAAAACAGCATGCTTGCTCATTTTAAAATGTCAATGCTTTATCTGTTAGTAACTAGAGCATAACATAAAACTAAAATACACTATCAACTAAAGCAATCGGCACGAGGATAAACTCTGAACTTCATGAATAATTTGTGGCACAAAACACCCACGTAATGCTCTTATACAAAATTTTGTCTGCACAGAAATATCTCAGCAGCAAAAAACATAAATAACCGTAGCAAATATCTACAACAGTGGATTATCATAAAAAGGCTTTGACATTGGAATTCCGTATAGAAAGAGTAATATATCTTTTCTATTATCAAAATTATAAAGGAACCTTTATATCACAAAAGAAGTAGTTATTTAGTGGCATTAATACCAGCAGCTGCAGATAGTAACTACAGTTTTGGCAAAGTGTAAATAAGTATGATGGATGAAAATGTAGTCAAGATCCAGGCATTGAAATAGTGAGAATAATCAGTCGTTATCAAAATATTTTTATTCAGATCAGTATGGAATGCTTTAGAAAGATAATATATGAATTTGATCAGATTGAATTAGAGAAATACAATATTGATGACATTCAATGAAAATATCAAAGTATCATAAATTCCTACATTCCAAAGGGCATTGACATGGCAATGATACTCTTTATCCTATTTACATTATAAGGTTAAGGTTAAGTACAATATTAGTTTTCAAAATCAAAATCTAAGAATTCAAAAAGTAAATATTATACAATTCATAGATTCTGATGAGATTTTACATTTTCTCAGAATTCGCCAATCAACTTCCATCAAATATTATCATTTTTTGTAAAATTCTTTTGATAGCTGACTGACTGACTCTCCCTGTTGTGTAGAATCACATTACATAACTCGATGACTACTGAATTTTGTTATTCCCATAGGCTTTGTACAGGGATCGACCGCCTCCAGTAAGCAATTGCTTAAATTGTTTCAATAAGTTGCCCCACTGAAAATGCTCACAAACACACCCAAATGCTAACATTTCTTACGTGAATTTTTCAAAGTGTGTAAATGACACTTCCAAGAAATATCATGTTATTGTTCAGACTAGTAATTTAATCTGTATAAATGGGCCCTGAAGAGGAGAATGCTTGTTTGGTGTAGGAGGACACTTCCTTAAACTCTATCCTGCAGGCCTACATGTATGAAGGCAATTGAACATTTATCAAGTGGTGCACAATTAAGGTTATCACAACCACTCGTGTGAGCATTGTACTCTCTCCCTTTTCAAACACCCCATAATGATTTATCAAAAGGCCAATCAAATGGACAGTTCTTTGGAATCCTTAGCTTTGATGTTTGAGATCCGGGATCTTTCATCATGCACAAAATAAATCCAAGCAAGGGCATTAAAGAAAAAAAGAGAAGCAAGATATATAGGTGTATTTGGGATTTTCCTAATTCACCCCCTTCCCCCTTCCACAATAGAAGAAAAGCTTAAAAACTCCAATTTCCAAACAATTTTGAGAATGCCTTTGATTTATTTTTTTAATTTCTGCATGTCTGGTTTATTTTATTCAAAAGATCTTATTTCAATAATTCATACTTATTAAGCATTTGCCCCCTAATCATATAATTAATCCTTTCGTTTTTTAGGTCTGCTTCCGTCTTTAAAAAAAAAAAAAATCCGGGGGAGGGGGGGGGGGGGTAATAATGAGGCAACTTTCTTTGAATGCATACACAATTAGGGGGTTTTCCCCCATAAATCATTCTTCCTAGGCGGTAGTCTATGGATTAATAGCTCACAATGTCACAGACACTTAGTTGATTAAAAAAATCCTTTTAACTGAATATATCCTTGTTCATTGATAATAATTAATAGAGCAGTACTGTATACGTATAATCACTGAACAGTACATATTAACTTTCCACTCCGTTGAATGAACATTTGTACATGCCAATCACTTTATTAATGTTTCAATAATTTTTAAAGGAACATATAGAATAAAGGTTTGAAGAGACGATTGTATGGGCGTGTGAGCAATCGCTCACCTTCAATGACAGTCATTGAGAAAATGTTGACCGAACTTGCTGATGACTTGATGAAGTAAGCCATATCAATTGTTTCAAAGGATGAAAATAGCTGTATTAAACAAATATTATATTAGTCCCTCTTCGGTAGCCGATCATGACTTATAGGCCCGTATTCTGAAGTCAGGTTTAACTTAGACCATGGTCTAACTCCGTGTTAAAATTATGGGGGGGCCAAAAATTATGTTTATATTGTATATTTCTTATGTTACTATTTTGTTTCCATTTGCTGTCATAACGAAGGAAAATACTTCAGTTACCATTCCCAGACAATTATGAACAATTTAGGTGTCATATGAGTTAACAGATTGGATGTGTACTATTAGGGGTTTGTGCCCCAATTGGCTCCCCATCGTTAAAACCACAACTTTAAACCCAAGTTCAGAATACTGGCCATATTCTACAAATGATTTTCTCTCGGCCTTAAAAGATCACCAGACCGACTGATTTCAGTAAAAAAAATATGAAGCAGCTGGAGTTTTATTTGCTATTAGTTTAATATGCAACAAAAGAATCCATTTGGAAATGTATCCAATTCAAGGAGGTCAAGAATACTCTGGTTCAACTATCTTTGCTTGAAAAAAAACTTTAGTGCCCCAAAATCAACTGATCGGAACACATCAAATATCCCTTAGCATATTTGCCTAGTAATTGTTGCTCAAGAAAGGAATAATGGTTAGCAAATAGGATTGAATTGATACATAGGTCTATATTTACTTTACAGACATCACAAGAAATAATGAACCAACAGGGACCATTTGCCAAGGACAAATAATAATGGATATATTTGACTTTCTTCGTCAGAGCTCTTTCATATTAATAAGCAAGCATGGTAGTTACCAGGGGAAAAAAACATGAGGGCTGGGCCCCCAAAATGCTTAAAAGATCTCTGGAAACTACAAAAATGAGACCTGGAAAATCCCCACTCATTGCAATGTTAAAGCTTATCCAATGATGCAGATTGAGGCAATTTTGCAGTGGTATATTTTTTTTCTAATGCATCTCAAGATTATCTAATTAATTATTTTGGCACCCTTTTCAGTATTCCCTTTTTTAACGTGCAATATTTTGTGTAAGAGTATATATATATTTTATTTATGTCTTGGGAGCGGCATGTGTGGGGGCTCATGCCTTCGGGCAACAGTGATGGATTTCGCTTTTGTGCCCCCTGACCCACATGCCGTTCCCGCATTTCTTTGCATGTTCATGTACTGTAATTTTTTTATTCTAATGTAATGTGTATGTACTTTTATATTGGTCAAATAAATAATAATAATAATAATAAGAAGCTGTGAAAAGTATTTCCTGAAAAAAAAAAAAAATTTGCCTGGTAGTTACCATATAAGTCTTTTGCTATATCTTGAACAGAGTTTTTCATAATTTTCCAACCGTTACTTGCATTTTTTATTAGATAATTCATACGTATTCAGAGTTTGAAACTGTGTGAAGAGTTGCATATTTCTAAGACGGTAATTGATATAAGCATATTATTCAAGTCATTAATCTAACTATCAATCTATCTATCTGTCTGTCTGTCTGTCCGTCTGTCCATCCATCTGTCTGGTCTGTCTATCTATATATAAATGATGGCCATTTTCTGTTCCATATTCTACATGGCTCTACTGGTAAAATGGTAATCTTGTACTTGACTTCACTAAAATACTGGGAAATACCTTGACATGACCAAACCCCAGTGCATTTTACGAAGACAAACCTATTCAAATGTACAAGTTCATTTTTTCTCTCACTGTACAATGCTTCTCTTTATCTAATTGTTAAACAAACCTGACACTAAAATATTATCTATGCTAGTTGAACAAGGCATACATCTTTCATTTATAGGACAATCACAAAGAGTCCTTTTGTCGATCACAGGTCCAGGACATACAATACACAACAAAAAAGGATTACAACCCAAAAGCCCCCTTTTTCATCTTTCTTTCACATGATATTTTCCAACGACAAAGAAATTGTCAGATTCCCTTTTATGATGCTTGATTAATGAAGGGGCAATTTGTCACCTCGATCAGACATGACTTCATCCCCGTTTTTTATATTCTTCGTTCGATCTTTAATGTCCTTCGCGCCCGTTTCATAATCCTTTTGTTGCAGGCTTGAAGGGTGGGATGGTTTTGATACTGTCGCGTGCACCAAATCCAGACATGTTCTCTCACTTTTGTCATAAAATGTAAAGATTTGGAGGGCTATTTTTCATCTTTCTGTCTTGAACTGACGTTGGATGGCCCCAGGTTTCTGCTGTGTTTTTCTTCCAGCAGCCTCTCCTTCACGACGGTGACAATGGCACCTGTTGTTAGATACGTCACACCCTTTTGAGAGAAGAATGCACTGTATAGGATTGCTGCAGTGATGAATCGCTGGTAGATCCAGCCCGAGACCTCTACGAAACAAGCATGAATGCTCCAAACAAAAGCATCTTGGACAGACAGATGAACAATGGTTGTGACGTTAGACTTTACGATTATCATTTCTTGATTTGATAAGCGCGGGGTTGTAAAAAATGGTAGTAAAACTTGTCACTTATGGAAAATCGAGGTGTACCACATTTAGATATCTTTTGGTACAAGCTTGTAACCTGTACAAACATTACAAATTGTATTACCTGTCTTTTATGTTTGAAAGACTTCTGGCCACAGCTCTTCTCTTTGTATTTGCTCATAGACCTAAATGTCTACCCTCTTGTCATTGTCCTTCTGCTTCAAAAGCTGGTAGTTCATGGCTAATGTCTCTTTTTCAGAATTCATATTTGGTATTAACTCTGAAACTTACATTTATTGATCATTCATCATTTCCAGCACTATCAATGTCATCTCTCCTACCACCACAGCCACTGGTACCACTCTTGTAATATCCACCACCACATCATCACCAACACCACCACCAGTGGCGGAACTAGCCGCATTAAACTTAAAAGTTTGGATGGGCCCACCATGATGCACAAACAACTGGACCCCAAAATGGTATTGGGTCTACCCCAGCTCGATCCGATCAAAAACTGACCACCACTACCACCATTACCACCACACCCGCTGCCACGCCTACTACCACACCCTTCCCTACCACTTACCTGGGGAATGTATTGCAGGGGGTCTTGGTTTAAGGGGAATGTTGTTGAATCCCTGAAGTATCCTCCGTGGGGGCAGGGCAGGGGGGAACGTTCTTCTCGACGTAAGCATCGGAGGCTGAGGAGGAAACGATCGCCTAGAGTTTGGAAAACGAGGATAAAAATTTCATGAAAGTGATGATTGTTCTCTATATAATTGTAACTGACATACATACTTTAAACATTGACTGTGGATTATTGAACCAGCATTTTCTAGATCACATATGACATTTCTAAAACCAAATCATTATCTATATTTTTTCCAGAAGGTTATTACAGAGCTTAACAAAAATAGACAACTGATACTACGAAAAGGTCTGAATAGCAGTAAGCAATGTTGGAATTAAATCTTTTACTTTTCCTGGATTGTAAAATTAATAGTGTGCACAGTAATCATTTAATGCATCAGATATAAAGATATGGCTCAATAAGCTTCTGAGCTATAACATCTGAGAGGGAATTCCATGTTCATTCCAAATATGGTAAAAAATTATGATTTGGGCAAAGAGAAAAAAGAAACAGATGTAAAAAAAAAGTATACATGAGGTATTCAAGTGTCATATACTTTCACTCATAAGTCGTGAGCCGATTATCCAAATTCATTTTAATTTAAATAAATGCCATTATTCAAAACCTCAGGAAAGCATGAAATATGTACGTTGTTTTTTTTTCAGTTATGAAAATGTTTACATCGATGTGCTGCCATTAGATTTAGGCGATGTAACACAAATGGAGCAAGTTCATAACATTGGCCTCCTACAGATTTAGTCTTTGTACCTTTCTTGTGCTGTATCTAACGACTGCGTTGTTGGTAAGTTGTGCGGACTTCCCTGCATGTTGTGCACGGGTGAGGCGTGATTGCTATAGTTTGATGCCCCCGTTGCAGTACCGCTTCTACTGGAATGACCGCTGGAGTACATACCTGAATAAGGTTGAGATGGTAGTAAGAGTAATGAGAGGTTATTAATTAATGTTTACTATCATCATCATCACCATAATAATCATCATCTTCTTCATAAATCATCATCATCTTCATCACCATCATCATCTTCATCATAAATCTTCGTAAATCATCATCATCATCATCCCCATCATCACTTTTGTCACCATCAACATCATCACCACCACTACCATCATCACAATCATTATCGTCACCACCACCATCCTCCTCCTCATCATCATCATCATCGCCATCATCATCATCATCATCATCACAATCACCATCATCATCATCATCATCATCACAATCACCATCATCACCATCACTATCATCATAATCATCACCATCATCATCATCATCATCATCATCATCATCACCATCATCATCATCATCATCATCATCATCATCATCATCACCACCATCATCATCATCACCATCATCATCATCATCAATACCATCATCATTTCTGACTTCCTAGAAGATTTCATGCAACATCTTTCTTACCAGGGTACATATCTGAAGAGGTGCCATGCATGGATGAGTGAGGTGATCTTCCTAAACCACTGTCGCTGAGCTCCAGAGGACTGTCACCGTGGCTTAGAGGATGAAGCGGTTGAATCGTCAAACACTCCCCAAGAATGTCACCATGGATGTACTCATCCCTTGTCCGGAGCTATAGAATTAATAATCATAAATTCAGTAAATCACAGTTCAGAGTTCAAAGTGAACTGCAGCTAATATAATTTAGATGTACATTGAAGTTAGTCAGTCATTTAGGTTTTAAATCTGGTTTAGTTCCCAACTACGGGGGTGGTCAGATTGATTTATTTGCAATTGGTCTAATGCCATTTTGACTAATTACCAACTCGTCTACTATCACTTGGTCTATCATCAATTCGTCCACTATTCACATGGTCTAATTGCAATTTCGTCCACTCACCATTTTTTCTAATAACCAGTTGGTCCAACAGCCATTTAGTCCATAAACCATTTGGTCTAATTGGATAAGTGTTAATTGGGCGAAATGAATGAAAAGAATATGGGTATCAGACCAAATGGTTATTAAACGAGATGGTAATAGACAAACTGGTGATTAGATGAAGTGATGATTGGACCAAATGGTTATTGGACCAATTGGTTGTTAGACAAAATGTTGATGGACAGAATGGCATTAGACTAAATTAATGAAGGTACTGTAAGTGGACAAGTTGGCAGTGGACGAATTGGCAATTTACCGTCGGATTCACTTCGCAGTCAAAGAGATCACCCTCACCCCTCCCTCCACTTTACTCTATTCAGTGCATCCTCCTCCATCAACCCAACCCTCCTACTCTCCTCCACCACTTGCTTCTTTCCATGTCTTCTTAGGTCAACTTCATACCAAATCCTACACAGAGGATATTTTAGGTCCCAACTGTCCATTGTCACCTATTCGCTCAAATTCATATTCAAAGTTCACCCTTATATCAAGATTAGATTCATGGAACTCAGTGACATCAAATGCAAATGTATAGTCATTCTTTTTTATTTTCAACTGAAGAATGACTGAAGAATTATATTAATAGCAGTCACGTGTGGAATGACTGAAAACAATTCATGACATTACAACAATTTGGGTGACGATCTAGACCTACTGTTGCAATTAGCACTGGCACAGATTCAAGCAACAAACTTATTGTTCGGGGGGAGGGTGATCTATTGTGCCCCCCCCCCCCCACTTGAATAGCAGAACATCACATATTTACGCCTGTGGCCATTCGTAATGTTAGCAGTATCTTGAACTTTATTTTTAGTTTCTTAGAAATCATGGTATAACAAAGTCTCCATTATTTGATTGCTCCTCATATATAATTTCCAATTATGGGGCCTGCATAAAACCCAAACAACATTCTCAGTTTAATACGAACTTCTCTTTTTTTTCATGGTACTTGGTAGACAAATCTCAGCATCCCTGATCACAGATTGCTAAAATAGGTCAAGCGATACATGCATGGCACATGACCTTCTATTCATGCTAAGAGTTTCAAAATATCAACCTGAATGCTTTCAAATATTGAGTTTGATAAGAGGGATCCACTTTCAAGAACTCTCTCTCGGCGGGGTCCAACCCGGGGTCGAAAACTCACGCAAACTGGTTTCTTCCTCAAGAAGATAATGTGATTTTCACTTCCAGTTCCTTCATGTTACACATCCCAAGGACACCTTACTTATCCTCTTATCCAAGGTGTTAAGAGGTCATGTAAGGTCACCACTTCTAAATTGATCACACTTCCATTTTTTCCCCTAGATATATAACTCTACTTCATGTCTCTTTGTTTTCCATGATCTATTTTCCACTCTAACACAAGTAGAAAATGCGCAAGAGCTGGTGAATAATTAACCCGTCGTGCACGGGAGCTCGGTTCGGAATATTGGATAAAAATGTAGATTTCCTTGGGGTGGGTTTATATTAGTAACAGTATTTAGTATGACCGAAAGAATGTTTGATTCAACTGTTAAAATCAAGGCCACTTAAGACAAACCCAAAGAGCGTCTTTTGCAGGCATCCCACAATCCCTCATTCCTTCTTTATTTCATCCAGCAGCGAAGCGGTTTCCTATTCTCTTCCACATTTTCATAACAATGCGAGAATTTCCAGGGTGAGGTGCTCAAAAGCAACTGGAAACAAAAGGAATTTTTGGCAAAGATCTACTTTGAGCATTTCTGCAGACACAGCATTTTAATTTGAGTTACTATGGATATTGGAACACAAGCTACTAACAAGGAGCAATTTCATTGGTAGAACTCTAGGCTTTCGTGAAACAAGGTCAAAGCAAAAACGGCAGCTTTAAATTAAAAAAAAAAAATATTATTTATCTGCAATAGTTCCGGATTTGGACCAAGAAGCTAAAAATGTTCTCAAAGCTTCTTAAGTCTTCATATAATTCTGAACCTACACTGTACCTTCATCTTAGCAGGGTACCTCTCGCATTGTCACGCATCTGGCATTGTCCTATACAATTTAGTCACAACGTGAGATTAATATCTTCTAAGAAATAGAGCTATATTTTGACACATTCGTGTTAGGTATAACTGATCATATTTCTATTATTATTATACAGATAAATTTCAAGAAATCAAGGCACTGGTATTCCAGTCCAGTGTTTTGAATAGTTTTCAAAATGGTGCTCATTAATATCCCATGAAGGACCATTCAAATGCTAATAAGATATAAGATGTAATGGATATGATTCTCAGAGTCAATGATTTCAATTTTTCTCAGGAAAAGAAGAGATTGTTGGTTTTGCTCCCCCCCCCCCTGATACACCCAGTATACTAACCTTTTTTCTTGCTTGTTGTTCCTTTGCAGCGTGAGCTTTGACATGTTTTCTCAGTGAACTAGGGTCGGTATATCTCTTCGTACACCCAGGAATTTGACAGGCGTACGGTTTCTTTAAAAGAAGAAGTAAAATGAGACAAGAATAAAATATAATAAATAAACTGATCTAGATAGAGCACACTTATCCATAAAACATGATGCTAATTGAGTATTGAAAAATAATTACCAGTATTTGGAAGAAAACCATACCTAAAATAATCATATTGCTAAAAAATACATTTCTAAAACAATCATCCGCAGAAAGTCACCCGGTCTTTGCTTTTTCTTGTTTTCTATAATGCTGTTATAATGGACTTTACTGTAATTGTTTAACAGTTCAAACAAGTGAAACAACCATGCTTAATTTATTGAAGATGAAATATTAAAAAGTATACTGTTGCTTAGGATTTTAAACACTTTGTACAATGTATGTGAACTGTTAAACAACTAAGCAAAAGCTCATACAGAAAACAGCATTTTATGACAATTTCAAACAACATTTTAACTGCACAAGATATCAAATCAAACTAAACTTCGACGTAAATTATCCCCAAGACAGAGGATAGAAATGTCAGAGATCTGATTTAACCATTATCATCATTTTGTCACAACCTCCCACTAAACAGGTCAAGTAGCTGTTATCAATCTCAATTTGTGGCACGTGCCCCTTGTACAATGGGTTTCACAGGCCTTCTCCCCTCAAAGTTGTGGTAAATTGCCAATTCGTCCACTCACCAAATGGTCTGCTTTCATTTAGTCTTATGCCATTCCATCCATCAACATTTGGTCCAATAACCATTTGGTCCAATCATCACTTCGTCTAATCACCAGTTCGTCTATGACCATTTCGTTTCATAACCAGTTGGTCTAATATTCGTTTTTATTTTCATTCATTTTGCCCAATTAACACTTAATAGACCAAATAGAATATGGACTAAATGGCTATTGGACCAACTGGTTATTAGATGAAATGGTGAGTGGATGAAATGGCAATTAGACAATGTGGATACTAGATGAACTGAGGGTAAACCAAATAATAGTAGACGAGTTGGCAATTGGACGAATTGGCATTGGACCAAATGAAAATAAACCAAAGTTGTCATAGCACCTTAGCCAGGGTGCTACATAATTTTGCATTTGCCCTGTTGGGCAAGTAAATTTTTTAATAGTTGGAATATACTTGCCCAAAATCTTTTTTCACTTGCCCGAAAAAATCCTTGAGAAAAAAAAGTTTTACCTCTTCATAAGAAAGTATTGCGGTTTTATAAACCATTGACCCTTTTTTCTCTTTTGACATGAACTGATGTACCTTGCTATTGCATTTCTTTTTCCAAAGTGATTTTATCTTGCCCGCCATGACCAAATTTAGGGTCGATAAATCGTATCGACCCTAATTTTGGTCATTATACTCTGAGAATTTTGCTTGCCCAATTCAGGCAAGTAGTGTTGGTCTATACTTCAAAGCACTTGCTCGACTTGCCCTGGGCAAGTGCTTATGTAGCACCCTGCCTTAGCTTTTTTCTTCATGGTCAAACAATCGATTATTCTTGTATTGTGATAGACAACATCCCTGTGAAAACCAATTGAATGCCAATAGGTGCTTTCAAAGTGACTGGATAACCAAAATACCCTTAAATCTATGCGAACTTCTTCATGCCCGCAAATACCTGATAATTATTTTTCACATTCATTAACACCCGAACGAGACCCTGATACAGTATGGGAATGAACAATATGGCACTATAAAACTTGTTATCATGACACATTTGCAATAATTGTTTAAAGCTACTGAAAGCATCAATTTGATTGGCTGATGGTAAACCTGATATAGAACTTGTGTATTTCATTTATGATGACAAGTCTTTATAAAATGGGAACCAGATTTCTGATTTTATCATTATCCTGATTTTGTCACAACCTCCCACTAAACAGGTCAAGTAGATGTCACATGCTTGTCTACCTTGTCTAATATCATTCAAATAACTCCTGATAACTACTTCTACTTGCAGTATCAAGAATATGGAGTTTTTCATATATGAAACGGTACAATCTTTATTCTTGAGTAATAAATTAATACTTCTTCATCACTTTATCAATCAAGGTTATCAAGCTATGGTATAACTCTATCAATTGGGGGTATTTAATTATATTTCAAACCAAGGTTAGTTACAGTATAATAGGAATTCCACAAAATTCCCACTGACCCACATTCATATGACGCTGATCATGGGTAATAGCACAATTTAACTGAACAGCCAGTGCTAATTGAATATGAATACATTAAAGGGATGGTCCGGGCTGAAAGTATTTATTTGAAGTTTAGCAATATTTTTTTAAAACAGTCGTCATGAATATGCATTAGGTGGGTTGATGATGTCACATCCCCACTTCTTCTTTTGTATTTTATTATATGAAATTAGGTTTATTCAATTGTTTTCCTCCAAGAACTAGAAAAATTGGATTGACAACTGATTTAGTGGATCAGATATTTATTGCTGCAACTTATTTCATTATAAGGGAGACATATTATTCACACAAGTATGAAATAATGAAAAAAATATGATTTTATGTAATAACATAAGAAAATGGAAAGTGGAGATGTGACAGCATCAGCCCACCTAATGAATATTCATGATGACTGTTTTCACAAAATATTGCTAAACTTTAAATTTCAATAACTTTATTATTTTAAATCCGATTTTGATAAAATTTTCGGCACTTTGCTCAGTGAATTCTACTCTATGTATTAAGATATAAGTATTTTCAGCCCGGACCATTCCTTTAAGAAATGGTACAGTTCAAGGAGTCATTCACTCATATTCATGTTGTTTGCTGTCAAGGCACATTGGCTATAGTGAATGAAATCCAATCGAAGAATAAAGGTCTATACGACAAAACGTGACCACTCTTTCATCAAGATAGCGAAAGATAACAATCTCTTTCCCGGTGATTGCTTTGTATCTTTAAGAGAACGGTGGGGAGGAGTTTCGTGTTTCCATGACGACGGCAGCTCGCAGACAAGGCATAACATTCGGATGTATTCACATTGAGCCATGTGACACCATGCTTGGACAGTTTGCCAAAGTTTGTTATCAGAGCGATAAAAATTGGATTCCTTGTGTTAACCTGTTGGGCTATTGTGGATTCACAATGCCCGGCACTGCAAACAATAACTAAATAGTCTATATATTTCTAAAATGTGAATCAAACCTTCATACTCAAAAGGACTAAATCCTAGTTCACCTATTTATTTGAAACTCTGAATTAAAAATGAGGTGATCAGATACACCGTCATCATAAGCCCAATAGCCCATTACTATAGATAATGTCTTACAGATGGAGCAAAACCCTGAAAAGAAAACAAGTTATATGCTTTTCACACTGCATTTCCTTAACCCCATACTATCCTTAACCCCGGACTATCCTTAACCCCATACTATCTTTTTTTCGATTCACACTGTCTTTCTTAACCCCATACTATTTGCTTAGCCGGGGTTAACGCCTTAAACCCGGGCAATCATTTTACCACACAGAGCGCAAATAACGTGCAATTTCGACTACTGTGATTGGCTAATGCTTAGCCCAACTTTTCCTTAGCCGTGTTTCGTTTCACACTGCATCTCTTAGCACCGCAATTGTGGTGCTAGCACCACAATAAGCCAGCTCACCCTGCTTTTTTGCAGGGCCAGATAGTACCGTACTATTTACCGTGCTAGCCCACTTTGCTAAAACGTAGTGTGAAAACAAAGTGGGCTAAGCTTAACCCCGGGAAATTGGTGGGGCTAAGACCCCCCCTTAGCCCCATCAATTTTCCTGGGGTTAAGGGGAAAAAGTGCAGTGTGAAAAGCATATTACAATATTAGCCTTTTCTGGTTAAAATGTTTCATGTGTATTGGAAATGCCCCCCCCCCCCAAAAAAAAAAAAGGTTATGTTTCTGGAGTTCATGCATATATTCGCTGCAGTATGGGTATCTTTTCCGCCACATTATTCTGGATTTTCATCTGATCTGAAATTCCTCAATAAGGGGAATGATTTATAAGGTTTATAAATGAAAATACAGAATGAGGGGCATTTTCAAACTCGTCATACAGTGCAAGCAGTAACAAAGTTTAGTGCCACCCCCCCCCCCGCAATGGATAATAGCTCAATGATGTATATTTAAAAAAAAGATTTTATGAATTACCGAAGTGACAATGTCAGTCTTTTCTTACAGCATATCTGTGGTGCCAAACGAGAAATCCTTGCACAAGGCATACCAGTGGGTTAGGCCTGGGATTTGTATTGATAGTATAAACCTTCACTTATTGTTTGATTCTTATGCTTTGGTTATGTTTTTTTAATGAAGATGTTGAAATAAATTCAATTCAATCACTTGCACCATTTCAAACCGTTCAGAACGAGTCGCCATGGGGATGAATGGCTGTGATCATGTGATGTCACACTTCTGTAATTCACAGTTCCCGATTAAATATTTGCTCATGATCATGGGGAGCGAGTCACAAACATCTTCAATTTCAGTTTATGATGATAGGACAGCTTCATAATGATTTCTTGACAAAAATTTAACATGATTTTATGTCACACTTCTGTAATTCACAGTTCCCGATTAAATATTTGCTCATGATCATGGGGAGCGAGTCACAAACATCTTCAATTTCAGGTTATGATGATAGGACAGCTTCATAATGATTTCTTGACAAAAATTTAACATGATTTTAATGAAACCAAAATGACATGCGATGACGAATTGTATTTGAGAACTACGCAGGGTGACAAAACCCATACAAAGAAGAAAAGTATTTAGTCTAGATATCAATGTATCATTTGGATATTTTTTCTTCTGTAGACATTATTCAAAATGAACATTGTGGGAGGTACATAGGTACATACGAATGTTTTTTTTTAATTCTGTCTTTCTACGTAATGTTTTAAAGTCCGACGGTCTTTCACGCAGTATTTATGTCTATACCTCTCAATATTCCTTGTACTGCTGCCTGAATCATTTCATGCTGAATTTTGCACTTTTATGAACAATGACTTTGTTTTTCACCTAGTAGATTTCAATGTTTTGGCATCATTGGCAAGGCATTAATCTACATTTGCCATCCTCCACCCAGGTGAAGTAAATGGGCCATTGTAGGAAGGGATTCCTTGAATGCTCAAGCGTCCGATCACGGTTGCTGTGCTAAAGCCGGGGTAATAGTATGCAGGGCTTAGAAATATTGCATTAAGCGCCATATAAATGTTGCATATTAATATTATTCTCAATGTTTTAAGAGGAAAATCTAGAATATAGACCTAACAGATCAAATAACCAATTTCATGGCAAATAAAAGTTATCAACCTTGTATGTACCTTCGATATGACAGATTGACTACAATGCAAGGAGGGTGCCAGTCCTCATTGGGATGTAGCTAGGAATTCCAGTGAGTGATGCAACATCAAATACTAGCTAATGTTTGTACCATTTTGCTTCATCTAATCTAAGGTTTATTTGTAGAATTTGTTTATATTTGTAACTTTTTACAAGAGTACAGGAGAATTGTTGTATTATCAAAGTAATTGCATTAGGGTACACATGTACCGAATCTACACTTTCTGTATCGCATTCGATAGATAATCAATTAAAGGAGTTATCAGAGCAAATCAATTTTCAGACCCTTAATTTATGCTTAAAAAATCAACTAGGGTATAACCAGTGCCAAAGTTGAACAAGATCATCATTATGCTACTAAGCTCCTTATTTGACTATGAAATTAACTTGACAGCTACATAAAAATTACCGGTAATTATTTCTATTTCCCAAACATTACAGTATATGAAAATGTAAAATTATGATAAATGGACTTGTAATAGGTACATCGCTGACAGGGAAACTTGGAGCTGGCATATGGAACGCAAGATGGCAGAAACCATTGAAACACGGACTACAATTTTATTTTTTTACCTTCATTGAGATTTGAGAGAATCCAATATTTATGTTTTCATCATAGAAATGATTGTGCCTTTCATGAACACATCTGTTACCCATCTAAGAACATTTGACCCAGGGCTTAGTTATGATGAATTCATCATCCGCAAAATCCATATTGGTTTCAATTGCAGCAGCTAAGTGCTTGCAGATTATTCTCATTCCCCCTCCCCCCCATCCATCCAAAGATCTTTAGCATTCAGGAAAACTTGCAAAATGCAATCAAAGAATGAATGTAAACACTCAACTTTCTATTTTCTTTAAAAAAATGATTCAAAGTTTGCAGTTGTATTTGCAACCATAATGTCTCATGCTATATGTAAATCATCTGTGTGATTACAACTTTTTTTTGTTTCTTAAGAACCTTGCTAGACATGGTATTCAATCAAGAACTGCTTTTATCCTAATGAACATTATGATATCCTCAATTTATCATCATAATCATGTTGTAATGTTTTGTGCAAAATGTTATTCCTATGTAAAGGCCTATGCCCATTGTATGAGTAATATTATCATGTGAGCAAAACAAATTTCCTTTGATAAATCTAATTGGACTGATATCCTGAAATTTTGGTCTGAATATACATGAAAATTTCGTCCAAACAACAAGCATATTACTGCTTCTAGTCTACCATTGTTACTTTTATACTGTTAATTAAGAATTACTTGTAACATATAAGAGACATTGAAAGAGCTTACAAAATGCAAAAAAGAAATGTCACCATGGAATCAATGCAGAGCTCAAGAGCGAATAGTGGGCAACTAAATTTTCAATCATATTACTAAATACACTTGATTGGAAAATCCCTGCTTTCATTGGTCAAATAATTGAGATAAATGGACAAAATAGGTCAAATCTCTCACCTAATCTGAGCCAGGCGAAAGGTTTGGCCAGGTTAGATTTATAACTGTCAAGATTCAAACTAGCCGCTCATAGGGGCTAATGTGTTGATTTTCGCCTCCATCTAGATCGGTTCGTATCATGAGGGTGACATGACAGAACCTCTAATCATATGAGTGAATTTTTTTCCCCTTTCTGTAATGCTCTAGTTGGTGCCTGGTCTTGACCTGGCCCAAACCTGGTGCTTCTTTAAAAAAAAGAAGAAACATTTTGGTCCAACCCTTTCTGTGATTCAAAATTTAATGACCTAGCTCAAGCACAAATCACGCATAAACCAAGACCAGTAATTTACTGAAAAGGGTTAAAGGGGGGGGGGGGGGCCTTTGATACTTAAGCAATTTGAAGTCTTCCAAAAATATTTCAAACCTTTCTTGATATAGTCATTTCTTCATCTGATAATTTCTACTAGTCATAAATGTGACCTGTTTACATATTATTCACATTTTTATAGAAAACAGAACTGGGTAAGCTCGCAGGTATTTTATCAACAGGTGCCTGACGCAAGATGGTATGCCAAAGGAATCTCATGAAAATGATTCCACCAACTACCCGCGCAGCTAGCGGAAGCACTAGCAAGTTAGAGCCAGATAATTCAGCACATTCACATATATCTGTATCAAAAGTGCATCGACTTCAGCAAGTCTATCAGGCATATCTTTATGTATGAGCAAAATGATGCTATGTTCATCTTGCACTTAAAGGGGAAGTTCACCCTGACAAAAAGTTCATTGTAAAAATAGCAGAAAAATAACAAAAATATTGCCAAAGTTTTGAGAAAAGTCCATCAAACATTAAAAAGTTATTGGAATATTTAATAATAATCGATTTGTTACGTCATATGCGAGCAGCATTCCTACATAATAAGATGGTAATAAATCAATGAAATGTCATTTTCTCAGGAAAATGAAAATGGGGTTTAATGTAACTTTTGTGTATCAATCTATAGACAAATCATTTCACACCCGATCATGAAAAAAACACAAAAGTAAGTCATCAGGAACCATTAAAAAAATGAAATTCGTGCATTTTATATTACATAACATATGGGGCAGCTGCTTGTTTATGACGTCACGAATCCGAAACCTAAAATTCTAATTATAAACTTTCTTAATCTTTAACTGATTTTCCTCAAACCTTCACCAATATTTTTTATAATTTCTTCTATTTATACAACAAACTTTTCTTCGGGGTGAATTTCCCCTTTAAATAAAATGCAGGGGCTGCAGAACCAGGGGTGGGCGGCAGGGATTCGGCTCCCCCACCCATTGTTTTAACCTCCCCATTTTCAAAACCATTCTGCGGCCCCAGAAATATTTTTTTATATGTCGGCATTGTACATGTACTTGATATCTGTTCTATCTAATTTTGTACTAGTTTAATTTCTATCAAAAAAACTGAAATCGTTACAGGGATAATTCCAATTTTGTTCATGCAGTATGCAATCTTAATTATGTACATTTGTTTTAGGGTTATGCTCAATAAGCGCTTCAACTTTTCTTTTGGTCCTTACCATATCTCAATTTTAAATTCTGATTATCTAATGATATTATGTTTTTGTACATTATTCATGTGTTTACTGCATGTATATGATTATGGCTATATAAATTAATCTTGAATCTTGAACGTGGTCAATTTTGTTTTAATGTCATATCATTAACAGACTTTGTCTTTTATATAAAAGCATGTTTTGTTAATGGAGTATATTTTTAATATTCCATTATCATTCACTCATAATATCAATGTTATCAAAAAGATTTCAAAACCATAAATCTACCTCATCTTCTTTTAGGGATAAAGAGAGAGTTGGTAAATTTACAATACACGTTCTCCCTCAAACGATTTCTCTAGAGTTTACAAGTAACAGATTGGGTGATATCCACCGACCAATCAATATCCGAAGGAAAGAAGATGCTGAACGCTGCCAAGACGATGGCAGGTGGGTTAGGGCAGGCCAAAAAAAAAAAAATCTTTTTCTGGGGCAACATTTCACAACCTTCTGCCAAAATCTGCATTGGAAAAGCTTTAACATTTTACTCTTTTTTATTATTTCTTAGGGGTCTTTTGAGCATTTCTTGGGCAAAATGGCCCCCAATTGATTTTTTTCCTGGTGTAGGTGTCTGCATCATGACAGAACTTCGATGACGACGTGCAGAAGCGCTGACAGACACGGACAGGATGATCGAGCAATTTTGCACCCAATGAATGGGATTCTCTCACCATAAAGGATATAGGCAGAAGTCGTCAACCAAGAACGTGTCAACTTTGTGACTTTTTTTCATCCCGACAGTCCCCGTCAAAGAAGACCACTATTTGCACAGCCTCAATTACAAGCTATTAAGCGCCTTTAGTGAGATATCATGCATGGAGAGTGCAAACAGAAGGACACACTTGCTCCACAGGGGCTCATTTGGTCTTTTCATCGCCATGAAAGGCAAGACAGGCCCCCTTCTAAATGGGTACGCTTTTGTGAAAGTTTGTTAATGTTGCCAAAAGTTAAATATCTCACTTCAAAGCTGGAATAAAGACAGATAAAAGAATCTGATCCTAATCTTCCAATGATTTTGTTCGTTCTAACTCCTTTTGTGCCAATATTGACAGATTTTCAATACAATCTAGGTCAAGATTACACAATGATCCTGAAAGGGGGACATTGATGGAACAGCCGCTTGTGTTAATTTTTTTTTCTATCATCAAGCAATATTGGCAGAACAGATGAATTTATCTTCAGGTTTGTGGGGAAGACTCCTTTTCTTGACTGAAATGTACACTCGTTATAATCATGGAAAATGATTTTTCAGATCATAGAGCTTTAATAAACACCAGATACACACTATACAAGGAGTCTGAAAATATCAAATTTAACATAAAAAAATAATAGCTCTTTAAAAAGCTCTTGTGAGAAAAATATGTGTAAATGTTACATAGAAGTAATATACCAGTAAAGCTATCTTACCGTATCTAAATGAGTTCTCTGATGCTTGGCACGATCTGAGGAATTGCTAAAGGCTTTGGAGCATCCCGGATGCTGACAGAGGTAGGGTTTTTCGCCAGTATGAGAACGTAGATGAATCTTGAGGTTTTCCAGACGAGAGAACGCTTTATTACAACCTTCAAACTGCGAGGAAGAAAGAGATGGAGACAGAGAATGAGTCCAAATATAGTGCATTTAAATTTTGAATTAATCAAATGAATGTCACTGATCAATATTTCATTTGTGAAATACATTATTTCCAGCTTCTGCTGCAAAAATACAGTGAACAGATCTTTGTATGACTATTATACATTCTGAAAGCGTTTGTTCAGAAATACCTTTTTTATAATTGAAGCTTTAAAAGACCTAGATGTAATTTCATTTTTATTCTAGTTTTTGCCAGTTCTTGGAAAGAGGGATGGCTCTAAATACACATGTATATCTGCACAAACCACAATTCAATCTACGGATTCTTCATCTTTAAGAATTCAGGCAACTCAGAGCATGCCTACGCTTCGAAAATCAAAGTGGGGCTTAAACCAGGAGGGGGGGTGGGTGGGTGTAAACCGGTTATTTGAATTTGGGATATATCATTTTTCGTACGATATATCCTCTTTGCTGGAGAAGGAAATTATAAAACTTTTAGGGCCTAACTTCAAAAATCTTTGATATATTCTTATCCTTACTTCATAGTAATCATTGCGTGCATGCCCTTTTGTAGAATCTTGATAAACCTGTAAAGTGCATGTGCACCTCAAATGGCATCTAACAATGTGTCTCCTATTATCATGCCTACAAAGGGATTTCATGGCAGTCAATAGTTGCCTGGCAACGTACAGCAGATCGGTTTTCATCAGGGTTATAGAGTACACATCATATATTCTTCTGATTTTTCTTCCTCTCTCTCTCTCTCACTCTCTTCATATGTTTATCTAATTGTCTCCTTTATTTTACCTATTTTTCTCACTTTCTCTATTCTCGCTAATTCATAGGAAAGGGTGAAAAGAGTTTGTAGGACTTTGAATTTGATAAAGCTAGAGTTTAAAGGAGTTAAAGATTAATTTTGGAAATGGGAATGAAATTTATGGAGAGAGATGGTGGGAGACAGAAAAAGGACAGACAGATTCAGGAAGTACGCAGGACAGAGGAAAGAAAAATCTGAACTTGAACTGAATTGAACTGGAATTACTTCCATCCCCTTAAAACTTCTGATACGTTCCTGACACAAACTCTTGCTGAGTCAAAAGTTTTTTGTTTTTTTTTGCAGAACAAGAACCTTTTGTTACCTCCTTTCTTTGAAAAATGGGGATGAGACAAAAAGGGGTGACATTTGAGCCAATTAAGGCATTCTTGGAGTGACATTAGGGGTCACAAAAGATTTGGAAAGCAACATGAGCACAAAACATTCACACATGTTTTCTCCCAGTTTATTCATATGTATCCATCATTGCATGTTCTTTGATAAATCATTTGGGAATATGATAGGAAGTGGGATCTAAACTGTTCTACTTAAACATAAAATAATGTCAGTTGTGGTAACGATCTATGAGTGAGTTTGAACAGAATCCAACAAAATGACCACCAAAAGTGTTTATGGTTGATTCCATGCTAGAAATCAGCCATTTTCACAACAATTTTAAACTTGCTGTCAAAACAAATGAGGAACTTAAATTTGTTTTGCAGTAATAATAAAGTACTACTGGGTAGTAATGTAAACAAAAATACAACCAACCAAAATATGTTGTCCATGGGTGAATTAGAGGTGAAAATGTTGTGTAGTCGTACGGGACATTCTGAGTCCCATACGACACACATTTTCACCTTTAATTCACCCATAATAATAATAATCAAAATTTTCAATTATTTATCAGTTTTTCACATGACTACCCAATATTACTTTATCATTGACAAAAAATTAAATTTTATTGCTCAAGCATTCAGCTTAGAGACAAGAAATTGTTGCCAAAATGTCCCGTACGACACGTACGGAATCGCCCTTAAATGTATAAATAATGAATGTGTGCCGAATAATTATGGTAGAAAAGGAATAAATGCTGATGAGAAATTGACAAAACAAGCATGGCATTCCAGTTAGATGTGGGGTCTTTTCCCATGAATTAATAACAAACTATCCCACATGTGCGTTTCTATGTTGGTGATGTTTCAGTGCGGTCATTTTTTCAGCTTATATTTGATCATTTCGCTTCACAGTTTTAGGTTTATTTATGTAAATAAACCAAATCTAGATCTACCATGATATTGTGACTTTTAACTTTGATTTTAGATACTTTTTAACAGTGTTTGCTGCAAGTAGAGGTACTTGGCTTAGTACTTGGAAGAGTGACAACAATTGTATAAACACTGATATCAAATTGAAAAACTAGTTGTATGAAATGTATGAAAAAATGTAAACAAATTGTTGCACAGAGCTTTCAGAGGGGTTTATTTTTCGCAAACAGCATACAAAGTTGTTGAAATGTACTCGTTAAAATAAATGGTTGAGTTACTGCTGAAGACTCCAGACTTGAAAGACAAACAAATGTTGAGACTAGTTACACAACAAAGATGACTTGAACTTTTGTGAGGAATGATTATCAGATGCCAACATGCATGTCATGCAAGCATCCATCAAGACTCCTTGGGCGCGTTCCTGCAATTTTTGAAAGCAAAAATACTAACCAAAGTGAATCACAAATCAAGATGCTTGTATGAAACACAGAGAATGCATTCAAGCGATTTTTTTTCATCAACAGTGATTCATCCTAATTTCAAGACCACCCACTACAAACCTTACTGCAGTTGACAGAGCAAAGTTCCTCTAAAGCTAGAATAGCAATGAATTACAAGTAAAAATGTCTGCATGAAACACTGAGAATTCATTCAAGCATTCTATGTTCAAGCGATTTTACATCAACACTGATTCTCCATACCTTCAAGACCTCTACAGCACAGGTGACCCAGGAATTACAGATCAACTTGGATTGTATGATACCTAAAGCGAGTCCTAACCACAGACCATTATGATATCTTCACTGAATAAGATCAAGTGGTATGATGGTGGGCCCCAATTCTGCGCACCTAACGATTTGAGTTGAGATTTAACATGAATTTCTTTTTATTTCACAAAATCTTTCAGTTAATAATGTTCCTTATATTATTATATCAGTATTAAAGTGTACCAAATATCTCATAAAAATTTCAAAGAAATATAAATATAGGATTTTCTTGGAAAAAACCTCAGGCAGTCATTTTCAGATTGAAAAAAAAATGGTACCCCATGTCTGCGCACCCATTCACTTTGCACACGATTCAGGTATTTTGATGGGAAAGGCTGCATTTTGAGGCCGTCACATGAAATGCCCAAAATTCATTATTTTTCCACCATTTTGAGTCAGATTTTTTAATGAATATTCTGTCTTTATGTACTTTGCATGTGTAAAGTTTGTGTTTGTTGCGTATCTTCTTTTACTAGAATCGTGCAGATACGCGTGTGCGCAGACAAGGGGGACTGCGCAGACTTGGGGGAACTTGCCATACATTCAAGCGATTTTTAGTGACAAGTTCTAAAGAATCATGTGACACAACACTATGGCCAGTATTCTGAACTCAAGTTTAAATTAAACCCTGGTCTAAAGTTGTGGTTTAACTATGGAGAGCCAATTAGGGCACAAATCCCTAACAGTACACATCCAATTTATTAACTCATTTGACACTCATATTGTTCATAATTGTCTGGGAATGATAACTAAATGGAAGTATTCTGAAGTATTTTTCTTCATTATGAAAGCAACAGGAAACAAAATAGTAAACATAAGAGATATAAAATATATAAACATATTTTTTTCATTTTGGGGCTCCCCATAATTTTAGCATAGAGTTAGACCGGGGTCTAAGTTAAACCTGACTTAAGAATATGATGGGCCTATGTTTCCAGTGCTTCATCATGTTTGCATTCCAATATAATAAAAAACTGCCCAAATACAACCATGTTTTAACTAAGGCATCTTGTCAAGTCTTTCCTACAGGAACCCCGCAAGTGGCTTTTCATAATTACCAATCCTAAAACTTCATTATAAACAAAACAATAAAAAGACGCATGGCGCTCTTAGAGCGGGATTCCTGCTAAAAAACGAGGCACAAGCTACATAGACAAGTTGCCTAAATGTCTTAGAAAAAAACCGCAATTCAGGATGGAAAAATATTGCTTGAATGCGACTGTAGACAGCAGTATTTGTGGTTTCAAACTGTCTGTAGATTAATCTTCCGTTTACGAGAGAACATGACGGAATGTCAAGGGTGGTGTGCCTAGCTGTAACTCAAAGCATCATCTTCATTCTTCCAAACTCATCAGGGTCAAGATGAGAACATTAAAGGGGATGTTCACCCTAACAAAATGTTTATTGTAAAAAAAAACAGTAAAAAAAATATATTGGTGAAGGATTGAAGAAAATACATCAAAGATTTCAAAAGTTGATAAAGAATTAAATTTTTTAGATTTGTGACGTCATATTCAAGCAGCTTCCCATGTATGGTGAATCAAAAATATAACTGAAATGTCTTTTTCTTTTTAAATTGAAAGTAGGTTTTATTGTACCTTTAGCATATCAACAGAAAAATTATTTCACACCTGCTCCGGCAAGAAGAAAATTTTCAGTCATCACGAATCATTAAATAATTGGAATTTATGCATTCTATATCACACAACATATGGGGCAGCTCACAGCTGCTCGTATGAAGTCAAAAACAAAATCTTGAAATTCAAATATCTTTCTTAATCATAAATGGATTTTCCTCAAACCTTCATGCTGCAGTCACATTTCCCCTACGGTGGCCATACACCGTTTTATTTATTTTCATTCAAACCACCTGCATGTAGCTGGTACAAAAATGTTAAAACGGCTGTTTTCGACTCGCCATATAGCTGCCCTATTGAAAATGTGACAGCGCCGTCACCAATCCTTTTTATCAGTTTTTCTTTATTTTTAGAACAAGTTTTTCATCAGTGTGAAATTCCCCTTTAAATTATCTTCCCTTAAAAAGAAAACACCGTCACCAGAGGTTCCCTCACATTAATGATGGAATTTACATTCTGTCTATATAAAGCCAATATTTACAGAGGAAAAATAGCAAATTATCATTAATGCAATATACACAATCTGAAACAAATTTGGCATCATCTTTCTCTCCTTCTCTCAAATTCTTCAGGGTAAAGCAAGCTGACATTCCACTGTCTTTATATATCATCCTGGTTCTTCATGAAAATAATAAGAAGAAAGAACTTGTTGGGTGTCGGGCTACACGCATGTGCGTCATTGGAATTGAAACAAACAAGCTCATCTTCATTGTTCCACATGACGATCAAGTGAAATTGGAATCATCCTGACGGTTGACCTTTGACCTCATGATGTTGTCGGTCACTGACTCTTCAGATCATGTTGCTCTGTATGAGCATAAAGTGTCAAAATATGCCAGAGATAAACACCCAGTCAAAATATTGGGCCATCTGTTTTTCAGCCCAAAGTAAGTAACTGAATAGATATATTCTCTGACATAGCAATTCCACAAAATATAACAAAATTCTTAATTCAAGAATTGCAAAAATTGATTTAGGCCCTATGGAATAGACTTTTTCAATAGCATCTCTGCAAAATGGAATATCATCCTCATTATTCCAAAGTCTATAGAAAAAAATCATACAGTTTAAAGATTACAAAAAACATGAATGTAACATTCTCATAATTCCAAAAATCTATAGAGAAAAAATCATTAATTGTAAGAATTTAAACAAAACATCAATATATCATGATCATTCTCATAATTTCAAAGTATAAAGTAAAAGAACAACAAAAAGCATTTTTGAGACTTAAAAGTGCGTAGGTGTCATACTCATAGTAAGACTCATCTCATTTACATTTTGTTTCAATAAAAATAAAAAAATCTTTAGCTTGTGATTTAAAGTCCGGCTTTAAACCCTTTAAATTTGAAATACCCTCCCTGTTAAAGAGTGAAATTACAAACTAGGTTCCAGAGAAACTGCAGCTTTTATAGTTTTTATCTCAAAGTCCATCCAAGACAATGGAACATAATCCTCCTTCCAATGACGCACCTCCTGACCCAGGCACGACCCAACCAATGACATCCCGCTTTTTTCTGGCCCAAGACTCGCTCAGAAAACTTGATCTCTTGACGGTTATTCTAATTTTGGTTCACAGCGGGTATTTCATTGATAAAGGTCATTTCTACCTCCTAAATGGAGTAAGTTTACTTTAAAGGATAAGTCCACCCCAAGAAAAAGTTGATTTAAATAAAAAGAGAAAAAATCAACTAGCACAACACTGAAAATTTCATCAAAATCGGATGTCAAATAAGAAAGTAATGAGATTTTAAAGTTTTGATTAATCTCACAAAACAGAATTTATGCATATCCTGGTTGGTGCGCAAATGAGGTGACTGATGATGTCTCCCACTCACTATTTTTGTATTTCATTGTATGAAATATGAAATATTCTAATTTTCTCCTCATCGTCCTGTGAAACAAAGTTTTATTCCTCCCTGAACATGCGGAATCACCATTTTTTAACATTCTGTGGTTCAATCAAGAGGGTCATTATTGTTGAAATCTATAAAAATTGAAATATTGTATGATTCAAACAATAAGAAACCAAAGAAATAATGAGTAAGGGACATCATCCACTCTCGCATTTGCATGTCACTGAGTTGTGTGGATTAACGATTTTGTGAAAATAAGCGAAACTTTTACATGTCATAACTTTCATATTATACATCCGATTTTGATGAAATTTTCAGTGTTATGCTTGTTTGAATTTTCTCTACTGATTCAAATCAACATTTTGTTCTGGGGTGGACTTGACCTTTAAAAATTGATTGGTGTGTTGTTCTCTGAGAGAAATGAAGGGGACATGAAAGGATTCTATTAGCTCAAAGCACACAAGGGATGATTGTGGGCAAGACCCAGTAACATAACACACAACAATTGATCCTAGAACAAATTTTCATCATTGTTTGCATTGATTTCTGTGTACAATTGGTCACTGAAATCAATTGTCAGATTAGTCGCTAAACTTTGTGTTTCAAGACCTGCAGGCTTGCTTCTTGTTTCTATGTTTGACACTAAGACACCGTTCTCACTACCCTCCTAAAAGTAGTACCCTGGAAACTAGTTTAACGTGTAATGAGAACGGTCAAAGCGATCTTGGAAGCGATCTTCCAAACCGGTTCAGATCAAGATCAATTTGCCTCGCTAAACTTAGCATAAGTGAGGACACAACCATTCATATTAAAACATATAATACATCTATTTTATCAGACTTTTATATAAATACGGGACATCTAATCATCGGGGGGGGGGGGGGGGGGGGGGCAGGTCACACTAGTCTGCAGGCACAGACCCTGATTGGAACTTTGATCAACAAGTGTGCCTCCACATAAAGACTAGCACATACAAAACTTGCTGTTCCAATACAAGCCTTCAGTACACAAGGCATGAGTAGGCTGCACATTCAGACCCTTAATTCAAGTGAAGGGTAATTTGCCCAGCAGACTAAGGTCCCACAATGAGACATTCTTTTATCTTTCTGTACATTTTGAGATCTTAATATTGCAAGTGTTGATTAATAGGCATCCAAACTTGCATGTACAGTATTTCCATGCATTTATTATAACTAGCTTTTGCACATTAAATTCTTTCTATTGAATTATCCCGGATACGATTGCTTTCAAGAGAATTAAATTCACCTAACAAGGATATAAAAAAGTGCCCAAGAGGGGAGATTATTTAAAAAAAAAACAATCCCTTCCATTCACTATTTATTGCTCGCCTAGTAGGCAGATCATGCTTTTTTTGAGCTCTGACGATTAACGCTTATATTCAGCTAGTTCGTTTGATTTCTTATCAATTAATTCAATGCATTCTTCTATTATGTATTAATCTTTATCAATAATTTACTGTGCAAATTTTCCGTACAGTTTTGTAATCAATTTAATCGTATCTGTATTTCTTTAACCATGGATGCTGCAATGTGTAATTCAGTTTTTTTTTACTGCAATACATGTCTATTGAATAAACCATTGAATGAATGAATAACCAATAATATACATTATCAGAAAGAATATATGTCAAGAATATAGACATTCTGCACTTCTCTCCACAATAAAGTTTAAACCCCCAACTCGAGAATTAATGCATTGGCACAGCATAACGCAGACCTGCCAACCTCTGGGAATGAAAAACTGTATTCTGTGATTAAAAAAACTGTATTTTTCCCCAAAAAGTGTATTTCATAATAAAATGCTTGGCGCACTCGCTCATCGCGGCGCTCAAGCTTTGAAACATGTGTATATCTTCACCCTGGTTTGAACAAAATGATTGAAAAAAAAAACAAGTTACCTGAAATTACATTGATCTAATAACCATATTTGTGCACGTTTTATGAAATAGAGACATATAGAGATTATTTTTCTCAATAAATTACGATTTAGTTTTAAAAAAAAAAAAAATGTACTAAATACGGCTAAAACGTACTGGTTGGCAGGTCTGCATAACGATGGGTATAAATCAGTGGAATTGCATTTTTGCCACTCATTTTCTTCAAATTGAACATGACAGGGGTGAACTTTTGTGGCCAAATCCGAAGAGGGGTCCCCACTGTTCCCGATCCAAGCCCCCAATCATGCGCTACAAATTCTACTTAAAAGTGATTAAGAGACCGCAGAGAAATCAAATATTCAGGGATATCCCAGTCATTTTAAGAGGAATATGGAATGCATCCTGCTCGTAAGGAGAATTGGAAGTGATGCCTTATCACGACTTTGATTGTTTGCATCTGATTATTGCCGAGGTTTTCTTGGTTTGTTTTTAATAAAAAAATTGTTATGAAAAAACCCTCCTTTTCATTAAGATGAAAATGTGTTGTTTAAAGATCATACAGGTTTAATTATATTTTAAATGTGTAAAAAGCAGAAAATCAAACATCTAATGTGAAATATTACGTTAACAATCAGCTTTCCATAGATAATACATCTTTGGACTTTTTTGGTTTTTAAGGAGGAAGTCGACCATGATTGGTTTTTTTCAGGTTGGTTTTATCAGGAAGTGGAACATATCAATGAATTGAAGTGAAACTCCTCAAAAATATAAAGAGTTATGAATTTCTAATATTTTTTTAAAAACTTTGTGATATCACATGTAAACAGCTCCTGCTATTACCCCTTTCATAAACCCATCCTCCAATTATCCACCTAAGAGTAATGCGGATAATTCGATAAAAATTGCATTCACAAACTCCAAAAATAATCTGCACTATTTTTTACGAGCGCCCGACCTGAAAAAGGCGGATAATTGTCATGGCAACTGCACACACCCCCTCCGATGGGGTTGTGTTGGAAAAGAGTGACCTGTGACCGCACCATGGCAATTATCCGCATTAATTTGGAAATGCTTTCATAAAGTCAAAATCTGGTCCCGATGTCGCTATTATGCGGATAATTGCAGCATCAAAATAATGCGGATAACTCTGGTCCTGCTCCGATTTTACGACCAAATTATGCGGATATTATCAGCATAAATTTTCATTTTTAATGGTTCGTGCTTGATGATTAAGCATACATGTATCAGGGACAAAATTACACAGGGGCTAGGGGTGATATTGCCCAAAGAGACCTGGGGGGTGTTGCACAAAAATTTAAGTGTGACTTAGAGTCGCACTTAAATTCCCAGTTGCGTACGGTATAGAAGACATCACTACATTGGTCAGATTATGCGCATGGGACGCGCACTACCGCCTATCCATCAATCTGATTGCGCATTAGATATCATGTGCACGTCGGCATTTAAGTGCAACTCCAAGTCATACTTAAATCTGTGTGAAACACCCCCCTGGAAATTGAAAAAAGTCCTGTCAAATCCCCATTCACTGTTAAGCTTATCCACTGTAGCAGATTCAGGCAGTAAGTTGTGAAAATTAGCCACCAAATTTTTTTTTTAAATATCATTTGTTTTCCCCTGACATATATTTATTTTTTCACAGGTTTATGAAATATTATGTCTGATAAGTGATATGGTAAAATTAATGCACATTCTTGCAATTCATTATCAAATAAAATTGCAACAATTCATGAAAACACTGGAAAAAGGCACACATCAGACACCATTTTAAAGTAGTTGATGTGATAACAGCCAAAGATATCCCCATTTTCCATAATCTATGTCTTTCAACATGTATTTTAAAATGTCACATTCTACCTTCAAGTCTTTAAATAATTGATGTTAATGCAACATAAATCAGCAAATCAAATCAGCAAATAAACGACCTCTTGGGGGAAAAACACTCAATTCTCCTCCCAGTGCTAACGCCAGGCTCGTCTGTCTGCTTCGGGTCAAACATACTCTATAAATTCACACCCCAACTCTTGGTGCACTCATAATAAAATATGACCCAATCTTGACTCTTTTTCTCTCTAAACATTTGTAAAAGTTATGAAACTGCAAGAAAAACTCACACCTCTGAATAACCTTTCTAGCTCCCTAGGCTCCCCATCCCTTAAAAAAAAGACCAACAAATGCAGAAGGGAGAAATATATGTTGCTTTCATCAGACAAAAATATTTGCACCCTTGGGGAATTTCTTTCCTCTTTGCCAAGTGATGTAGTTGACTTGAACCTGTGGCAAAATCTGGAGTGATTCATGATTTAAATACATGTGTCAGCAAAGTCACATTTTATTCTCAGTTAAGGGTAAGGTCGTATTGCAGAGGAATTAAGGTAAGTCCAACATAGGTTGCAAGAGGACCAGTGAAACAAGTTAGGTAATTTATCAATGTTTTTGTTTTGAAATTTTTGTGTAAATATGATGAATAAAGACCAAGCGACTCAGACGATATTTGGTACATGTATGCTGATTCATTGGAATTTCGAGAAATGTGTTACGTGCATATTGATCTGTACAATTGGATATTACCATTTCTTTTATATTTTGTTTGTCTCCATTTCTATATTTCTTGTTATATCTGTATCATTTTCATTTCAGTCAGAATAAGATATATTGATCTGTTTTACATCTAAATATGAATTATGTTTCATGTTCTTTTCCTGTCAATTTCATTGCATTGTGAGAATGAATTTAAAATGAAATGAACGTGATTAGAAAAATTAAACTAAGTACAAGAGGCCCCATAGACTAAATGTTGCATATTACTGTTATCACCATTAAATGACAACCTTCAATGCAGATACTACATATAATAGCCTATTTCAACAAATTAACATAAGACCTATTAAAAAACAATTTTTTTTTATTTACTCTTGTAAATGTGTACTAGCTTCCTAGCCAAATGGAAGATGAAAAATTAATACAGTATGACAGCTTTTGCAGTATGGTAGTCTTTGCATTTGTAGATGAGATTAGATTGTCCTTGACATACCAAAAAAGAAAAATAAATGTTATTCAAACATTTTTTATGGCATGCATGGGAGGATTCCGGATGCCGCTATTCTCTTCACAGTTTCAAGAAGCTTGATTCGAGACAACCTCCCAAGTCCCATGAGCGCACCCCTAACTCCCTACCGGTAGGATAAGGATGAGGAGGAGTATGGGAGATGCACAAGAGAAGAACATAATCTGAATGTGACATCTCGGGTCAGGGGTCACAGGTCGCAAGGTCAAGGTAAGAGACATCTGATAAGACAAGACAACATCTTTATTTGTCTTCACACTTTCAATCCCGTGTGTCCTTGCTCATCTCTCTTCACCCAGAAGTCATTTTTTCATTACCACCGCCATCTTCTTCTTCTTCCAGTTCCAGATGCTTTATTATTTTTTGCATACCTGGAGGAGGGGTGCAATGGGTGTGGACTGAAAAGCCAAGTTCAGTAGCCCAGTTTGAGTACATCATCTATGATCTAGCAAAAGACCCAAGGATCACGCAGGCCTACGTAAATGTATGCCATTGTATCTGTCATGTTTGATGTGTGTGTGTAAAACTTGTGGCTGAATGGCTGGGGAAATAAGGCCACATAAATGGGACATGAAGTCACCCAAAGTATTTTTTTATTTTTTCATTGAGCTAAAATGAGGACATCCTGAGCTCAAAAACAATATATAACTTGGCACATTGATCAACCCATACAAGTTCTTGATTGAATGTAGAAGAAATTTAGTGAGATCTTCAACAAATAGGGAGAAAACAAGGTTTGAAGTTTGGGGTTATATTTGCATAAGGTGCATTCACTGTGAAACTTTCAAGTAGTCAAGAAAAACTCCTGTATCTCGCCAATTATTCAATTTTACATCTTCAAATTTTGACATTATGAAGATGAAGAGTTACCCTTTCATGTAAGTGTATTTCAAAATTTACTTTTTGGAGACCAAATCACTATTTTGGCTATTTACAGAGAATATTCCCTGGCAACTTATTGTTGGTTTTGGAGTGGCTTGTCACACACATTCTGTGTCTGTACAGATGCTGGAGAAAGACTGTCATGATCGAAGAGTTTTGGACAGGTGCGAGCTTGGCGGACTCAGGGTCAAGGTCTAAAACCTGATGACATCACACAAGGACTGGTCTAGCGCTGACCCAGTTTCAGAATGAGAGGGCAAAGGTCAAAGTCACGGATCTAAAGCTTCTAACCATTGAACTCCATCAGGACAACGACCATGGTTTAAATAATTCAAAGACAGACCCAGTCGCAGAAAGCTTCGCAATGGATCATGGGGCAGGTTTTATGATTTATCACTCGAAGCAATCAATCATAAAAATAGCCTCACAACATATCATTAGGCTCTATGTTATAGAGCCCTGTACTGAAAAATCATATCTAACTCAAATGTATTGCTTTATTTTATTGTTTTCTAGCTGTTGTAAGGACCTTTTAACTCACTTTATTTGATCTCCATAAAGGAGAAATAACATCATTTTATTGATATAGATAGCATTTGCAAGACATCTATTTCACTATATTAAAGGAAATCTGCATGGAACAGAAAAATTGAGATTATAACATATCAACATTAATTTTCACGAATTGAACTTGTATTTGTGGTCCTAACAGTAGTTCTCTTTGAGATACATATATGTTTTTTTTTTAGCAGAGCAGGGGAAATTGCAAATTGCAAACTAGCGAGGCATCGGGCACTGGCGCCAAAAAAGGGCAGTCGATTTATGGCAAGGTGATAAACTGACAAGCAGTGAATGAATGGAAGGACAAGACAGCTCAGATTCGAGAAAGAATTAAAAGAGTTTTCATCTTTTCAGGAATTTCTATTTCTGTCACATCTGAGCAATTCAACAGATGGTGCAAGAAGGTAAGGACCCTGGGGAGAGGGTGCACAGATATTAAGATCAGCTGAATTTTATGATTTCCGCAGAAAAGCCCTGTAAAGTCGTCCACTTATTATGAGTGAAGAGAAAAGTTTACTCGGTAATCGTATCTACTGACTTAGTGATTGTTGCATCGATTTTGTATCTCAACCATCAGAAATACTTGGGCAAAATTTAATTTGAAACATTAATGAAACCACAAGAACAGTGCCAGCCACACAAAAAAATGTTGTTAGCCTAACAGTTAGCCCAGTCACATCTTTCGGGTTTTGAAGACAAAACATTTATTTCAATGTGTAAGTAATGCATTGTTGCAACATTAGGCATCGCTGCCACATTACCGGCTGTATTAGTGTCTCTGTTAGCGCATTGTTAGCGCTAACAACGTTTCTGTGCAGTCAGTACAGGTTGTTTGTATTTTCTAAATGGTTCCTCTTTAAAGAATGAAACCAATTTAAAAAAAGAACACAATTTCTTATTTCAAAAGTTACCTGGCCCATCTTCATGCAAAACATTAAAAGATGTTTCATTTGGTAAGGTGTTCTAACTTTTTTTTTTTCATTTGGATGTTTGTCCTTAAAATGGCACATATATCGAGAGAAGTGTTATTATTTTTCCCAAAATTACAATGAAAGTATGATTGTTTAGAAATCATATTTCTTTCCTATTTGAATTCATCCTCCTTTTGAGTATTTTGTTTTAAGAAACAAAGCTTATAGAAGCAAAGTATAACAATTTCTGCTGCTTTATAACAAATAATTAACCTTTTTGGAGGCAGAATTATTCCTTTAACACTGTGACAGGTGGAATAAAAATTGATTAAGAAGATGGCTTCCTCAATGAATCAATATTCTGAATAAAGATGAACCTTATCACAGACTATATACTTATATGCTCAAATAGATACCTGTGTATTACATCGCAATGTGCTCCACATTTTTAATGACCACTATGAAAACTTCCCTCATGAAGCAATTTCTATATGTAGGACTACACGGAACATAGTTGACACCTTTATAATTAAAACCAGAAATGCTAATCAAATTTGAGAAATAAAAAAAAATTCTAATCTAAATAATATCTTATTTTTGGAGAGAGTAAAATATACAGTATTGTGCCATGTGAAGACTTGTAATCAGTATATAAGATATCAATTTCATGTAAAGACAAGGTTAATTAGTTGAAGTGTCTACTCACTGTGCATTTATTTGGTTTTTCTCCTGAATGTACACGCATATGAATGAGAAGCTTATAGCGAGCGTTGAAAGGCTTGAAGCGTCTCGTGCATCCCTGCCAGAAGCAAGTGAAATCTTCCCCTTTCCTCTGGTCGATATGCACCTTCTCTATGTGCCTGACAAGTTCTTCTTGCTCCTCAAAGAATGCATTGCAGTCGATCCACCTGCATATCTTCTCCTCAACCTCCAAGCCGAGTTTGGGGGTGGAAGTGGAGATGGGGGAACCGTGGGGGTTGGTGTTGATGATGGGGGGCGAGTGGTTGGCACTGGACTCATAGTGCTGGGCATGGTAAGGTGGAGGAGGGGGCATGTTGGCCGGGAGTGGGTGGGTGGTCATGGTTGGGAGGTGTCCTGGTGCCGATGCATACTGACCAGGGACTGGAGGATTGTAGTTGCCCTGAATGGGAGGATAGTTGTTGGGTGGGTAGGTGGAAGGCTGGGTGAAGGTGGGGTTCTGTTGGTATGTCTGAGAAGTGGAGTAGGGTTGGTTTTGAGAGAAGGATGGACTTTGCTGGGGGTGGGTCTGCGGTGCGTGAGGGGAATGCTGAGGCAAGGCTTGTGGTGGGTGCGGGTGCTGGGGCGGCACTTGGTGAGGTTGTTCCGCACTGGGTTGGAACTGTCCCTGAGGATATTCCTGCCCTTGCGAAAAGCCTGAGGTTTGGTTGAAGCCTTGCTCGATAGGCTCCTGTTTGTACACCTGGTATTGGGGGAAGTTGTTTGAAAATTCTTGTAGAGCTTCCTCCTGTGGCTGCACAATCAATTGACTGTTCATCCCTGTTCCATTGGTCATGGTATTTGTGCTTTCCATGGCTTGCATCTGCTGCGTCACGATCTGTGGGTCTGTGGCTGCATAATGCTGTGGCACCTGCTTTGGCTGTTGATAAGGAGGAGGCATCTTGTCTCCATTCACAGATCCAGCTGCAGACACTTGGATGATCCCAAATGAAGATACCTGTGACATGGGACTGCTGCTATTGCGAGCAGACAGGTGACCATAATCGCCTCCCGGAAAAACCTGGAACGGTGATATTGAAGCAGATGACCCTCTTGAACTGTTGATATAAGCCACCAGGGATGTTGGACTAGTACGGATTAAAGAGTTCAGATCTATGCCTTCAGCGGAAAGGGGAGACAGAGACAGTGCCCGCTTCCTCGAACCCCAGGCAGAGTACGACCTCGCAGAATGTCTAGGACTTGCAAAACTGGAACCTGATGGTGAGATTTCAATGGGGAATGGGGAGAGGGAGTTGAAGCTGCTGGCGTAATGAGACATGGCTGAACCTGGTGGCATCAGAGTCTGGTCAGCAACGTCACTTCCTGCCTGAGATCCTGGCCCACCACTATGTCCTTGACGATTGCTGCCCCATTCCTGCTTCACGTCAAGGAGATGGTGTCTGTCACTGGATGCGCTGGTAGGGGGATGGTGTCCTCCTTCCTGCCCAGGATTCCGAGGTGTAAAGCGGATACTGGAGATATCACTCGCCGTTGGTGACATGCTCCTCTCAGACGTGCCCTGCCGGTGATGAGTTGTATTGTTGAAGCCCTGCTGCTGGTTCTGGTGGTTTCCTGGCTGGCGGAAGCGGTTCTGTCTGAGGGTGGTACCTGGTACAGCTGGGCTGGGCATCGACTGGGCATCATTAGCATTGGTGATGACCACTTCCATACCGCCATATCGTCCATCTGCAACATAAAAAGGCAGTCGAAGAGAAGAACATATTAGAATCAACACCCAAAATACTTCTGACATACATCATATTTCTGAGCAAAGTCCACACCAAGAGTCTACATGATTCTCAAATGTTTATAAGAGTGTCTTATCTGAGAGTCAATACAATTATGAATTGTCCTATCAATCCGGATCTGATGATATCAAGATCAAAGATCAAGAAATGCTTTGTATAATGGTAAAGGTATGTGAGCATTTCATAAAGGACTTCATTCACAAGTATGATATTCATATCTCAACAATACACAATGATTATTGATGCCATGGCAAATTCGGTTTCAAATTTATTATTAAAATTCATTATTTGGTTTAAAAGTGATTATTAAATGCTTAGTTTCCAGGGTAAAAATAATTACAATGTATTAAAGGGCTCAATAGAAACAAAGTATTAAGCACTACATAAATGTAAGTATTATTATTATTAAGTCATCAAATAGCATATTACAATCCATTTCAATATAATGTCAGAAGAAAGTGATATACTTCAAAGTAATACATTTTTTAAGAAGAATAAAGTTCTATTCACTCCCTCTTAGCACATTTTATTTCCCATTTAGACAGGATAGTATTATATCAAACAAATATCCATAGTGCTGAATTCTGAATGATGCATACACCATTTATCTCTCTTGCATGTATCTTGAAGAATAGAAAGGTTCTTAGGAGGGGGGGGGTGAACTGGTATCTGTACACCCCCACCCCACCTCATGGGCAAGGAAAGTCAGTTATCCTCCCATCCATACAATTTGCATGTAGGCCTATACTTCAGTCCTTTTTTAAAAGGTTCCATGACATTTTTGCTCCTGTGACAATTGCTCTGTTTGAAAATCTGCACATTAAGCAAAACATGAAACCTAACCTCCAAAACTAGATAAACCCTAATCTTATACCCCTTTCATAAACCCAATAAAACCTATCCTCCAATTAGCCGCCTAAGAGTAATGCAGATAATTCAATAAAAATTGCGTTCACAAACTCCGAAAATTATCCGCATTATTTTTACGAGCGCCCGTCCTCAAAAAGGCGAATAATCGTCATGACAACTGGACACACCCCCTCCGATGCGGTTGTGTTGGAAAAGGGTGACCTTGTGACCGCACCATGGCAATTATCCGCATTATTTGGAAATACGTTCATAAACGCAAAATCTTGTCCCGATGCCGCTATTATGCGGATAATAGCAGCATCAGAATAATGCGGATAACTTTTGTCCTCCTCTGATTTTACGACCAAATTATGCTGCTATTAGCCGCATAATTGGGTTTTATTGGGTTTATGAAAGGGGTATTAATCTTTACATCATTCTAAACCAAAAGCTCTACTACAATCCTAACTCTAACCCTATGCCTTCTGAGATATTAAGACAGGAGCAATTGTCGCAGGAGCAAATTTTGTGTCACCATTTAGATAAGTGTAATAAACATTTTGACCAGTGCGAATTCTTGAAAAAAATAATCCAGACGGCGGGAAGGGTGGGGGGGCAGTGAAAATGTTGTCAAACACAGGAGAGAAAAGGAAAATAAAGAAGGGAAAGAATATGAAGAAGAAGAAATAAGGTCAGAGGAGAAAAAAATAATTAGAAAAAAAGGTGGATGGCAGGTGCTTTTTAGTGAAAAGACCCTTTCCTGTACATTCTGCCCATTGACTACAGTATCACCACAAAATTCTCTTCACATTTCAAAGCTCAAAGTCAATGTGGCTTCCTCAGTCACGGGAAAAGGAATAACTGGTGTAAAAATTTTCCAATCAAGTTTAATATTACAGCCTTAAAATTGTTTTAATGCTGCATGTTTAAAGCTCCAATAAACTTTAAATGTATAATTCATTTTAACAGTGAATGACTATTTTTGTTGAATGTACTGCCAAATTTTGACAACTTGATAACAAATTATCAACCCCATCCAATTTGTACTTTGTTCTTCTCTTTACATATTGTTAAATCTTTGAAATATCTTCTCTCATCTCAATTTTCATATCTCTCCATTTTTCCAACATTCTAAATTCAGGCAATGCTTAGGGGAAAAAATAAATCTCTCCAAGGTGCATGCCCCTGTTTTGTGCATATGTGCTTTCTCTAAAAAAATATGCTACATAATCTCAAATCATATTTTCTTCTATATTTTGCAAACACCGGATAATGATTATGTTTATCGTGACACACCTTGTACGATGGGAAAATGTACTACATGTATAACTTGAATCACTAATTGGAAAGAAACATTCTAAGTATGTAGAACATAATTTCGACAATATAAAATTGTAGATAGATCATAGAGTTATAACTAGGAAAAAAATCATTTTCTGGAGTAAAGTATTTAGCTATCTCATTTTAAATCCAACAGCTAACTGAACTTCATTGGGGTCTGTATACGGCCAAATGACTACAGTAGGTGGTTTCAAACCACCTTGATCACAAGAATCCCCATTAAATTACGAGAACATGTCTAGGCTAAAAAATACCCATTTATTATTCCTGCATTCACACCGCCCCGAAACATACCCTTCGGGATAAATTCCTGAAGTTAGGAGCATGCGCAGTATGGTCTAATAAGCAAGTAAGGCGCGAGATTCAAAACCACTAGCCCAGCAGCCACCCACGGCGCCCGCGCCCAATGACACGCTGGGCTAAAAGTTCCCGTAAATTGCTTTCACATTGCCAAAATACCTGCGACCTTGGAAAAATCCCCGCGAAAGTTCTCGTAATTTCCCCAAGTACCTACTATTTAGCGGGTATTTTCTTTCGGGGAAATTACGCGTAGTTTACTTTCACATTACCAAAATACCTGGTATTTTCTGATCGGGTAATTTCCCGATCAGAGAATACCTGGAACTGACAAACTTTCAGGCAGTCTGAAACCACCTTATGTCTAACCAGGGAGTTGTGGTCTGGCATATAGGCCCTCATACAGATCAAAGCCAACTTGCAGTTACTTTATACATGTAGTTCATGGTGCTTTCGACTTGTAACTACTTGTTGAATAGAGATGGAATCAATATTTACTAACTTCACAACTAAACATTCTTTCATAATTCCAGATCATCAATGCAAGCTTACAGAGGTCAATATAGCATGCTTTCAGGGATCGTTTAAGTCATCATTAAAAACAATCGATAAGTCGCATCAGATACACACTAAGAGATAAGGATGGCTGACAAAAGGCTGACGATCTTTTTTCGTTACACAGCAGGGAGTGGGGATGGATCGAGCCATACCTGGCTATAAGCAGCATGACATTTATCAATCATTCACAACTCCACTCCCAAGAGAATATGGATATTGATCTTAAAGCTACTCTCATACAATAAATAAACCACCATAGAGCGCAGATCTAAATCAAGATAAGAATACAACTTTTTCGACTTGCTACCATCTCATTTTTGGTTTATTTATCTGTATTTTGTGAGGCAGGAATAGCATCACCTAAGCTTGGTTTCAACATAGTGTCAACAAGCTGGAAAGCTGACATAGCAAACAGTTCAATAGAGTTCCATCTTTACAGAACCTATGGGAAGGGAGGCCCAAGCACATAAAGAATACAAGGGAAAGAAAAGACCTTTGAAGATTTTTAAAAATCTGAAAAAATGTACAACTAGCCATCTCCCTATTAAACCCATCTTTAGAATGGCTTATTTTATCAATTCATTATTACTATAGGAACTAGTTTCCACACGCTTTACCTCATATCTGTTGTAATACAACTATGAAACAAACAAGTAAATCAGAGCAATGTCAGTCGCATGTCTCAAATCTAGACCAACAGCAGAAACATATTTTTTATTTATTTTACTTGAAAAAAAAAAACAATTCATGGAATTTTGAACACATGACATAATGGAGGAGCAGCTTGGATGTGACATCAAACTAAAACTTCAAAAATCTTAAAATCATTTTGTTATTCTCCGATGGATTTATATATCCACACTGCAAAAACTTCTGTGTTGATTTTACACCAGCCTGGAATCTATATGTCCACACCAGAGAAGTATTGAAAAAACACCAGTTCGGAATCAAACCGATGCTGTTTTAATACTAATTGGTGTTGTATAAACACCTTTCTGGTGTTAGACCAAAACGAAACTGGTGTTGTTTAACACTTCTCTGGTGTGGACATATATAGATTCCGGGCTGGTGTTAAATCAACACCGGAGTTTTTGCAGTGCATTATCGTTACCCGTTTCTTACATTTTTCTGCTTTTATAAAAACGTACTTGATATAAGGGTGAACTTCCCCTTTAAATTTGAAATAGCTCAATCAGCAAAGGCACTTGGGGGTGAACTTCATGATGAGGCCAAGAATCTGATCATGGGGGTTTCTTTCCAAAAGGAAAACATTTTTTATCAGGGAGAAAGGGGATATCACAACTACATATATGAGTTCTAATCTCTTCAAGTTACAAAGCCAACATTCCCCCACATAAACTGTTAACATAAATATTATTTCATTTGGTCTTAAAATATATTTCATATGGATGAAATATTTAAACAAAACCATCACTTTTAATCATTTTAATCCATTCAGAAATATTCAAATTGCTTGATAATCTATAATAGATTATCTCCAAAACATTGAAATTAGAATGTTATCTGTTTCTTTAAAAACAAACAAATAGGCCTACACTTTAGCAGAATGTCAATAAAACTTAACTACATAAATTGTTTGAATCAGATCAACAAATTGAAGGGACAATCATATAATTATTGTTTTTTTAATGAAAATTCCAAGTTGCATTTAACAAAAAAACAAACAAAACAGATCTGGCAAGGTGCGTGGCCATGTGGCCTAAGGCACCCAACTACACCATGAAGTCCAGGGTTCAATTCCCGGCTGGCAATTGCCCAAGGCATTTTTATCTACAGCGCTCTTTTATCTTGCATCAAATAAATGAAAACGTATTAATACCAACATGTGCACATGTTTTGTTTTGTATTTTTCTAATTGTTCAGATCTAAGAATTTACCAATGAAAAGTGGTTTCAATGGATCACACCCGAAAATAGCCAAAATTTCTTCCGACATTGACAGGTAGATCCAATTTTCTAACTGTTAACAGTTATGCTAACGGATTAAGAACCACAAACTCTAATCCTCTCTGGCTTTCTTAATACCCCTAAAGCTGTCCTTTTAAGATTGTGAACAAATAAAGTTGTCACACCTGAAAACACTCATCCCATCTTGAGGTGGTTGGAAGTCCTTCAGGTGAGGAAGCCAAAACCTTCAATAAGTCACTCCCCAAAAGAAGCTCCTTAAGGGACTGAATATGGCAAATTTCTCAAAATTCTAAAAACTATCACTCTTAGAAGTCAAATAATAGAAATCCTTGCTTTTACAACTATCTTATGAAGAGAGGGGGGGGGGCATTCTAAAAATAAAGTAAAAAATCCTGATCAGACACTTTCCAATTCACACTTACTGAAGTCCATGACCTGCCCCCATTGCCCAAGATTTCCCTAATTTCTCTCTCTCTCTCTCTCTCTTTTTTTTTGGGGGGGGGGGGTGGGTAAAAATTAACATAAAACTGTATTAAATGGCTGTCTTCACTTGCTAAAAGAAAGTACTCAGATGAAAAGAAATCCTTATAAGAAATCCTTATGCATGATCCAGACTACTTTATGCATCAATGCTTGTTTCCTAACATCAAAACCATTAACATCATCGGAAATTTTGGTAACACCAGATCATAAATGCCTGAAAGTTTAAGCAACAACAGGACTGATAGGCTCTGCTCCTCTCTGAGGGACCTGATGAGAAATAATGTTTAACCCACTGGAGACTGATTGATTTCACTATAGCACATGTTTTCCATTGACTTCAGCTTGCATATATGCAGGCTCAGTGTCCAATGGGTTAACCAAAGAACATCTACACAACAAGAACAGTGTAAGGCCTATAAACTACAAAACTCACCAAATATGATGTCATCTTTATTTGTATATAGAGTATCCATGACAACCATTGCAAAAACGTTACTAGTGCATGAAATCATTAAACATACAGAGATGTTGTAAAATGAACATGAATGTCTGATTGTCATTAGCAATCTAATAAAACTCAATCCACGATTGATGAACAAAAATGAATTATAATCTAGGTCATGTTTTATGTTCAGAGCAGCACAACTGGGGCATGAATAGAGTTGGGCGAGACGCTCGCCAAATAAACAATCCAGGAGTTTTGATGCCATTCAGGGCAAGTTACGAATAAAAAAGTTTCAAGTTTTATGGACACTGGGAGAGACAACCTGATTGGCCGTGAAATTGAGACACCAAGACCTTGAACACAGACCACTAAACCAGTAAAAAGATAAAACAGATGAGACAAAGGTGTAAAAGAGGTGGATGAAAAGAACAAATAACTTGACATTTGAAAGATCATGATAAACATGGGTGTCATATGAATAAAACAGATAAGCTCTAACTTGTATAGCGATACATCAATGTGAAAGAGAAATGAAACATATAGGCCTACAGTGGTTTCATGACAAAGGCTCCGGTGGCAATTGCTCCACTGCAACTTCCACACATTAATCGAATGACCAACTTCAACCCCAGAATTAACAATATATACCTTATCCTAAACCTATCATAAAACCCTATTACAACCCTAACCCTATATCTTAGACGAAATAAAATCCGGAGCATTGTTGCCGAAGCAAATGTGGTGTCATCCTTTTAACAACTCCTCATGTATTTCATCATGCTTACATATTCTGACAAGTTTGTTCCTTGTGTGGACTTGTGTTCACATCTTACTGATGATCAAACGTTTCCCTTTCCCTAAATAGTTTCTTTTCATTTTGGCATTCTTTTCTTTTCGGCATTCTATTCTTTTTGTGAGAGCTTTGATATAGTCTAGTAAAAGTGCAATGTGATGAAGCGGAAAATCCTAACAACACAAAAGATGGATCGATAGAGTTGCCTTAAAAGAATTCTTGTAGTAATTAGGAAAGTTTTCTGGAAAAAAAAGTTTTGGATTCAAGACACTTCCCCCAAGCTGACAGTAGAATTTATTCTATATTTATTTAAACAGTACAATAGATGAGTTAGAGTTGTGACACAAATCACAAGAATGAAATGATGACCAAATGATTGTATTTATAGTCTGGATAAATTAATATCATGTGCCAAATGATTCTGATATGAACAATTTCTCAGCACTTGGCAGGATAAGCATGGGTTTCTCAAATCAGACTGACATTTTTCTACTTCAGGTAAAATATATTTCCAAGTTCAAAATAGATAAAAAATACTTTTCTTAGCACTAGTACTTGCATTCTTGAGTTTTATTTATCTTACTTTTTTTTAGTAAAACAATTGGTCATTTTATAGTGTACAATGTTAACTTACTATCTATCTGCACTGAAGGCAGAGACTCCATGTTTCACTGATTAAGAGTGCAGTAGTGGTGAAAACCTGTCACCCAAATTGTGAAATTATCATGTTGATGCGGTTCACCATGAAATCCATCCCCTTTCAACCAAGATCCCAAATAAAGGATGAAGCCATACCGCCAGATGCTTTCTTATTTTTGCTTCTTAGATCTTCAATTGATTCATAGATCAAAATTTGATTGAAGCATGAATTCTTCTGGATGACCAAAGGAACAAGATCCAAGCTCAAGGGAAACACCAGAGGGGTCTTCTTCCAAATTCTTCAAGGTGATCCAGAGATATCCACAGATCCACTGGACAAACAGAAGAGAAGCATTGGTTTGAAGATTCCTTGACACCTAAGAAACATCATCAAGAATCACCCATCAACACCAAAATCTGCAAGTCCTGATGGCCTGGTTGGTCTTTGAGGCAATTCAAAGCAGTACCAGCACGTCTGGCGAACCTTTGAAATCTGGAAGGCTGGCATTACTAGTGTGGAAGCAGACGGTATTGGAAAGCTAGATGGGCTTACATGTACTTCTAATATCTTTACAAACTCAAGAAATGACCGCACTGATGAACATTTGCTTCATCTGGATATACAGAGTATGTTTTGCTCTCAAGGGGGAAACCTGGGATACAGTGCTCTGAAAGGGATTCAGATGACAGAAACCGTTTTCAATCACTAGGACACCTTTTGTTCTGAAATGTATCTCTCTCTTTATTCATTTCAAGTGCTCAACTGGTTGATTTCTTCTTTGGGAAGAATCGGTCGAGCAGGTACCCATTATTTCTTGTAAGATTAAAAAGCTACTGTCATATCCTTCTGCTCAACAATTAAGCATGGAACACTTACAAATTGATGCCCAATAAACATTAATACGCCAAGGATCTTCAAGTGTTTACTGCTTGAATACATACTCCTCCCCAAGGACACCATGTATACCGTCAATACTGGCTTAAGCCATTCAGTCCAGTTATATTTGGTGAATGATAATCTCTTTTCTTGCAGATCGTTTTCACACGAGAGTAAAAACCTGAATCATGAATACAATAGCAATTCTATTATTTGAATAACGTATAAGCTTAAAGGAAGATAGCTTTTGCAGTTGGGCAGCCTATAGTGAAGTATTTAAAACTGATTATTTCTTTTGCCACTAAACCAAAATAAAGAAATAGATGCATTTACAAAACAAATTTCTCTTTGATTTGAAAGTTGTCATAATGTCTATCTGTCTTTTTAGCCTTTTTACTTTGGTCACGATCCCCAAATCGCAAACCAAAATCATCTGCTAAAACATGTTGGTATTTCATTATCACCAAGACCATAACAGTTTTAGGACACGGGGGCGAACAAATCCATAGGGCATTGTGACAACGCAATTTATTCTGGGGGTGGGGGGATTAACCAAAACTTACTTAAGAGGGGCTTTAATCTCATCGAAATCTACCTTATAAACATTAACACCTCTATTTTAATGTCAATCTTACTCTAATTCAGACAATTATATGTCAGTTTATAAGAACATTAGAATGAAAGAAATTTGTTCATTGTGAAGACATTACCACTTATAAATTACACCAAACAAGGAAATTACTTAGAAAAATATTTCAATCCGACTGTGCTCAACAATGAACAATAGGGCGCAATTGATTTCCATGCGCTGAGCTGAAAGGGGAGGGTCGCTGAGCTGAAAGGGGAGGGTAGGGTGTAATGAGTGGTGGTGGAGTTGGAAGAAAGGATTAAGATGGCATCAAAAAAGAAGGGGGTTACAATTTAATCAATAAGTGGGACTTCGCCTGCCCCCATTGTCTCCCAACATGCAGCTCCAACAGAGCACAATGGAGTAAGAAAGGGATGACATAACAGAAGGGGTAAACATCAGAGGCTTTATTAACCCCTTCTTTACATGGTTGGTTCTATGGATTCAGGTTAATGTAATGACTGTGCAGACATGGTGTTCAGGGGGTTAAACATGAAGACGTAAGATGGTGATGAGTTCAAATCAAGGACACCCATTTTCAATAGTATAGCCAGAAGTAATTGATTTTCACAATTCTCTCCTCTTCAACTGATTCACTAACTTCATTATATCATGTACAACATTATAGAATTCTATTCTTTGCAATACTTCTTGAACCAAAATTCAACCCCCAAACCAAAATTGTCCCAATGTGAAAAAGAAGAATAGTCCATAAAAATAAAATAAGAATATTTCCTACCTTAACTCCTACTGATATTCAAACTCATCAGGATGCATGTACGAATTGACTTTTTTTCTTGGGGCTATTTTGTGTACATTGGGGCTACCTATATGAGTATCTTGGGGGCATTATTCTTTATACTTACGGGGTTACTTTAACATGGACCTACTTGCTTTTAGTCAGCAATTATTTGGGCCTATAATTTCCTTTGGCATTTGTACTATGAAGATTATGTAATTTGTATAAATACATATGTGCAACAGTAATAAATTTTGGATTTGTTCATGTTTAGATCAAACTAGCGATGTTCATTTAACACCAATTAATATGAACAGGCTATCCAAGTTTGGCATACTAAATTCCTGTAAACAAGACATCTCAACGTGCATTTGACATGATATAAAACAGGGACGTGAGAGCTGGGGTGATATACTACTCTACTCCAAAACATCCTTGTAATCTTTTAAATCAGTGGCCTTAAAAGCTCCCAACTGTCTATCCTAAATTGTGTCGCAAATTGTCATTTGAAACTTTTCTCCTGGAATACATTGGAGTAAACAACAGGTGAGTACATACCATGCTGTGCTATATATAGAAGCAATAGATTGAAGCTTGCTATATAAGGAGAGAAGAAAGTCATGGATTCTTTCAAATAAGAAAATAAGGTCCGGTTTCACTTGAACTAGGGCTGGCCTGATCGCCATGGTAACTTTTGCGTGGATAGGTGGAAATAGGAGAAGGAGGGGAATCTATTTTTTGGTCTTTCTTTTCTCTCTTTAACAAGGTCAATCGACCTAAATCAGAAGTGAGCTATATAGGATTAGATATCATTGGTATCATGAGAGCTTTAACATAAATAGTTGGTACATGTATTTATGAGTTCCTTCTCCTTAACTTGAGACTATCATATATTTCAGGCATGGACTGGCACACTGAATGAAAGGGAGAATATAGCAAGATGAAAACATAAACTTTGCAAATACAAAACGAACATATGACAAAAAGAGCAAGACTGCATAAAATAGGACCTGCATGTACAACTCGAGATTCCTGTGAATAACCCATAACCCAAATAGCACTACATCATTTCTGTCAGCCAATGGGAGGGGTTCGTGACTGAAAATGTCATTATTTGGTGCCATAAATCAAACAAACTAGAATGGATATAAGAAAGTATGAATGCACATTCATGATATCCCCCATAAGATTCATAGAACCATTCTTATAAAGGTATAGAGATGCTGTCTACAGACTTTGAACCACAATTAGGTCTTGGGTTCAAATCACGTCCTTTGTCAAGGAGTTCATCTACATTGCCCACTCTCCACCCAGGTGTAGTAAATGGGTACCCAGTAGGAAGAAATTCCTTGAATGCCTGATCGTCCGATCAGGATAGCCATGCTAATGCTAGAGTAATAGTATGCAGCACTTATAAACATTCTATTGATCATAATAAAGCATATTACTATTATTATTATATAGCTGTCCTTCAACAACTCTTACAAAAATAATTTGAAGTACCGGTATTAATAGGCCTAAACCTGGTATCCTTAAAAAGGAAGAACTGTCAATTCAAAGTATTTTTCCTCCAAAAAGCGTCAATGTTTACAATTCTTGGTTAAAACTATCTTCTATCGTAAAAGAATATCAATATCAGCAGTCTAGTCCCAAGAATGGACATACACTTTTTACCTCAAGTTCAGTGTGAAAACAGAAAATCCAGGGTCCTTTGAATACCAAGACATCTAAAATGACATAACATAAATCAAGACTTCAAAGATTTGTTTGGGTCGTAAATCTCTTACTCCTTCCATCCGTTTTCATGCTGAGCATTCCTTACAGCTGTAAGAAGGTGCTTAAAAACAAAAGGAACTGAAGTATAGCATGTGGCCAAGACATGCTGGCTTCGTGCAATAGTAGGTCCATGGTGCAATTAATAGGCAGAGAGGAGTGGTGATGTGAAATGATGGAAAGCAAAAGTGAACTGGAAGGAAAGATGAAAGCAAGAGGGAAAAAAAGACTAAAAATATTTTTTTTTAAACCAACACGATACTGTTAAGACTACTATATTTGCTTCAGTTCCCGATCCCCATCAAAGTGCCAATATAATACATTATATTCTATTGGAAAAGTAGTAAAAAGAAAATGAATGATAAAATTCTTCACTATGATTGGTTCAAAATTACAACTATTAAATTCCAAAATATCTATCAAACAATGTAATCAATGCCAATGTTGATTTCTTTTTTCTTGAAGTTGGAAAACAAATGGTATTGCACTTTATTATTCATTTATATTTATTTATTCATTTATCATGTTTTATTCATTTTATACTGCAGGGTATGCCTGTTCAGTTAAAACAAAAATGCTTTACAAATTAAGGCGCCCTGGAGTAATATAAACACCATTTAACATGAAAATAGACCATTACATCATAAACTACAAACAAATATAACATCATGAACTTTATCAAAAATTATTTACAACATGAACATGTAAAATCAAGAGTGTTTAATGGTGTAGAATGATCTGGCTAGTGGCTGGTAAGTATTGATCTTAAAATGTGGAAGCATCGTGTGGTAGCAGTTCTGACTCCCCCTTGTAATCAGTGGGTCATGTCTTCGAATCTTTGACAAGAGTCAATCCCATTTTGCCACTCTCCACCCAGGTGTATAATGGGTACCCGGTAGGAAGCTTATCTATAGTCAACATGGCAATTGAGTCTTGGAACTCTTGTAGGAATGCTCCCCAGGGAGTGGAGAAAGTGTGTAAAGATTGTGTGCAGGAATGCCAGGATCTGATGACCAAGGTAAATAAGTACACGTAAAGTGCTAAAAAATGTTGTAAGTTCCATATATATGACTATTTTTTAGTAATATTTTAAATGTGCATCAATCAAATAACAACAACTTTTAAAAAAATTCATGAGTTTCATGTAACCTGATTATACAGCATACTTTAACAACCATTTAGGCCAACAGTTCACTTGTTTAAAATTCAATTCAAACAAAATCACAACGAGCCAAAAGGTTGGGTTTCTCTGATTTCTAGGAGTTTACACGAGAGGACAAGGGAGCCCTATTAGTGCTAGTTTCAGTCTTTGTTTTTGCTTCTTGGTACCCAAGTTCAATGTCAAGTATCCTGTCATGCTTTGGAGTAAATCTTGTCAAACATTTCAGTAAAGAAACTACTTTTATCATCGGAAGACCAGTCAAGATGTCTGGTAGCCCCAGGCTGCACTTACAAGTTGATTTCCTTGTTCAGTCTCTTCTGCGAAATCTTATGCATAATGGATAAGTTCACCCTATACACTAAATGGTGTGTTCAATGTCGGTTTCAAAATTTAAACGGCAACATGAAACATGGTTGAAAATGTGGTTACAAAACACAGATATAATGAGAAACAAAGGGTGTGTTCAATGTCCACTATTCCCGGTCGTAAAGTAAATGTCTTTCAAATCAAGATTCTGAGGAAAATTTAAACGTCGAAAAAGATGCGTTTGTAAACGAGATCAGCTCGAATTTACTATCTTGAGCATCGCGAATGCGACATTGCACAAATTGCGTTTAGAAACGTCTTTAAATTTGCTCTCGTAGTGGCAGCCTACACAAACAGGTGCCAGAACGGACCTTTCTTGTAATTGGTCAAACTGAGCACTAAAGCTGCGCTAACAAAAGCGAAAAAATTTAAAGACGATCAAAACATAAACGGCTTTATATTTTCGACACTGAACGGTGCACCGCTGATCATGTTTGTGTTCAGTGTTTTGGAATTTAGTTTGGAACACACCCAGAGTGCCCCCACCCTAATCTGATCTACTTCCTAATCTCCATTTTCCAGATCTTCTCCTCTCTCCTTCCCTTCTCTTCTCTCGCCCTCCACTCCTCCATCCCTCCTTTCCTCCGCCCTACCCACCCCACCTGCCAACCAGCAGCGTTAGCTTTGGATGCATTCTACCATGGACCTACTAGTAGGTCAATGATTCTACACACAGGTTTGGAAGACCGCTAGAGATTGCTTCAAAGACTGCTTCACGCGTTCCAAAATCCAATTACACATTAAACTGGTTTCCACTAAACCAGTTTAAAAAAGTAGTTGAGAACTGGGTTTATCTTTTATTTTTGAGCCTTCTGATCCCGGATATACCAAAGAAAATAAGTCTGTTCTTACTTTCAACTTGATACAACTTATTTCTTCATATGGGAACGTGTCCACAGAGACAGTCTCTCTAATCTAAGAACTGAAAAGCCATTGGATTAAGATTCCTATGACGATGTCATCAATACAATGGCTACCAAGACTGATGATTCCTTTCCAAACATGATGTGACAATCATTAAGCTCTTTTAATAAAAAAAATGTTCAAACGTGCCTGTAAGAAGAAGATGCCCTCACGAAGCATGCACCTGAATGTACACCTGTATGTACAGGCACATCAATTCTTGGGCATTGTTTGGCGCGACAAAAGAGACTTTTCAATGCCAAGAGAAGAACATCCCTCAGGACTTTCTGTCATAGATGTACCTGTGAAAAGATTCCTGAACAATGATTGATAATGGCATGACTCTTCTTGAAGGTCAGGATGACTTGACGCACACGCTTCCTTTGTGATAGAAGGAGAAATGACAAAGGAGACATGAATGCCGTATTAAAGATAAAAATCTTTCGGCTGCCTTTTGTTGACTTCAAACAGAGATTCTGTAAAGTTGAACTGTACTTGGAAAGGTTGGCGTTCCAAGCTGCAAGTCTTTGACTGTTACTGGCGGCCACAACCCAAGCACCCACTTCCAATACGCACAAACTACCTGGGTTGGTAAAGTTTTTGTAATTTTCTTCGCACGACGAGAATACCTGCGGCCCTATGAAATCCCTGCAATAGTTTGTGCAGTTTGAAAAAGCACGAGCAGGACATTTCCTTTTGGGGATATTCAAGTTGAAATTCCCAGCCTGGTTTCCAGAGAGTACAATACACTCCCGTGGGAATTATTTCTCATCATACCCAGGTATCATATCAACCTTTAAGTACAGAATAATAAACCTGCAGATTCTAACATAAAGTTTGAAATGTATTATAATGTCCTACTCCTTGTCAGAAATTTGTGGAATAATGCAGTGACAGACAATGATGCAGAGGTTGATATGGGCAACCCAAATGACTTCATTTATTCAATGAAAAATATATGAAAGGTAGTGGTGATAAAACAAGATTAATATCTGACAAGAAATGTCTTAAACCCCATTTGTTGAATGTTTGACGATCCTTTTCTCCAATGTGAAAGGAGAAAGCCCCAGGTGCTATCTACTTAATGCATTTAAGCTGCTCATTCACAATAGACAATGAGAAACACTTACGCTGCCTCAGGCAATGAAAATCCACATAATGAAGAGTCAGCATCGTTAGAAAAATTTGTTCTAGAAGAAAATGGTATTTTATGTGTTTAAATGAAGCGTGAACAGTTTAAACTCATCATGTTGGTTATGAAAATACAAGCAAATTTCAAATCGCCTTTATGGACTGAATAGAGTCTTAATCTCTGTGTTAAGAGTCTGGTAAATTCTGAAGAAATGAAAGATGAGCTGGGTAATGAATGAGTCTTTGAAAACTTTAGAGAGATTTTGATTTACAGGTAGCCCCATGGGTAGTACTGCAGTTTTAAAGGTTAAGTTTCGGCCGTTGGCTGAGTTCTGGTACAGAAATCTAATTTCTATACGAAGTGGTTGGACGCAATCCTAAATTATTTATCATAGACCAGAATGCTCATTTAGAACAAAGATTAGTTCAAATAAGTAAAGCTTGCTTGAAATTATGATATCCATTTCCTTACATGCTTTGCCTGGTATAGCTTAAAAAAAAAAAAAAAAAAAAAAAATGCAGGACCATATAAAAGGACTGGTATTTTTCAGTAATTTTTCTGATCTTCATTTGCTCATTACTCTGGAATTATACATTATCTTAAAAAATGTTTGGCATATCATTCATTTATAGTTTTCATGATTATGTGCAAGGTTTGTTCAATCCTGTGAACATTATATTTTCTGTCGTTACCAGTGCCAGAGTTTATCTTTAAAGGTTACCCAAAATGTAGGTCAACATCAAACCAGGTCAAAATCAAACCAGGTCAGGAACTGCATGACCTTAAGTTTTATAACATTTTCTCTTGTTCTCAAATATGAGGCATAACAGAGAACCTAAAGTGCAAGTTAGAACAAAATGTGATAAAAAGGAAATTTGTTTATGAATGTTCAAGGTTTTAATCTGTATACCATATTGCCTTATTATTGGTCACAATGGTTGATACCCAGTGTCTGCTCCAAAACGCAAATTTGTATTTAAATGATCCACTAAAATTATCTTTTTTTTCAATACTTCCCTAATGAAGTAAATATTAAAGATGAAAACCATGAATCAGTGATTGTCTTCAGCTTTGTCACAATCAACCGTTATCAAAGCTATTGCCAATATGAGATCCCCATAATATTTTTAGTTTAGCAAATTTTCAACTGATATTCAGTAATCAATAACAGTATCTTTTTCCCCATAGTCATAATTTTCTTATTTCTTGTCCAAATTATTGAAATCTTATTCTGATCTTCGTCTGCATTAACACAAATTATAATTTGACTACAATGGTTAACCTGTCATTGATATCTTTTCTATTTGTATTTACTATTTTTTTGTCTGTGTCTTTCTCTGCAACAAAAACTTTCGTTTGAATAAATGTAAGCTCTCATCTTCACCCACACACTTTCGGATCCTCCTCTCGAAATCTCTCTCCACCCCTCCCCTCCCTCTCTCTCTCTCTGTCTCTTTTCTCAAGCGTCAGAGCTCAACCTTTAGGCAACCTTCAGCAATGTTTACATTTTCGTATTTGACCCAGTCCGACCCCATCCAATTTCCTTTGCAATATAGCACTGTCTTTCTGATCTGCCCAACCCTAATTGCAGAATATCTCAAATTTACAAACATGAAATTTACTAAAAAAATGTCAGAAAATACCGCAACTATTCATAGCTGTTGCCCTTCCAAACCAGAATGATTCTAGGAAATATTTTTTAAAGTATTTTTTTCAATATCACGTACATGTATTTAAAATATGATATAATAACAAAGATCTTCATGAAAATGTGAAAGAAGTGTATGTTACTTACATATAATGTCACATGACATAATTAATTCTGCTTTGTATTTATGAATATGATATTGTATGGCTTTTTATTACAGTTGCTTCAATTCTTGCATCAAGATCGAGAAAGAAAAAGAAATAGATATTTAACTTGTAAGAGCTGGTAAATGAAGTTAATTTGCTGGAAAATATAACATTGTAGGAAATCAAATACTACTGAATTTATACTAACTATTCACCTCATAACAAATGTGAAACTGCTTCTAGTTCTGATGTGACACAAGCGGCAATTAAATATCTTTTCTTGTTACAGAAGAAATATAAAATACAAAGCTGTAGTATATATTGAAAACCACAAGGATTGTCATGCTTCAGAGGCAAACTACCTTCCATCTACATTTCTTCTTCTTCTTCTTTTTTTTTGCTTTGTAAGAATATTAATATTGCTCCAAATTAAAAAAAAGAATGACTGGCAACAAACTTATCTTAAGCTATTTGCAAACTCAGGATATAACTGGGGATTTTCAGCACAATTATACTTCATATAACTCAGGAAAAGATACAATGGTCTTGATATGAGGTAGTAATCTCTTTGAAAATCTTACACCTGTTTTGCGAGAATGTGTTGCCTAAAAGCATTACATCATTTTTCAAGAGAATAAAGGAAAATCAGGATGAATAGAAGATCATAAAATCTCTGATTTTCACTAGAAAATAGAGAATAGAATAAAGAGTCGCCTCATACATTAAAGATGGGATTCAACTGAGATCATGATTGATGTTCAAAGACAGTATACGACATTCTAAAAATTTGTAACTGCAAGCTTTTTTCAACTTTTTCCTTCATGAAATAAAAGTTTGCAGACACAAAATTCCTCCTGTCCAGTGCTTCAAATTAGCATAAAAATCAGACATTTCATACCTATAGATGGTTCCACGCTTGACTCGTGTGTGAGGCTTGTGTCTCGCTCGTGCGGAATGCAAGTATGACAATATATTCATCCTCACATAAAAAAGTCTTAGAAATACTGAAAAGCACAAGAAAACAGGTATTTGAAAGGACTATACAGAACAATTTTCAAAAAAAAAAAATGGACCAGACAAAGTGAAAATTAAAAAAGTTTTTCATAGTTTTCAAGGATGGAAGCTGACTATATTGATGCAAACTTGCATTTTCAACAAAAAAAATGTCTGCTCATCCATGTACTCTCCAGGTACCAGACAAATCATCAATTGAGAGGCAGATGGGCATAACTGCAGCTTTGAACCAGAAAGGCACTACTGCTGTACAAAGTCAATTAAAATAGCACCCATGCATCTACATGTAGCTCTCTATGGAATATCTTTGATCTGTAATAGTGCCCTTCTGGTTCTCAGCTGACAAAATGATTCAAATCAGTTTAAAGCAAGAAGGACTTAACTAACATCTCAAAATAATAAGTTCATCTACTCATGAACTGTATTCATACGAAAGTAGACTAAAATGAGGACCAGGTCTAGAGGTGGCATGTTGGGTACCAATATACCTATTTATCTAGGTCTATATTTCTTCATGATAGCGGGTAAGTATATAAATATATGAAACCCCCACAGCTTGAGTTTATACCACATTCGCATAATAAAGGGCAAAACATACTATTAGAAAAAAAATTCAACATTCAATTCAAATTCAATTCAAACAAACATTTATTTTCTTCTATTTCATTACAATTTTCGTAGATTCATACAACAATCAATTTATTATGAAGAATATAAATATGTACATGTTTGGTTTAAAGAAGAAGTCGTATACCCTAAAAGGTGAGGCTTGTGGCGGGATACGCCTATAGACAAAAATACAATAGAAAACACCTAAGATGAATGTGTTGTTGGTGGCTATTCTTTCTTAAGGGATGCTGGAATCAAAATTCTTCATCTAAATTTTATCAATTCATAAAATGTCTATTTCTTTCTTAAATGGCTTGATTCATTAAAATATGAATATAATTTTCATAAAAAATGACAAAAAAATAAAAAAAATGAAAAATTTGTGTAAAAATGAATTGAATTTCCATTAACAAAATGACAAGATTATTGTGAAAATGAATAAAATTTCTATAGAAATATTCTTTTCATGTCAAAGGAATCATTCATTTTTAATTGAAATTCTAAGAAGTGCTCGTCTGATAGGGTACGTGTCTGTCTCTTCAAATTTGAGCAGAATGATTTCAAGGAGTACCCAAAATGTCTAAACTCTGAGACTAACAACCAGAGCCTCAAAGCTCAGATTTACACACGCAAGGTCTGGGTCCGACCAGGGGCCTCTGACAAGGATCAACACAGGATACATGTACCAAGAAGGAATTGAAACGCGCTGCAGATGGGAATTTGATCACCTCAATTTCATGTTCCATTTGTAATCCTCAAAACGTCCTGACATATTCCCGGTCATGTTCAACAACCTGGCAGACATCATTTTACTTTGTGGAGGCACAGAGTGAGACTGTACTTTTCCGTGTTTGGGTTGACAAAAGGTTCAGAATAGAATCACTTGAAATCGATCACACAGCAAAACATTTAAGATTCAAGAATAATATGATAGATGATACTTTATTTTGCTGGAGCTGGGGCATTAGAACATGATTTGTGACTAATTGTATAAATCTTTTGAATGTGATAAAAATGAAATTTGCCCTCACTCATTTTTGAAACTCTGATAAATGTTCCAATTGCTGTATCAGTTGGGTTCTCATACAGGTAGCCTATGTATCTACATGTATCTCTAAGACATCAAAGTATTCATCAGCATGTTTCAGTCTTTTACAATTTATTCTTCCTTCACAAAAAAATAATCAAAATATGCTGCCAGCTAGAATCTATTCTAGACCTTAGCAATAGAAAGGATCATGTTTATACGTAACACATAGATTTATTATGCAGTTTGCAGGAAAACAGCTTGTCCATACACTCTAACAACAAACTGAGCAAAAAAGGGTGGAAAAGGACAGTGCTTTTCACTTTTCAACAAGGCTCTCACTCCTCATCCCTTTTAATGGATGGCATACCCCACCCTTTTATATTCTAGAGCACATTTTTAAAATTAGATGTCTCGTTCTTTTGCAGAGTCATATTAATATAAAACAATTGATGCACATTGAAAAAAAAAAAATAGGCCCACAGAAAAGGGCGTACAACCTTTCATTTCCTTCTCCGTGTTTTCTATCTATAAAATCTGATTTTCGTTGAGGGAACACTATCAAATTCCACCCTGAGCGGGCTGCATCACGAGGTATTTGGGTGCTTGCCAAGCAAATATTTCAGTAAATTCTACCCTTCCTTCAGGTGAAATTCTGGTATTTTGTCTAGGCCAGTGAAGCCTGGAGATCACAAACCCCTTTCATACTTACTACAGTACAAGACGAATACCTAATACGGATCAAGTCCAGATCAAATGGATCCATTAGTGATATTAGTCATATTATTCATAGAAAGGCCACATTGCTTTGACAGCACTGTGAATTTCTTGGTTTAAAAAAATAAATTAATATAGTTTGCAACTTAATCTCAGCACAGTGCAAGGGCAGTGGTAATTACTATAAACTATCAAGGGAAGATATGACTTCTTTCCTTGTGAATATTTTCCCTTTCAGATACAGAGAAGTATACACAGCACTTATTGCAGCCTTATGGCATAAAAAACTATATCGCACCCATCTCAGGTATCATTTAAGGTCAACCACTCCTTCTTATAAAGCTAATTTCCTTCAGATCCTGTGAAAAAACGTAGGGTGAATTAACTTCCAACAAAAATGCAATGATAAATTTAATACTTCCCTTTCAAATATCAGGAATAACTTGTTGCTTATGATGCTGCTTAATTATGCTGATTAATTAATTAGCTCAAGCAGAAAAAATATTATTCATGAGTATAATCTATGCCTGATGTTGATTAATGGGACTTTCACACAGGTGTGTAAAACGCTTTTGACACAGCAGATACAGTGGTGTTGATTTAGGACCACACCAGTCATTTTGGTTTGGTGTTAAATTTACAGTGTTAGTTCAACACCTATGGGTGATATTAAAACACATTTGGTTGTTATTTTAATACTCTTTGGTGTAATGTTCACTATCTAGGGTGTAATTTTAACACCTCATGATGTGGTCCTCTAGAGACACCAACTGGTGTCAGTTCTAACACCCAAGTTTTTATAGTGTTGGTGCCAATGCGAGAAACAAGAACACAAGAGATCTTGGAATTACATGTTTTTTCCTGTCCCAAGACACATACCAACACATCTTTTACGCCGACCCCTTGATCCTGACACGCAGACAGACTGGAAAACAAAAGCCTTGGTTGAAAGTCACTACAGGCTTATTGCTTCATGGGGGAACCCCCATTCCTCTACCCGAAAAATATAAGGGCCTATTCTTATTGGGCTGAAGTCTACAGATAGGTAGTCTGCAAGCATGGACTCATATTTGACACTTCAACCAACAACAGGTCTAGAGTGAAGACTAGACTACAAAGAGTCTGTCGGTAGCCAGCCACAGTACATAGTGAATCTAGTCTCACTACTTCAGACTCGGCATTATGCTGTAAACAAATTACGAAAAAAAGACCTTTGGTTTTTGCGTAATGCATAATGCAGAGTCTGAAGTACAGAGACTATCATAAATATATGTAATCATTATTAATCTAGCTGATAAAGCATTGAAATATCCAAGCACTATTATTACTTTTCAGCTAATGAACAACAACTGAAACGTTAACTTTAATTGTTGATAGCAGCATGAAATGAAGAAAAAAAATCACCTTTCTTTTAGAACCATAATTACCAACTGCTACATGTAAGCATATTTTAAATATTTCAAATTCGAAAAAAAAAGTGTCATAATTTTTTCCTCATCAAATTTCTAAAATGTCCTTAGTAAATAATGGCGAACACACCTAATCGTCAAGAAAACAATTAATTTATGTAATTTACGTCATATCTAGAAAACATTTTGAACATTCATGCATTTTAGATGTTGACGTTGCTGGCCGTCCATAGTTGTGATTGACCGGACCAAGCGCAACTCTTTGTAAGACGGGCCCCAGATCCACCAAAGCAAAGTGCATTTTTCTGCTTCTCAGAAGCTATTTCCTAATTCCACTGGTGCGATAAATAAATTTGCACAAGGACTTTGCATCGGAAGCGAGAATGAGCAATAATTGATGGCCACACATCACATTTGGGTGTTGAGTCCAAACAAGCTTTACAATAGCAGAACAAGAAATAACTCCTCTTTTGTTACTGCACTAGTCATTCTCTAATCCAAAACTATTAGTGCAGGTATATATTAAAAACTATAGCATTAAAGGTGATCACTTTTTATTGTACAGATAAACAAAATACCATTATTAAAAGCTCAGAGCAAAAATAATGAAACTCCTAAAATTGAGTGTAAAATTAATCAAAAATAAAGAAAATACATCTTTCAGACTAAATTTTTGTATGTAGGCATACACTATAATCATTCAGGCTACAGATAATTTAACACTTTTCATATAAAAATATTTGCTATTTAAACACATTAATAAAATTGTGTAAAAAACGAGAATCATTTCATCTGCATTTTATATTCATTCTTCGAGAAAAAATAGTGATATATTATTGTGAGAATGAGAAAAAAAATCCCCCAATTGAATTGGAACTAATTTTTTTTATTTCTTAAAAAAGAAACAGAAGCTTAAAAAAGCAGTGTAATCTTGTGCAATCCTGATGGAAAAAAAATAATTAAATAAATCTACTTATATCTTCCATTCTGAAGTACAAGCAACATCATTTCAGAAATGTTTTACAATCGCCAAATTCTCTTAAAATTACATGAATTTTTCAGAAGTTGAATCCGCATATGTGTTAACACATGGTGCAATTCTATTAGCCCAAATACATACATGTATAAAACAGATTAAATGTATAATAGTAAAGATCAAATATCATCAAAACATTATTAACTGATGATATATCCCCCCATAAATTATTTGATAAGAACTAAATTAGATACAAATTAATTATTGTCATAAAAAACAGTGCATTCATGATAAGAACATACTGAAAATAGTTTTTGATTGAACAATGAAATATAGGGGAAAAAAAACTTTCTGGACGATACTAAACTTGCTAACTCACCATACGCTGGAGCAATCGCAACCTGGAGCTGCATTTTAAAGAGATAAGCAAGTTTGTCCAGTTCTGGAGAAAAAAAGACCCCTCTCCTTTGATGAAATATGCTTTTATGAAGTGAAACCACAGAAAAAAATATTCCATGCCATTTTCCCTCATTTACCTGTACTTAGGCTCCGCCCATCCATACTATCAAAACTGCCCCCTAGTCTACATAAAGCACTCCAAATATTGCAAATCTGAGAAATAGTTATCTTAGGAGAGTAACTTTCATTTTGTTCCATCTAGGAGTACAATTCATACAAAAGAAACAATAACAGACCCTGTTATTAATTCCCTACAAAACTGTTTTCTTCAAAAATGAAACAGCTCAAATCTGTTCTTGACAGAACCAGAATATCTGATTTGGGTCTGAATTCATAGACTACAATGAATACAAAAAATCATTACCAATGCAGAGAGAAGACATAATAGTGAAATTACCATTAACTAAAGCATCAACCAGTAATTAAGGTCACCAATATTTTTTTCTGAGTTCATAAAATAAAATTAGCAAGTACTCTCTAAATGGTAAGTAGCTAATCTAGCCACAAGTCACACTCCTCTCAGGGTGAGATGAGGGACCGGTCCTGATGGAGGAGGTTTTTGTCTTTCAAGAGCGAGTTTTTGCCTCTTTTCTTTAGTGAGAGTGTCAAAAATATGCACACTTTCATTCAAAAAAAGGTGGAAGTTCGCTCTTGAAGGAATGAAATCTCACTCCATTTGGGACTGGTCCCTTGCCTCACTCTGGGAGGAGTGTAATTAGGGATAAGCTCTTTTGTATTTAGAGAGAATAAAAGAATGAATTTGTCTAGTTTTAGCACCAACATGAAAATTTATCTGATGCTCATCACCCCAATGAAAATTTATTTGTCCAATGGTTTCTTAATTCATTTTGTTTTATGTTAAAAGGTACATAAGTTATTTGTCTAGCAAATATTTGCAATCAATCGCAAAGTTATGTTGGTAATTTCTAATTGATGTATCAATTGTAACTATAACAAATTGGTTTTTACTTCTTGTTGCAAGAAACAGACAAGGGCCCGTCATACAAACATTACAATTGATCAATCAATCGCAACTATGGAAAGCCAGCAATGTCAAGATCTAAATTACATGTGTTTTTTCAAAATATTTTCAAGAAATGGTGTTTATTTATATACATTCACTGTTTTCTTGACAATTCTGTATGCTCTTTGTTTTCAAAGGACATTGTGCAAATTTCCTAAGGTAAAAAATTATGACATTGATGGATTTCCATACAGTTGAGGTTGATCGGATCGATTGTAGCTCTTTGTAAGACGGGGCTCAGCAATCAGGAGCAAATTAGCAATTAATTACCAGACTCATGATTGATTTTAGAAACCAAATTTGACTTGCAACTGATTGCAATTTTCTTGTTACACCCCAATAGATTCAAAAGAAAATCCCAGAGAGGACAGCATGTACATTTGCGATGGTTAAATCACATTTTGATAACATCTACCACCAGAGAGGACAGCATGTACATTTGCGATGGTTAAATCACATTTTGATAACATCTACCATGATTAGGTAAATACAAAAAATTCTGGAAAAAAACTTTTCTTGCAGATTAATCAAGCCAGATAACTAACAATAGTTAGATTCCCCATTGAAACTCAAAGAAAGCATTTTGTTGGAAAAATAAAGCATCAACACCTGTTTCACAGGTATTGCTCTGTCAAACAATAGCATTCTTACATTGTGAGATAGTCTGAATTCTTGACTATAGCATTCATTCCGATTAGAGGTGAACGGCTGATTTAATCAATTGAGGATCCCGTGTTTGCTTTGGTGAAGAGCACTTGGACCAGCTAACTGATTTAAGGAGCTCCAATGGTCACGATCAATGGACTAATGTAACTTAGGGGTGAATTATTTCATACCACATTAAACACATTAATAATGTAATAATGTTTAGATTGTTGAGTATAGGTTCCTGAACTTTCATCTACTTTTAACATACAAGGTTAAGGGATGCCATTTTACGGTCTCTACACAATGGTTTATTTTCAATTGGTCTTAGGCCAATTCGTCCAATTACCAACTCGTCTACTATCATTTGGTTGGTTTACCATCAGTTCGTCCACTATCCACAGGGTCATATTCCTTTTTCGCTCACTCACTATATCATGTAATAACCAGTTGGTCCAATAGCCATTTAGTCCATACACCATTTAGTCTAATTGGACTACAAGTGTTAGTTAGGCATAATGAATGAAAAGAAAGTGGGTACTCGACATTTTTACAAGCTTTGCCTGCTTTAGCATGATCATACATCTCTTGTTAGGTTGGTTTTTAAAAGGTCTGGCTCTGCTTAAATTTTCTTCTCCAAAGCACGTTTCTGTGCCCATGTCTCTTTTTTTTCCTTCGTATGATAATTGTCTACATGATTTATATCAGTTTCTTCCTTGTTCTCTTTGAGGTCAATAGTCAATGGGGGAGGGGGGGGGGGGGAGCAGGAAGAAAATGAAAAAAAAGTGCATTGGCTCCAATCGCCCAAAAATTACTTTGCCCAATCCCCATCCCCTGGGCTAGTAGCCCCTTGCAAAAATCCTGAAAATGCAAATTTTATTTTATTTCTTACTTGCAAGGACATGAGGTTAAGACTTAAAGTGGGTGATATCCCAATTGACATAAAGTACCTCCTTGCAGGCAACTATAAACTACTATCCTAAGAGACATGCTAAACATCCTTTAACTTTTTTGAAAATTGTCATTAAAAGATCAACTTCAATTAAAGTGCTTTTTTTTTTAAAGAATTCTATCTGAATGCACTGACTGTTGTATGAAAGCTCATTCAATTTTACAATATCTTGTGACTGGGGTTTACAAGTTAAACGTCAATTGAGTTTACAAGTTAAACTTCAATTGATTTTACATAAAAAATTATACAAAATTCCTGAATGAAGTCAATTATATACAGTGTAAATCAATAATATCAAATCAATATTACTTTGTATTGTCTTTAAGACACAAATGATGTGTTAAAGAGATATATATCTGATTACTCCCATTAATCCTACATTTAAAAAAAATCATCACTTCATGATGATGAAGGACGATTTCTCTAGTGAAGATAAATGGAGATTTTGCACCTTCTGGCGCATTAATCAACAAATCAACAAGTGACGAAGCAGTTATTTGTCAGGACAAGGGATATTGACACCTTCAGTGCATATATAAAATGTTCACACCTTAATGAGCAATTATTCAGTGGATCTTATCTTAATCAGATATGAGCCAAGAAGGCGGAGTGTGTTGAACAGGCGAACAAAGCTAAACACTGGATATCTGCATGTTTATCTCATCTGATTCCCTCCCACTTATCCCGCCCTTTACCTCGCGACGTTTCTTCCTGAGCGAGCTTCTCGCTCTGATTTCATTTAATAATCGCCCGAGAATCAGTTTTTGAACGACATTCGTTAAATCTGGATGAAAGGTGAGACAGAAAAGAGGCCCGGCTATCAATTACAGGAGCTTCACAGCTCAGCTAATCTGCATTTACAGCCATCAGCTGAAGCGTACACTAATTTGAACTAATATCACCTTTACTCACAAAACCACAACTATAATTTTTCCCCTCCGTGATCAAACGGCGCTGCCGCCGTCAATTGCGAACAGGGAACCTGTTAATTTTCTCCCCTATTCCATAAAGCTGGCTTTGAAATGATTTTTCTTTTCGTGCGATTGTGTGCGTGTGTGTGTGTGAGCTGATGAATAGGAAAGTCACTGGCATCAAAGACAGCTCATCACGCTTTAGCTGGCGAAATAAAGCCATCTCCCTTTGTTAACCAATCAAATTAAGTCGCTCTTTGGACCAAAGCAAAAGGACCGCATTAGTTCCAGTTCCCTGGTCTCCCACTGTAGTCAATACAAGATCATCAAATATCCCAAAGGACTATGCCCTTTTCGCAATCCTAACACAATTTTTTTTCTGCCTCTTTCCTTTCTTTTCCTTTTTTCTTTCTTTTTTGATGAGACCTGGACAAGATATTCAGCAAATTGAAAGCAATATTAGTTCTAATCGCAGTCACATGACCTGCTAATTTCCATATCTGGAGGGAAAGAAGATCATTCAAAGTCAGCCGCAGACTAAAAAGTACATTAAACTTCTTCCAGAATTTCTAGTGAGATAGCTTCCAGAATATTTCAGATTGAAATGAAGGGAAGACTGAGAAGGGGCAGCAATAAAATCATAAATTTCTTAGAATATATAAATATTGTCTTCAAGAACATCAACCAAAATCAATATAAACATAATTTCACTAAATACATATATTTTGTTGTTTTATTTGGGGGTGGGTCAAGTCTTGATCCAGGAAAGTTTGTGCATATGTGGAAAAAAAAACCTGTGATTAATTTGTAATTTTAATACAGTATCACAAAATAATGCTTCTTTCTTCCTAAGACATTTAACTGAATATCTTGCAGGGTTTGTTAAATCTGTAAAAAGTTTCCTAAATTCAGCTTAATCTCTGACCTCAACGTAAAACAGGATCCCAAATTACACTCTTCAACTAATTATAACACCAGTAATAAGAAATCAACTTAGAAAGTCTTGTAAATCTCGAAATGGGCATCATCAGCATCATTGTATAGCCTGATCTAAAAATTAATTCAAATTTGATATGTATGAAAAGGAATTTCATATCAATAAACTTCTGTATACTATCAAGTACTGAATTTCAGAATTTGAATTGCCTATGTAACAATATTTCAGATCTTTTTCGGTTCTCTAACGAACAAAACAAATGGCAAAGTATCAATAAGTCAGTGCATTATCTTGAACGTCCATTTAATATCAAAAGTGCAGATTTAAAAGTTCTTCCATAAGTATCAATGCAAGAAATGATAAAGACATAAAGGCGTTAATGGATTGAGAAAATGATAAAATCGCGTCAGCTGCGAAGATATTAACTTTTCATATATAGGTATTGTTGCTGGCCCATATTTCTTAATAAAAGATAATGGACTATGCAATAAATATTTCATACAATAAGAATTTGAATTCAATTATTATTGCAAGTTTATCAATAATCTAAGACACCATAATCAGAATATACGCACATATTGTGATAAGAAAAGGGATGACCTTAAACTTCAAATATATCGGACAATCTCTGAATAATATATAAACTTTATGGACTAATATTTTTACTGATAAATATCTTTCATATTTAAATGTGCCAACAATTACTCTGATCCGAATTTCAATTGTCATTTTCTATAGAAGCAATTATAGTAATCCTCTCTTTACAATATATAGGCCTACTAGAGATATTACTTTAAGTGACCAATTGCAAATCTCCAGTTCTGTAATAACTCATATTTGTTCTTCTCAAAGGTGGAAAAGAGGTTAACGCTAATGGCTGGAGGATGAAACAGATGTAGAAGAGATACCAAAAATAAAATAAAAATGGTTTTGATCAGCAAACAAGTAAGAAATAGAGGTGCTTAAAATAGAAAAAAATAAGTTCTGCTAATAGCATATCCGACAAGAATCTAGATATAAAGGAGCTGAAGGAAAGAAATGAAAGATGATTACTTTTATCACCTGGGATACATCTTCATCTTTAGAATACTTATGACTCCCTAACGAGCGTCTGGTATCAGCAAAAGACATCGTATGACCTGTCAGCCACTCCTATATTAACCTGAATGCTATCAGCGAGTGGTATCTACATACCCTGACAGCGATTACTGCGATGTGAAGCAACATGAATAGATCCCGAAGTCTATCATCTATTGTGTGTATTCTTCAGGTGATCTCACAGTTCGAAACAGTTCATGGCGTATTTAGACGAGTTCGGTCAAATAATCCATGCCGTTGCCAAGCCCTTTTTAACGGATTAAAAACAAGAACTGAAACATATATTCCTAATTACAATTGCACTGATGTATTCTTTCAAGTAAGTGTAGACATATATTCCCAAATTCTGTTATTCGTAAGGATGCGCAGGGAAGAATTAAAAGTAGATTCGAACAGCTCGTTGGTGCAAGCATAGTAGGTCCATGGTACAAGGTAATGTGACTGATGTTAAAACCGTTCCTACATGTATGATATATTCGATTCTTCTAACCGTAAGGGAGGCGTGCCTGTTCACTAATTTTTTTTTAAGAATTATGCAAAGACACGACTGGAAAATTATTGGGGTATCTAATTACATGTAGCTTCATGAATGGAAACAATATGTAAACCATTTGTTGGAAATTCGTTTCCCGATTCAATCGTGCCGATCCACCTCCGTGCCTGTGAAAATTAACAATGGAAATTCCGTAACAGAACATGTATGCTGTTTTATCTTTTGCACGTTGTCTTTGCTCCATTTTACTATAAACATACAAAAATCGCATCTCACTTGACCTAAATGTAACAAACAGCGATCGAAGCCACACGCAAAAGTCTTATTTATCGGATTCGCGTAAATATCTCATCAACCTGTAACACACAAAACAAATGGGACAAAACATTCATACCTTTGACATGCATTTGCATACATGTAGCTACCCCAGGCAAAAGCGTTGTCAATTTTTCAATCAAATATCACTAGGAAATTCAAATAAATAATAGCAAAACTGTAAAGAAGAAAAATTAGGAGAAATATATTACAAAATGGTCAGTTCACACAAGCCCTATAGATTCTCAGTTTGCGCAAATTCGCTCAAAATTTGCACTGACTATGGCATTTTTCCACACAATATTTTAATTTGGATCATTCAGACTGCAATAAATTTAGCTCGTCCAAGCTAGTGAGAACCCTCCCCCTTGTCAGACGCCATTTTAACCATCAATTAGGCAATTACTCATCGTTTTCAACTCCTTCATTCACTCAAAATTTGCAGGTCTATCCATCTCATCTGGGAATAGATAATGCTATGAATGAAACACCATTCATCACATTATTACATTTTTATCAATTTTCAGGGCATTCCACCCTGGTCTGACAGGAACAATAGCATTGCATGCTTTCATTCATAGGCGGATTAACAATTCTGTTTATCAACATTTCTCTTACACAAACCCCAGTCAAATAGCTACAATTTCCTTCAATGAGTCCTATCTATGTTACAGATCTACAACGCTGATTGAGTAGGCTGAGCTGGTGAAAAGTAACATTTGACAGAGACGATATTTAGCTTTAGGGAGGAAAAAGATACAATATGCCAAAAGACAAGGTCCTGAATAACCCCTGTAGTATGTTCTTGATATAGTCATAAAGATATGTATCAAACTCCAGTATAGATGATTAGGATCAACATGTTAGCTTCTCCACGTAGAACCGACCTTTTTATAAAAGATGAGATAAATAAAACCAAATCGTGATGTTGGCTCATTTCAACAGAAGTACATCATGATTACTCGTTCCCATGGTTTCTGTAGACATAATTATCACAAGTGTGTTTTCGACACCACTGAATCATGCTCATCCTTGCCATTTTATCTTGGAACAAAATGTTTTCCTCAAAGGTTTTAGGCCTGGGCTCCATCTTACAAAGAGCTATGATTGATCCGATCAACCTAAACTATATGGGAATCCACTATAGCGCTATAATTTTTTTTTCTACAGGGAAAGAAATTTGCACAATATCTTTTATAAACAAAGAGGAGCACACTGAATTGTCAAAACAATGAATGTATGAGTATTCATCATCATCTATGAAACATTTTGAACAGGCCTTTTATGTTGGCATTGCTGGCTTTCCATAGATGTAGTTGATCCAAGAGGGGGGGGGGGATGATATCAATCAATCAGATATCAATAAACAGAGGGGACTTTTCCCTGGAACGATATGAAGTTCTCGCCTAGCCTGCTGGGTGAACCCTTCAGTCGAGTTAAAGGAGAATGAAACCCTTGAAACCAGCTGAATCCATATCAAAGAGAAAAATCAAAGAAACATATTGTTGAAAGTTTGAGGAAGATTGAATGAATAATAAGAAAGTTATGAGCATTTGAATATTGAGATCACTAGTGCCATGTAGATCCTCCCATCGGCAATGCGACCAAGATCTGTGATATCACACACGTACAACTCCCTCATTACTTTAGTACTTATTTCACTTATATTCTCACTTTCATAGAGTCTATCACAAGGTGAGGTGTTCTCTTTATAAGATGACAAGTACAGAGGTTTCACAACATTATATCATTGATGAATCGTTTGTCATATGATTAGAATGAGCAAAAAGAGATGTTTTGGGGTATATTTTCAGTGTCCAAATGGGAGAGTTGTACGTGTGTGACATCACAGATCTTGGTCGCATTGCCAATAGGAGGATCTCCATAGCATTAGTGATCTCGACATTCAAATGCTCATAACTCTTTTATTGCTAGTCCTATTTTACTCAAAGTTTTGTTGATCTTATTCTTTGATTTTTCTGCTTTCACATAAGCTAACTTGCTCCAAGAGTTTCATTCTCCTTTAAGGGTCTGAATACGCAGTCTATAATGCGTTTTGTACTCAAGTCCCTTGGAATTGAAACAGCAAGTTTTATAAGTGCTAGTCTTTGCATGGAGACCAAATTGTTTATCAAAGTTTCAATAAGGGTTTTAATTTGCCTGCAGACGAGTTCTCAACTGAAAGTCATACCATACATGTACCTTTTTTATCAATAAAATTCTGCGATACATTTGTAATATTTACCAGGGTATGAAATGGCTGATTATTCCTTGGGATGTGCACCTCTCCATCAATCAAAGCCACACCAACACTGAGGCAAACAAGAACATCCCAAGTTCACAAAAATGCAACCAAATTCCCTGAAAGGTTTCGGAGATAAGAACCCAATCTCTACGATTATCAAGAAAGATGCGAAACCTGCAAGTTCCCCATTTTGTGTTTCTCCTTTTGGTCTGAATTTTCGTACATGTTCTGCCCCATTGCTGATGATTGATCCCTATTTTCGTCTCAATCGATCAACATCTTGACTCAAGGTTTTACTTCTTTATGGATACTTCTCAAAGTTCAGAAAAAATGGAGTTTCCATATTTCCTCTTTTAACTTGATGTGAATTATATTCGTGCAAGCAAAACAAAATTGATTATCATCATCTTTATTAATTAATTCATTTAACTTTTTTTTAAATCACTTCCGATGGAATTAGAGGTACATGTATACTGTATAAGTATACTAAATCATTATAAAAGGAAAAGTAAATTCAGGTTCGCCATTCACCATGCCGGACAGCACAAAACAGTCAGAACAGATGCCTATAAATGTTCTCTCTAGTTAAGGATTGAAATTTTAGTAATCTACATGTAGCTAATGGTGAACATTTCTATTTTCAGTCATTTTGATGGATTCAGGGACAACTCAGGTCAGAAAAAGAATGTGTCACATGACTCTATATTCACTCTCAATTTACTTTTAAAATGAATTAAAAGCAATAAAAAATGAAATAAGTTTTTAATAAATACATGTAGCAAATATTTTCAAATATAAAAGACTACATGGACATGTATTTCTATACAAATAAGAAAGTCAATTAGATTTAGAAAATGATAACAAAGTACATCAAGCTAACATGAGACAGTTAAAAAGATAACGAGAAAAGGAAAGTTGAGAGAAATGACTGGCTGAAAAATGACCTTGAAATAAGGGATTGAAGAGGATTTCTGAAGATCAGAAGGAATGAAATTGGATATGTTGAAAAACTCCTCCAGTATTACATCGGCCCACACATCCTTAACCAACACCATCAGAGTAATGAAATTCATTCTTTTCACTACAACATTATTCAAATCATGGAGATATGTGTTAACATTTCTAAGTTAAAATCAAATCACCAATAGTCAATACACAATAAGCACAGAACTAAATGTCCTTCCAGTTCATCAATTAATTTATAGCAGAATTACTTTTTTAACTTATCTGCTAAAAACAGTTAAAATTTAATTGCTCAATATCTTTACTGATTTGTGAATAATTTTCAAGATTTAAAAAAAAGTGTTCAAAATCATTTTTTATTGTTTTAAATACAATCTTCTTTGCAAACATTTGAATTTATTTCATGTTGAACAGGCAAGATTTTTGCCAATTTGGCAGCCTTCAAAAAGAATTGTTCTGCAAACAGGTATCAAAAACACAAATATATTACAAGCTTTATTTGAGGAGGGGGTTACTCTTTTGCATTACTGATTTCTTAAAAAAAATATACATTGACAAGTCAAGCAGAACTTGTTCTGATGTTAAAGAAATGATAATAGATTATTTATGTTGATTTATAATATTTTTGTTTAAAACAAGGAAAAAAGCTATTTCATTCCTCATGTTTTGTTGGGAAACAAAACCTGAACCCTCTCTACATGATTCATCGGAAGACCAATGCATTTGTAACCTGAAAGCAGAGATTCTGATCAAAATCAGGAACTGATTATCGTCATGATTATCGCAGATTTAATCAACTGAATATCTGCACTATGATGTATGGATAGAATGCTAATCAATTTTCTTTTTGGTGAAAATCAATAAAGAAAACTTACAACAATAAACTTTTAAAAAGAAATCCTTATTTATAGAAAAATAATCAATAATGACCGTGAAACAGAAAAACTACCATCGTTTCAACAACAAACAGATGGAAGGAAAGACAAAACTGAAAGTTAGCATTTTCAGGTCTTAAAGTTCATAAAGGGAAGAAAAATCAATCCTTATCTCGTTTCATCTGTAGTGCATGAGTGAAAATACAAACACTTCTTTTTATAAATTTTAATGAATTCTAACAAAAAGCGGCAAATAAGCAAATTTCAATACAATTTATGACTAATAATTTCTAAAAAGCAACATGATGAATGTACTTTCAACTTCAAACTAAATCATTGTATTTCTTTATTGAAATTTCCTGGCTTTTTTTATAAGCCACTCTTTGAATGATTTTTAGGCTAATCAAACAAAACATTAAACAATCTAGAATAAAAATGAAATGAAAACGAAACCATGATGCAGGCAGTGTAAGAAATCCCTTCTATATCCTTTCTCCATCTTCATTTAAGATGTACACGTGATTTATCTTTTTTACTCTAGTCATGGAGTTAGCCAGCAGAAAGAAAATCTTCCCAGTTTCTACAAAAAAAATATCTGAAAAAGTTTTGATGACGTAGATGCGCAAAGAGGGATTGTTTGCCGAGATGTGCCGATTGTTGTGTAGACTGTGCCCTAGGGGCATGACAGCGTTTGATTGATAGTATTCTACAATGTGTAGTCCCACTCAATACAAAATTTATCTGGTGAACAGGAACAATAAAGACAATAATGAATGAATATACAAAAAAAACGGTGTTATTGCATTGAAGTTGGGTATCAACGACTTTAAAGAAATATCCATCTTTTCGCAATGATGTGTTTGTGTTTGCTCATGCCTCGCGACGCTGCTCACAAATTGAAACGGGGCTGGAAGAATCGGCAAGCACTGTCCCAGTGAAGTACGCTGTAGATTCAAAAAAGAAGATTCACCACAAAACAAACCCATTGGGATCAACGAAGTGAGACGCAAACTCTTTGAATCTTTATGATTTCTCTTCATGCAATCAAACAATTTTCTTCTGCCTTCCATAGAGAATGGCCCAGATAACGTCTGAGGCCCCCTTATCTGATCTTAGACTGCGGCGGTGCGAGACAAGACTTAAATCTAAAAGGCTTTTAGGAGGATGATGATGAGGGATTTCTAGCAACAAATTACCTGTTCTCCCAATCTTCCAAAGAATAATAGCGAACAAAGGGAAGAACCGGTGTTGAATTGAGAGTCGAGAATCTGCATTCTCTCTCCTGATTCTCCCCGAACACACATCCGCCCAAAGAGAAATGACAGATGAAAGGATTTCTCTAATGGCGGTAGATTTCACAACTTCAGATCCATGACCAGATAACCAAACGGTTCTTTCAAATCACCCCCAAACAATAGCAAGTGTGAATCTTATCTCCCCTGACATCAACAAATATTTATGTCAATTATCATAATTCCCAGTTATCCTTTTTTTCGTGTGAAACCAGAGACAAAACGCACAAACTATGGAATCTCCGCAGTCCGCCTGATCTGAATAAAACACTCCTAATGATACAGAAATTCTCAATTATTGATCAAGAGATAACAATGAGACAGAGGAGATTGCTAATTTAAAATCCAATCAGTAAACCGATGCTTTGACTGAATGGAAAAGAAAGCTCCCTGAAATTAGTCTCTGATCTCCTTTGGAAAAGTGCCAGTGCACCTCGATAGGGTTTCACCCTGTTAGCTTAAAATGAACAAGAGAATTCAAAATTGTTATTTTGCATCTTGCTTTTCTCTTTAATTAAGGTCAGAGACATCTGTAACAGTAATATCAGGGACAAATAAAAATTCAATTGAAAGAGGTGTACTATCTAATTTTCAGGCAAGGTCACAACAGTCCAAGGGCCTATATGAAACATATAAAGTTGCACTTTATTTTAGAACAGAATATTACCCTAATTTTTTCTGAAAGGCCAGAATTTTCCTTGATCTTTAGCTGGAAGAAATAATTACTTGAGGTTCAATTATTTTCAGTGATTAATAATAATAGTGGCTACTTATTTAACAGTGTTAAGGTTCACATTTCAGTTCCAGGAGTGCTTCAAGAAAGTAAACATCCTTAAAAACCCTGGAATAACTAACAGGTTGTAGACTATACTACTACAGTATTTATTTTGTTTATATTTTTAAGAAAGAATTCAATAAAATACAAAGTTGTAAGTAACAGCCTATAATTTTCAAATTCTGCAATATTACTCTTTCCTTTTATATAGTTACATCAATAATATCAAAGACTCCTATAAAACGAGTACCTTGACAAAAACAAATTTTATTAGCTGCTCCAAAGTGGCAAGGTCTTGTTTCAAAGCACACCTCTGCAGAACAAAGGATGGAATAGTTATCTAAAGGTAAGAAATAATAGACAGAAGATTCATGGGTGCCAATCGTGAAGGGTAGATTTATGGCCCTGCCCTCGGAGACCGACAGCCCTCATTGTTGGTCCTGGAGCCAATTGTGGGCCAAAATTTAAATGTAACTGACTGCCTTTTTTTACTACCTCGAGATCAAAACTGGTGATAAGTATCTCTATGGGTGTCAGGATGGAAATTGGGTGAAGGGGGAGGGGAGGGAGGGCAGACGTCAGGGCACATTTACCAGGAGATAATATCATCAAATAAATATTGTGATTTACCTCCATGGTGAATGGATGCAATTTTGATGAACCGCTAATGACATGAACCTGTTAATCCTCTATGCCATTGTCAAGCACTGCCTTCTATACAAATCTTTACAAAGCTTGACACATCAATTTCAAAACCCTGTGAGGGGTTTTTCCAAAATGTTACAAGGTAGGCCCTAAATTATGAAGCATTCATTTCAGATTTTCTTGATCATTTCTACTATAGCATTTATACCCACTGCCTGAGGAATGAAAAGTGGGGCCTCATTTTGAGAGGTAATCACAGTGATAACAGACAAGGGGATGGATAAAAATTCAAATGGCTTCCCCTAATGTATTTCATGGCTTGACTCGCGCAATTTCATGGCTTGACTCGCGTAACCATCTAGGATGGTAAAACCATCCTGGATTCTGATAAATCCTCATTCTTTTGTATTCCTGTATAAAAGGCACTTTTGACCTTTTTTAAAAATACTTTCCACTTTCTAAACCTCTTCACCCCCTCCCACCTCTCACTCTAACATCCATTAAAATTGTTGGCGAAAAGGATGGAACTATATTTTTCTGAGCGATATCATGACACATGCAATTAATAAATCAGCCTCCAGCCAGATATATGAAGAAGAGCCATCATAATATTAGAAATTGATAATGATAACACACCAAGATTTACAGTACCCACTCCCTCACCTTTGCTTTTTGTATGATTCTCCCCGCTGTAACCACCATCATCATCATTGCCCCCGTCCTGTCCCCCTGCCTTGATGGTCTCCGGCGGCTTCCCATTGGTGACTGCGCAGCTGTACGAGGACAGGGCAGGCAGGACCTCCCTCTCGCTGTACCCATTCTCCTGCTCGGTCCCGTTCTCCTGTTTGATGGCCCGCTGCGAGGCCGAGGGAACGGGTGTCTGGGCCGCCGACGGGGGGCACGGGGTCTCGCTCTGCACCCGGATAGGCGGAATGGGACGGTGCTGGGGCCCGTGTGTGATTTCGATGAAGCCGGGCGGGGAGCCATTTTGCGGACTGTTGTTGATCATGTGGTGGCCATTGGTTAGCCTGCCCTCTTTGCTGCCTGGAGGAGAATGCGAGTCAATTTGTTGTGGTTGGTTGCTCATCTTTTCATGAAAATGTCTGAGAGAAAAAAGACAAATTATATGATCAGTGTATTTCCATATATATAATTAAATATAGATTATTTAATTTTGACAAAAATTGGGAACAGATTCTACAAATTGACAAGATCCTCTTTTCAAACACAACAAAACTGTTATACAATAAATATAGTTCAACATTTCCAAAATCATAAATCAAAATCATTGAAACAAAACAAAATCAAATGAAATGTGAGGACTTTCTTTTACTTTACAAGTGTAAAACTAAACTATTTTAGTCTAATACCCGGGGGGGCCACTTCCATTGACGAGTGGATACCATGCGCGACCAAGGGGTCTCGAAAAGCACCCTAAACACGTATTTTCCAAATTCTGAAAATGCACCCCTTAACAAGTATTGGCGTCTGAAACCCTACCCTTAACAAGTAGTGGAAACAAAACGATACTCTTGGCAAGTATTCCCTGAAATGAACCCCTAAACAAGTACAGCGATATTTGATTGTTATGTCAGAAGTCCATCGGTCGTCGATTTTACCTTTACAGTTTACACACCATTTGGTTTAGTATGGCCCCCAGCTTCCACACCTCGCGCAAATCGGACTCTAAACACGTAGTGTTGGGGCAAAAAGGACATCCTTTATAAAACATTTTAATTTTGTTTTATCATCCCCGCAAATTTGACCCTAAACACGTAGCTTTCCTAGCGAAATAGATACCCTTTTTTCATTATTTTTGTGTTTTTGACACCCTTATCACGTTACGTACGTAACGTGCCCTATCTTGAAAAAGACATCCTTTTTACGTGTTTTTTTGGTCGCGCATGGTATCCACTCGTCAATGTAAGTGGCCCCCCGGGTCTAATACCCAGTATATCAATTAAAAAAATCTTCAGACACAAGTAAAGACACATAATTTCTTCTGATTCTGATTCTTGTTCAACAACAAAAGAAGAAAAACTATAATAAGGGCAATTTATTATTCACATTCTTATTCTCACTTGAGGCGATTACATATTACCATTTTGCAAAACATACATTAATCTGAATAATCACATGTTGTGTATGCTACTTTTTTCCAAGTAGATTTGATGCATCACAATCATATTTCATATCAGTTGAACCAAGTACTCAATATTTGTGACCTCTGACCTCAACCCTAACCCAACAGGAGTGGTCAAAGGAATTCCCGCCGCCTATATGTCGGATCCAACTCTACCCTCACAAGTCAGTGTTGTGAGATGATTGCACCACATATTTTACACCAGCGCTAAATGCATAGAGTTAGTTCTTAACCCATTGGATTTAATTTGTTGGTGTTATAATATCCAAATTCCATGGTTTATTTTAACACCTAAGCGAGCAGTCATACAGTCTCACGACACCAACAAGTGTAGTTTTTACAGGTTTCTTACATTATTTATTGTTATAAACTTTAACACTAGATAATACCATTTGCACACTGCACACTGCACACTGAGGTGTATTTCAACACCTGAGTGTGCAGTGTCTTCAAACAATACCAACAAGTGTATTTTTTTGTAATTCAACACCGTATCTCTTAGTGTAGAGGCACATATTCATTTGGTGTTATAACATTCAAACTCCATGGTGTACATTTTAACACCTGAGTAAACAGTCATACAGTCTCACAACACCAACAAGTGTAGTTTTAACACCATGCTTCTTATAGGCATATTCTCAAAATATCCAAATAATTGACCAATTCACACCTGTCAGGATCACAAAGTTCTTGTAGTTATAAGCTAGTCCGCAGGCACAGACCCTGATTGATATTCTGATCAACTGGGTCTTTACAAAAGACTAGTACATAATAAAAACTTGCTGTTTCAAAGGGCCTGCTACACAAGTCATTGTAGTCTGCATATTCAGTCCACTTAACTCGAGTGATGGTTTGCACAGCAGACTAATCATAAGCCTCTATTAATCTCTTGTATTAATTAATTTCTTCTGCAGAAGATACATTTTGCCTCATATCGGTAACAGTAACTTGAAAAAAATATCATAACTTTCAAATTTACATCAAATTTAGTTGTTTTTAACTTGCCACTTCGAGTTTTTCTATTCTAATTTTCTCAACTCAACTTTAAGTTGAGGCCGACTCAAACTTCTAGTGATTTTTGTTCAGATAAAACAGGCTAAAACCACAAAATCAATGAATTCTAATTGGTGTGGAAAAAATATTATTTATCAAAAGACTTAAGTACTATTCAACTAATGTTGTTTTCTTCCCTGATTGAGATTTCATAAGGAACAACCTTAACTTAAAAAACCCTGAAACTTGGAAAGGCATAATTAATTTTTATTACCAAAATTAATTTTACAGCTTCATAAAATTATTACTTCAAAATTAGTGTTTAAATAAAAGAGCCTTTCATTTACGATAGATACAAGTTCAAAGATGCAAGTAATATATTTGTATAATCACGGTTGAGTTGTTTTTATTGACAGAATACAGAGGTTAAACATATGAACAATCAAAACTTGTGAATTCACAAGTCCATGCTTTTCAATACCTAGAGTGGCTATCAAGCACGTTCTTGAAAAGTTTCCCAAACTAGAACGACAAACCCTTTGACCATGAAACAACAGAATGGGTGAATCGATAGATGGCGAGAGGTGATAGCAACGGATGAAATCATCACCAAAAACAAGTGGAATGACCCTTTCAAAATAGCCCTAATAAAAAATAGAACAAAACATAAAAAGAACATATATATTGCCAAATATATCAAAAGAAATGAAAACAGGGGATTAATCCAGCAGGGCTGTATAATGAGTATTACTTGGATCAATCCAATGATTTTATCATGCAGCGGAAAACGGATGGCCAGCCACTGCTGACTGCTCAGTTGATGACGATTGATGACGTCATGGTCAAAACATTGGATCTGCGTCAATGGAGGGCTAACAATGGATCTTTGAAGAGATGCATGGGCAGCAGGGAAAGGATAATAGGGGATTAGAAGAAGACGAAGAAAGAAGTTTTAGGAAAGGTGCACTAGATCTGCACTTTAAGAAGGACAATAATGACAACTGCCTGCGCAAAGTCCCCTGAAGTTTTAAAGAACTGGTCATGGTTTAAGAGAAAAAAAAAACACTCCAATCAATTGGCTCACTCTGCTTCAAGTAGATATCGGAAGACACTGTAGCAGAATCATAAATGTATTGTATGAATTTTAATGTGCAAGACTATTCAATACAATTACTTCTTACTAGTCACTTCACACAAGTTAACCACTCAGTGTGGGAAAAGGTACAGATGTATACAGCGATTCCAGTCACCATCAAAATATTTTCACTCAGATTTTTGTTAATCCTCATATTTTTCTTGAGAATATGAACTGCTTCAATTTTTATCTTATTATTTGGGGAGGGGTGGAGCATGTATAAACAGAAATCAACAATCCTTTGAAAACAAAATCAAATCAGTTGAGTCCCTTTAATGTGTAAAAGCACATCCAATTAAAAGTAGTACATTTCAATACAGACAACAAGGTATTGATTAAGTTTTCGGCATAGAACCCTGCCTTATTCCATTCGACATACAGTGTTGATGAAAAGTAAGGGCAGCTAATGAGCAACTGTCTGCAGATAAAAATCATTAGTGAGAATAAATAAATGCAATAATCTCTCACGAAACCTTTGACCCTATTAGTTTCTAGAGTAAAGAAATCAATGAATCATTTTCAAACATATTCTTGTCTTTAAAATTGTCATGTTTATTTCAACTAACAGATAGAATCCAAATGGGCATTTTTAATTGATGACATGTGAAAAATATATACCCAAGGGCCGTATTCTGAATATTGTATTAAGACAAAATATATTCCATTCTGAAAATTCTTGTATCTTTTCTTTTTTTTCTAAGTTGCATGGTTTGTAAAATCTCTTTTCCTGGGGCCTAACCTTGCTCGGCCAGTATGTCTATTTTCCCTGATCTATTTTTTTCCAGATAGCACATTAGACTACAAATGCAATATTGATTATCTCCTCCTCTTTACATGTAAGGCATTGTATTGTTGTGATCTTATGTTTTTGTAACCGCATAATAGTACGATATATACATACAGAAGTCTGCTAACCACATACACTGTACACATAGGCCTATAGACAATATGTAGTGGTAGTGCACTAGGATTCGGAAGGCCATGGTAATGTCATGTATTTTGTTGTAAGGTTCATGTTTCCAATCCCTACCAAGACCCTATTCTTGAATAATGAATGTAGATGGAGTAGAGAGAAACCAATTGTATAAACTGTGTTTTGTAAAATTGGTTTAAAAGCAATAAAAGAATATGTAGGCCTAGTAGTAATATAGTAGTAGTAGTAGTAGTAGTAGTAGTAGTAGTAGTAGTAGTAGTAGTAGTAGTAGTAGTACTAGTACTAGTACTAGTACTATTAGTAGTAGTAGTAGTAGAAGTAGTAGTAGTAGTAGCAGTAGTAGTAGTAGTAGTAGTACATGTAGTATCACAATTATCATCATCATCACTAATATGATGATGATGATGATCATCATTATTATTACTAACTGGAGTTGTTCAGAACAATAGTTATGATATACAAAGTTATAAGAATATATAGAGGCCTACCCTTGAGAAAAAAGTTTCCCTAACAATAAAATGCCATGAGAATTGCAATTTATCTTAATTCCTACACAAATTCAGTCTTTATCCATGAACAAAAAAAATCCTTTTGAATGATAAGAATAATTTTTCCCAAGATTCAATAATGGACAAGATATTTCGTTTCCCACAAAACTCACAAAAAGATAGATTCTTGGGTTAAAAATTGCTAACCTCAGGTGGTTCGTAGTATGGACATACATTCTAAGCAGCGCTGAATTAAAGATCACACTTTGTTTACGATTATGGGAATTCCAGGCCGGTATAGTTCACATCAAGAACGAAGAGACGTCGTCGTCGGGTCTGAAGCGTTGCATTTAATAATTCTTATCACAGCCCACGATCTTATATCTGACAGATTGTTTGAAAGATGGCAGGAGATAGCGGGTTGTCTCTGATCAATGGCATCCCTCCCATTAATGAATGCAGGATTTACCACAACCATGTAATCAGGAGGTAGATCTTACAAAAGGTCCAGGAAGATTGATTTTCGGCACAGAATTCTGAAAAACCCAGTGGACGGAGGATATATTTTGTAAAATTATGATCTCATCTCGTGGCAACTGAGCAGAGTTTACATTTTCATCCAGATATATCTTGATTGCATCAAAAATAGAAAAATGTGTAACCCAAGACTTTGTACTATTGCACACTGTAGGCTGACTTCGTCTAGGGGCCTATGTATTTCCTGCCACCTTGTTTCAGCTGCCATTAATTTCTACATGTAGGCCCATCAATTTTTCTTTAATATCGGGGGCTAATTTTCACAACTTACTGCCTAAATCTGCAATATTAATTTGGATAAGCTTTGACATTGCAATGAATAGGGATATCATTTTCCAAGGCTCCTTTTTTTTAGTTTCCAGGTCTTTTTTTAGTACGGGGGGGGGGGGGGCAAAATTGACCATACCCCCATTTATTTTTTACCTGGGCCATGTACATATTTAGGTATAATTAGAATACACTTTTTTATGAATTCAAGCTTCTAGTTTATTTGGAAGTCAAGATAAAAATATCAAATGAATTATGATATATGCATGTCCTCAAGTATGCATATAATACCGTATAATTTGATATCTTTCATTGTAATCACTGCTGGGCACGAGTGTGGCACTATTAGAACAGACACATACCATTTGCATTGAGTAATCAGAGAGTTTTTATACACAAACATTCTGATGTTTTAATGCAAGAGAACCTTTACAATAAATTGCGAATCTACATTGCAATTTACAACTGTATCAATCGTATCTTTAGTAAAATTGATTTTTATGTGTTGGTGCAAGAAGCAGATCAGAAATTGAGTATTTTCAATTAATCGCCAGATTTATGATTGATTTAGGACACAAAACTGACTTTCAATTGCAAGTTTTTTTAAATGCCCCTTACATATTAAGTATGTATGATATACATTCTGCCGTACTTTGGCAAAAGGAAGCAAGTTACAAAAGTAAAATTTGTTGTAAATGAGCAATGTGTGTTCGTCATTTACAAAGGCATCAATGCAATTTAATAGCATATTTTTCTTCAATATCTTTCCATGGAATGATAATTTCTTCCCCAAATTTTACCTGAACATGCAACATACAAAGGGTGCTTCAGAAACAACAATAATTCAAATTCGACTGATGTGTCACTTGCTTCCTTTTGCCAAAGTTGGACAGCATTGTACAATCTCAGGGTCATTAATATGCATGAAATTGACAGTAAAAATAAACAGACTGCACATATTTGTTGATGGTAAAGCAACAAATTTTGCAAAATTCTTTGAATATTGCAGAATGGATGCCTTTAATTGGTTAGTCCACCAGTAAATTCAAAGCGTCATTTAAAAAAAAGCATATGCAAGTATATAAAAAAACAATCAATAGGCCTCCATGCACTCCTTTATGAATAGGTCTAATAATAATATCAAATGTACATACGAGGTTTATTAAAGTTATACCAATGCATTCCCAGGGGTACAGAGGGTTAGTACCCATGCATTGTTCTTGAAGTCAATTGGTGGTATCAATGGTTCTCCAGAGACTATAAAGATATTTCTTCATCATGTCCCTTGTTACAAAACAATGGAAGGGAAGGGGAATAGGAAATCAATATACTGCATGAAGCACGTCCCCATCATTGAAAACAAACACAGAACAAAGTAATATGAAGCCGTTTGTGACACAAGCCGACATTTTAGAATAGGCCTATTTCTGTCGTTTAATAATATAGACATACTCGCCTTCCTACATGTACAGTGTACAATACTTTTTTATGTTTAACATGTAGCCTAGGTCTATATTTACTTTTACCATCTAGACAACAGTGTTAGAGTGTAGTTCACCACCCTCCCCCCCCCCCCTCCCCCCACCTTCCATGACACCTATATGCCTAATGTAGATCTCTGCAGCTACATTGGTGCACAGTACAGGCTATTGGTGCACAGTACAATATGGCACAAGTTTGTCAAAACACCAATAAAAACAACAAAACAACCAATTTCTCTCTGCTCCTCTTCTCTCCCTTCTACTACATGTACTTTTTTCTCTAACAAAACTATATATAGGTACCAAGATAGGTAAATATTAAAAACATGTGTTGACAGTGAAAACCTGAACTCAACATGTATGATATCGTTGAATCTCCTTGAATGATTTGTCAACATGCAAAATAAATATCAAGTTACAAGAATGCAGAGCCAATTCCTAAAAATAAACTCCTTCTTAAGTCTTCTACAAGTCATTTCCATGATAATTTGGGCATTTTGTACAAAACAGAAGCACGGACAGGGTGTCACACTTGTACCCGCTTGTCACTTGACGTTTCCCCAACTCCTTCATAACACCATCGTTCTATGATGTCTACCAAAGTGTCATTCACACTGAACAAAACTGAATTTGAAAATTATACAGCAGTTCTCTGAACTTCTCTCTTATAATGTAGGCTTGTAGGCTGAAAATAATTGAAAAGTTTTGAACTACCATTTATAATGGGAAGAAACAAAGTTACAAGAATCTAAAGTGGAGTGTTGTGGCTAGTCTGCAGGCACAGACCCTCATTGGAACTTTGATCAACAAGTGTGACTCCACGCAAAGACTGCCACATACAAAACTTGCTGTTCCAAGAGAGCCTTCAGTACACAAGGCATGAGTAGGCTGCACATTCAGACCCTTAACTTGAGTGAAGGGTTTGCCCAGCAGACTATGTTGTGGCCCAGTGGATTAGTCAGAGGACTTTGAAACTGAGGGTCATGGGTTCAAATCCCAGTCATGGTGTAGTTTCCTTCAGCAAGAAATTGATCTACATTGTGCTGCGCTCAACTCGACTCAGGTGAGGTAAATGGGTACCTGGCGGAATTTCATCCCTTGAAATGTGTGTTCACTATAAATAATTACGGGCCACCAAGCTAAATCTGGGATTTATAACCAAGGCATTTGGAAGCACATCTATAGAGATAATATATTCACAGCACCATTTCAAGACCTAAACTAACTCTGTAGTTCCTGGGACCTTACCAGTGCAGCTCCGTGGTCTTATGATCTATGTCCATGTCTGCCCATTAGAATAATAAATGATGTCTCCTGTGACTCTTAATCATCTTGTAATCCACAATATATGTCCACAAATGAAATGTTTAATGCATGCTTGGAAACATTTCTGTTTTGGCTTATCAATGGCTTATATTTTTTTTTTACAAATTCACCATTTCATTGGGTGTTGAGTAAAGTTCCAATAATTTTAAAGTTGTTGATAGGTACATCATTATCAATGGTAAAATTACACAATGAGATTGGTTTTATAACTTTGGGAATTCAATAGAACTTGCACATCATCTTGCAGAAACCTTGAAATTGTCAGAAAACTTATGGATTCAACTTCCAGTGTAAATGAACCTACCATTAAACTCACAAATGGAAATGTTTCTGTTTGCAGTGTAAACGGACCCACTAACTCAGAAAATGATGTGTTTCTGTTTGCAGTGTAAATGAACCGACTGACTTTGGCATTCTTACAGGTGACCTCTCCTCATAGCTCTGTCTTTGAAGGATCCATCATCGTAGATACCGCTCATATACAGCCAGCATCTGTCTGCACCGCAAACTATCATCAAAGAATCAGGAGGCCCTCACTACCACGGCAGAAAACAAATGAATGCCCTGATGAGAGCCGAGGCGATATAGGGGGAACGTAAGAGGGACCACGCTCCTCCGCCCGACCCATTTGATATCCAACCCCAAACTCCATAAAGTTGTTTGTGACAAGGGGCATGTAATGGATTTGAACTGTCTCCGTCGCCACTCGGTGATCTTGAGCGTGAACCCAATTTCAATTTGCAAATAACATTGGTATGATATCATAAAATGTTGCTATATATGGGGGTTTGAGTGAAGAGGATAAAAACAGCTGAATTTGATCACAGACGTTGTCGGCAAGGGGCTGGGTTGACCTTGGACATGTAGGCCTACCATATAATGTTCAGCTTGGGACTTACATGAATGTCTACATATGAAGTGCAAATAAGAGATAACCTGTATATTCATTTTGATATATTTACATTCATATCCGATATATTCATAAATCTTGGGACATCAGTGTTGGACAGCTGGATGCAATTTCATATAGCCTCTAATTATAGATGATGATACATGTACAGCTGTATATAAAAATATGCTATGTATTTTAAATGTAATCGATAATTAATAAAAATATTCCTACCTAAGTTCCTATCCAGGTACATGTACATTGTTAAAAGACACAAATATTAATGGTATTATAATCACGCATAATTGACAAGACTTTCACCCCCCCCCCCCCTCCCACCCCACACACAAACACATCTCCTATCAAATTTGACGCAGTTTAACTTGAGTGGTCAAATCAGGGCAAATTTCAAGATAAAACATCCCAAAATAGCAATCACTCAACTCAACATATCATATCTTCTTGCATATATATCGCAAAGAGGAGACCCATTAGCAATCTAATTGCATACAGAAAATAGATAGAGAATATATCACTCATGAACACTATTTGTTTTTCTTCTTTTGAATTGAGAAACACGTGTTTGAAGATAAGATTTGGAAAGAAATACAAATACAGCATTGGTCATTGTCTGATCAATTAAACTGGTTATGTACATGTTCATGTACATGCTATCCACAACAAATTGTAAAACTTTTCAAAGATGTCCTCTTAATTTTATTACTCTCTTGGCAAATTTGAAAACTCTGAAATCAAGCATTTTCTAAACTGAACTCAAATTTTTAACAGCCCAGTAGCGATTAGATAGCTGAAATCCGTCTGTTTGGAGAAGTTTTAAACATTTTTTTCTTTTAATTTTGTTTCTCCTCCTACGGCCAGTGGAAAAAGACGTAGTCCAGTGCGACATCTGATGAACAGAGAATGAAGCTTTCGGTCTAAGCGGTGATATTTGCCTTGCACCGAGACTAGTTGTCTGCAATTCCCAAACCCCTTCCATTTCTAAGGTTACATATCAAGAAGGGTGTGTCTACCAAGAATGATAAACATCTGGCATTCTTGAGGATCCTCTCAACTTTAACCCCTGTTCTTTTGAATCGAAGAATATCTTCCATCATCAAATACAGGTAAAACTGAAGAATACTCCTCAATGGAGTAAGAAACGAGTAGGCCTAATTGTAATATTGCATCGATTCTTGGAAAGTTGTACTAATATCAAGGAGGGAAATAGTACATTTCTATGATACAAATAATAATTACACATGTAGCAAAACACCTTCAGCATATTTAAAGGAAGAAATCGTCTTTAAATAATCCTCTAAATTATTATCATCATTATAAAATAAGGGAAATTTAACCTGTCTCCTGCATAATCTTGGCCTCCAGAAGCTAATACCAAAATAGTAGTTAGTCTTCTCTTCATTCTTCCAGTTGAACAGTGCAAAGAGGAATGATAATATCTTTATGTCAATGTCTACCTGTGATATTAAGTGTTCCATGAAATACAATGGGCTTGAAATAAATCCAAGTTAGATTTTGATTCTAAAGCATCAGGTTGCTATAACAACCTATTACAGGCGAAAGATGTAATCTCTCACCACCTGAAGATTTCAGAGCTTATTGCCTATTTTTTTTAAAGGTATAGGACCTATACCTACATGTAACATAGGCCCAAAATTACAAAAACATGAAAAGATACATACAGGTACGTGTGCAAAAAAAGTAAATGACAATTCTTTAACTTGCAATTTATGCTATAGGTATAGGCCTATTAAATCGTAACCAGGCATTTCAGTGCAATCTTCATCCAGGTCCCAGGATCTGTAGATAAGCACAGTATCGTGAATGAATGCCTTCTTCCAAGTAGGCTTAGGTACATGGGTTTATTTTCAATTGGTCTAATGCGTCTACTATCATTTGGTCTACCATCAGTTCGTCCACTATCCATATAGTCTAAATGCCATTTCGTCTAATAACTATTTTGACTAATAACCAGTTGGTCTAATAGCCATTTAGTCTATATACCATTTGGTCTAATTGGATTAAGAGTGGAAATGTTGATGGACGGAATAGCATTGGACTAAAGAAGGTAGACTATGTGGTGAGTGGACGAGTTGGCAGTAGACGAATTAGCAATTTACCTTATGTATGCCCTACACTTTCAGAATTCTGTTTGTCCTGTTTGAACTTGAAGGAGTACACATCTTTGGATTGTCACACTCACAAACATAAATAGGGCCTATATGTTCATAGTTCACAGAAAGCTTCTAAGGACATGGACCATTTTTAGACAAAACCATTGAACATCATCATCCATTGCTCCATCTACTGTAGATGTATAGGCTTTACCGGTAATCTAAAAAAAGAGAATAAACTGCCCCAAGACAGTGCTATCACTCCTCCATTTGTCTCTCCAGAATCAGCAGACTCCTGAATTCCTGGCATTGTTTGGAAGTCACTAACTGTGTCACTGTGTCCCAGATTCACTTCCATAGAAGTAAAAAAGAACCTCCACTGGCTGTGTGTTGTGATAATGTTGACTTTCTGATCTCTGTTTATCCCCAATTGGCCATATCCAAACTACTAGCAGGAGTTCGTCTTCTCCAGTCATCAAAAACTAAAGTAAAAGGCATGGACGAACCACCATGTGGAGTCAGGTATCTACAAATTCTTTAGAATGCAAACCGATATGTATGTACAAACCACAGAGATATCACACAGTCTACATACATGTGCCAAAATCACATAGTCTGATTTTTAAAAAGTCTGAAAATCATAATTATAATCATTACCTGCCGGTTTCTTCATCTTCAACCCCAGTTTCACAAAAGATAATTCTCACAGGAACTGTGATCCAGGCAGTCAAGTCTATGATGAAATCAAATTGGAAATTATCAAAGGTATCATGATGGCGGTCTCCTGCATTCGTTTAAACTGATATTTTCTTTCAATTGAATAATGCTTCTTGTTGATTTCATTGCTTTATATGACTATTGTTTTATTGCTTTGTATCACCTTTGTAGATGTTGTTGAATTTAAAATAAAAAAATTTCTGATGCTGGTCTACACTACATGTACATATATGTAGAAATATGATTATCAAAACTTACAATCATGACTCCAATAAGTTACAGACTGGTACGTGTATGTGGTGCATAATGCATTTATTAATGATTATCTAGGAGATGAACTAAGTATGAATAGTTGAAATTCTCGACAATTTACATTAGGCTTTTACATCCCCAGACAGCGTTGCATGGTTTTACTTCCTATTTCTTACATTCAAGCTTTGGGCCCAATGCAGGAATAGAGGGGATAATACAAATTTTATTAATGTTTTAATTGATGTCTGATATATTTGGTTCTGGATATCATAACAGCCTTTATATTAGAATTTGACAGTTAAATAATTGTGTAAAAACTGGGTAAAAATTGTCTATTTGGCAGTAACCAGGAAGAAAAATCTTAGACATCATTGTAATAAAAATGAGGGTAGTGTACTTCAGACAACACTGCAATAAACAAATTTCATTGTGTTAAACTGAATATATCCTGCTATTTGTAAGAGAAGAAAGCCCATCCCTTGTACATGGTGCTGCAAACTCCCCAAGAATACAAGCCACAAGAAAATCAAGATGTATTTAAAGATAATTGTGCTCAAGTTACCCGGCCCCGTCACTCAGGCAAACCAAAAAACAGCTCCGCATTACACAAAAACAATGCAAATTCCTTGAAACTTGACTCACACCATGCACACAAAACCAATCTCTTCTCTCCAGAACAAACAGCGTACAACAAGTTAACTTTTGTTCACCCATCTCAGTGTCTAAGTCAGTACCGAGTTGCTCCTGGTAGTATATCGGCACTAGAATATATGATGTCATATGTTGCCATGGAGTTCAATATAAGAGGTTTGGATTGCTTCAATGATAATGCAACAGTATTTGGTGGATCCAGGATTTTGTAACAGAGGGGGAGCAAAGCAAATTTGAAAAAGAGAGGGGGTGCAGAGATTTAGCTATGTCAGTATAAACGTGTTCAATGAGAGAATCACAAAATAGAGGGTTTATATCCAATTGGTCTAATGCCAATTCGTCCAATTGCCAACTCGTCTATTATTTGGTCTATCATCAGTTCGTCTACTCACCACATGGTCTACTTTTATTTAGTCTAATGCCATTCCGCCTAATAACCAGTTGGTCCCTCTAATAAATAATCTGTTTGTCCATCTAATAACCAGTTGGTCCAATAGCCATTTAATTAGTCCATATACCATTTGGTCTAACTGAATAAAAGTATTAATTGCACAAAGTGGATGAAAAGAAAATGGGTATTTGACCAACTGGTTATTAGACGAAATGGTAATAGATGAAATGGTGATTGGACAAAGTGATGATTGGACCAAATGGTATTGGACCAAATGGTTGTTAGACGAAATGTTGATGGGCGGAATGGCATTAGACTAAATGAAGGTGGACCATGTGGTGAGTGGACGAGTTGGCAGTGGACGAATTGGCAATTTACCAAATAGAGGGAGTGTGTGCACCCATTGGTCCTTGACTGGATCCACTGCTGTATGATAGCTATGACTTTTGCAGGATTCCCGGTAATGAAACATTTTATATGACCCAGTTTAATCACCTACATGTATTATCAATAAAATCTCAATTACAAACTAATGTAAAATACAGAGATCACTGAAAAATTAATTAGTAGAGATGAAGCAAGTAAAGAAGGATTTAAGGATTGTCTATTAGGCCTGGGCCCCATCTAATACAAAGAGTTACGATTGATAGGCCTACAATCAATCTAAACTGTATGGAAATCCATCCATAGTATTTTTTTCTCAGGAAATTTGCCGAATCTTTTTATTAAACAAAGAGAATCACACTGAATCTTCAAGAGAACGATGAATGTATGAATACATGTATACATCATATATCTAAAAAATATTTTGAACAAATTTGCATTTTGGATGTTGACATGCATGGCTGGCCGCCCATAGTTGTTATTGATCGAATCAATCGCAACTCTTTGTAAGACGGGCCCCTGGTTTAACACAGTGAAAAACTTTTTTTTTTAATTCTCTTTGCTTGATGGGCATCCACAGCTTTGTGTCATAAAAACAAGAACACCTTTATTACTGAATAAAATTTGCAATCCTATGCTAATAATCATGGTAACAATCCCTGAAAGTGACATATTGGATGGCAAAACTACCAACATACTGAATTTAATGCCATGCTTCCAAGATACTAGTCATATGTAAAACAAATAGTTCAGGGAGATTATTTTGAATTTTAAGAGTGCTCCAATTTCTTGACTGCAAGTACAAAGAGCTTCAAACATTTGAAGCCCCTTGCTTTAACTCCTCTGCTAACTTCTCATGGAAATATGAGGAACATATCTTATCTGACATTACTCTAAAAACCATGAAAGAACTGCAAGACACTAGGACCGTCTGCACCAGCCCATGTTTTCAAATTAGCGCGCTATTTCTGATCCGGCAAATTATCCCGATCTGAACAATCTCAAGATTATTTGTAATGGAGACGCAATTATCGCGCTAGTTCGCTGGATTAATCTCGAGATTGCAATCCCAAGTCAACTTTTTTTTTTTCAACTTGGGATTTTTGGCAAAATAACGCACTATTTACGAATTATCCCGCTAATTCGCAGGTGCAGACGCACTCTGGATTATTTATTCACGGCGTCAGACCATAATGCACCGATGCCTCGCTCAAGCAGGAATCGCTCTTCTTGCAATGGTGGAGACGGGGTTTCTTGAATCTCGAGATTAATCGCGAAGATGGCCGATCGGGCTAAAATCTTGAGATTGAGCAAACTCGGGCTGGTGCAGCACCGCCTACTTTATCATCTAACATCACAAAGGGAAATGTAATGCTTCCCAGCATCATCTATACATTGAATGTGTCAACATTACCAAGGGTTCACAACTTAAGCATATGACTAAAAGATTGTAGTAATATTATACTTATATATAATGTAAAGGCCTACATTGTACATGTACATCCATATTTAGGTAAACCTGCTAAATCTAAGCCAGGGCTTTCATTTTTTATTCTATGCTTTCTTTAATGATTTAAAGGCTGGAGCATTACCAGAATATTTTGATTTGGGCATAATGACCAAATCTTAATATAATCCATCAAAGTCCCAAAACAGAAGGTAGGCCTATCATCCATGTAAAATGTACGTATGGAGGCCTATAAATAGTTTCACAATGGAGTGATCACCTTTGCCAATTGCCATGTACCCTTCCTGTCTTTTTTTTTTATTCCTTTGTTGAACACTTTTCTATCTTTTCTCATGTTTTTTCTACTTTTGATCACTTGAAAAAGAGATTCAAACATCCCCTTGGGTACCGCCCTTGCCTATTAATTTAGCCTGACCTCACTCATTCATTTCTTTTGCATCATAAACTTTCTCTACCCCTTTCCTTACTTGTTTACTGTCTTTCCTTATTTTATTTTACTTTGTTTTTTTGCTATATTTTGGTATGTCACCCCCCCCCCCCATTCTCAGTTTCTCCCTCTCCCTCCCCCCTCTCTCTTTCAAAAACACCCACACACAAAAGTATGTACCATACACAGTATTTTGAAATAGAGTGGGCAAATAGCAAATTTGAAACATAGGGGGTGCAGATGACAAAATTCTTAGATTCAGCTATATATCAATATATGTTCAATGAGCAATTTTCATATCATACAATGTAGAGAATGTGTGCACCCCATTGACCCCCCCCCCCCCCCTGCCTGGATCTGTCACTGGAACCTCAAACCAATTCCCATTTCTCCTAAGTTCCTCCATGCTCATACTCATACTTAAAAAGGTTTCTGAAGGAGCAGCAACCGAGGCTGGTATCGCGACGCTTGCCTCAGGATCATAAGATAGTCTCGATAACATGGGTTGGGTAGGGATACCGCAATCACAAATAGCAAAGACAAGAACGATGGAAAATAATACTTGTTGACTCCAGATTATGATCAGGGCAAAAATGTACAGGCTCGTGCATACATGGACCCGATGGTTCAAGGGGATGCCATAAATAGATCTTGTCAACTGATTTCTGACCTTTTTCAAAGTCCTTCTAAGGGTCGCATTCCATGATCGGAAAGAAAACAAAATAATTTTATTTAAAATGAGATTGCTGCAATGGGAAGAACCACAAAGATTGTTCAAATACTTGTACTTAAAACATGAATAGATAGATGGAGAGACACTAATTGATGTACACTACTTGTCATTTACATTCATAATTAATTGGTAAATTCTTGGAGAAAATAAAGTTGAATATAGGTCTGAAGGATGAGGACCTGTATTCATAACTGGTGTAAATGAATGAATCAAATCAATTAATAAATGAACACCAACAGACAACGAGTTTAAATAAATGAATCTATATGCCTATGCCTTTTTAGAAGGGATAATACTCATTATGATGCATTCATATACATTTCAGAACCTGCATACCCACAAAAAGACTACATGGTGTATCAAATTAAATAGCCTTCACATTGAGTCACTCGCCACCATAAAAACCTTCAGAAGTTCATTTTCCCAAAATATATTCTCCCCAAACAACCACCCCCCCCCCCCTTCCCTCCACCCAAGACACCCAAATCATTTTGACAATGGAAGGATAGCAATATCCATTCCTATTCTTAAATTTTGTAGGCATGTACAATTTTAGAAAATATTCATCTTCCTCATCCTCTGGGCATTTTCACGGTAACTGACGTTACACGGCACAATTTTACACATTTTTCATTGTGTGTATGATTATCTCTAAAACAACAAATGATGGGAGTTTGCTTAAAAATGTGCCGTGTAACGTCAGTTTCCGTGAAAATGCCCCTCTACTGATTTGGAACAATGCAGGGCAAGAAGGATGTATGTTGTACATTATGAGCCCTATCAAACATGGGCAGGGGGAGGGGGTACTCAAATATATTGCTGTACATGCATAAGACAAAGATAATGCATAAAGAGGGTACTTTTTGACACCTTTTAAAGGTGTTTTAAAGGTGTTTAAAAGGTCAAAATCAGGGAAAAGGGGTCGAACGGTGGAGTAAAACAAATAGGCATTTTACTGTAGGCCAGTGTAGGGTATCTTTTTTTTCCAAATTTGTTTTCTGGACTTGTCTGGAGTTTCATGGGGATTGCAAGCAACTCTGATCGTTGTTTCTCAATTAGACCTTACTTATCATGGTTAAGAAAGGTGGTTACATAATACTTCCATGTTTAGACTTTAGAGGTTTATTTGAATTTTTCATTAACCTTGTTGAGGGGTAAGCCTATGTTTTAGTGGTTATATTTTTTTAGAGGGTGAAGTACCGTATTGACAATAAAGTCTTTAATAAAGATATCTTAATAATCCTCAAAATAAAAAATTGGTAAAAAGAAGAACCTGAAATCATATGATGAATCCCACTATATACATTCACTACTTCTCTACAGCAAAGTATTGTAGGTTTTAGATATTAAACTGCACAGGGAGGCAGCGTAGCTCAGTCGGTTAGAGCGCATGTTTCGGATAAGATCGTAGATCTCAACGTGAGGGGTTGGAGTCCCGCTTATGCCGAAACACGTCTGACAAAAAATCTGATGCTATAGCGTTGTGTTAGCGTGCCTCACCACTGTATTCAGTGCAGGTGTGAATGCAGTTGGAAAACACTCCGTCCATCGGAAAGGAAGCAAATGTTGGTCCCGTGCATATAGGAGAGTCACAACCTATGCACGTTAAAACCAATACACTATTCGTCAAAGAGTAGGGTGTTTACCCGGTGTATTGCACCTGCCGGTCCCGGCAAGATTCAGGTCAAGTCAATCTTGACGTTCATATGCCATAATAATCAATATAATGATTGTGGGCATTAACAGCTAGAAAGACAAGACAAGGCATGGCACTGGAAGTTTGATCATCAATAGTTATTAATCAAAACATAATTTCTAAAACAATGTTTATTTAATTTTATAGGCTTTATAGGCCTGAAGTGAGATGCGTATTATATTCACAAATTTTGTATAATTCTTTAAACACTTTTTGAGAGAATTAAAAACATTCTACTTCTTTGTCATTCTAAAACCATTACAACAGACCTAGTTTTTACAATTTCTCTTTTTCAAAGATGACAGATTGATTCTCCCTCCCACAACTGCTTTATTAAATTCATCTTCAGAAAATTAACAACTTTGTAACAATGTAGCCTTACAAAAATGCTATGATTTATGTATGTCACCCAAAAAAAATCACATAGATCTTGACTAGAGGGCCTAAATTACTTTTTGTAATAAGCCAAACTTTAGAATAGCCAACAATCTTTCTTCCAACATCACCCTTGCAAAATCATGGGAATAATCACCCTTTTTAACATGACAGCAATAAAGAATTAAGTAGTGAATCTATTTCAAAAAGACACATAGTAGAGATCGGGCCACTGAGAATAAAAGTAATGACATGACAAGAAACAATTTGAAAGGTCGGGTAACTTTTCATCCACCGGTATTGCCATCGAACACTTGTTGCACATTACCCCCATAGTTCAGGGGCCCACAGTGACGAACATACCGCTAAAATCCCCGAGAGAGGTAAGAACCATTTCCGTGAACTCGTTTTATTAGTTAAAATTTAGGAGAAATAAATTAGTTTTACTTACTCTCAACACCTATTCCCTATCACAAGATTGCGTCGAACCATATCAGTTGAAGCAGGTTCAAACATTAATTTTTCTAGTCAATGACGATCTCTTGTAAATTTCTTAAAAAACAAAACTCATATATCCGTGAAATTTCTTTCGGAACCAAAAAGTTTTCGAACGGCTGACACTGGACTGTCAATGAATAAGGTGCACACACACAATTACACAGTACATGAAGCAAGTGCACACACACAAAGGCCACACGACAGTGGAAGAGAAATGTGCAATAGGCAGGTGCGCTGAGTTACTGGTAGGCAAATAAAGGGGCCGACGCCAAATTTAGTTTCCATGGATATCTAGAGCGCGGGGAATTTTTAGACGTAAATCGTGACACGGAACTCTGTCGTGTCATGAGTAGCGGGAAATCTTCTCTAGATATGATGCCTTACATATATTTCTTCGTTCTTCATGTTAAAATTACATTAGCCTTAATTTAGGCCTATTATTCTCATCTTTTACAAGGTGATACTGGTGAGTGAACCGAAAGGTGAGAGGGGTGAGAGCTGATACCGAAATCTTTCTTACTTGATTAAAAACAACAACAAGAAAGAAACATATATCCAGTAAGCCAGGGAGTCATTTCATTTTCTTCTGTTTAAACTTATTGTAATTATTTTGAAATCACTGTTCTGATATGTATATAAATCAATGGTAAATTATTTCTCGGTATTTTTTTGTTCTCTCCAAACCCCTCCAAACGAACAGTATAATACTTTGAAAAGTACATGTTGCGGTGGCAGGACCAAATTGATTGGCTTCACGTAACCATAAGGTGGCGCTCTACACGCAACTGACTTCATAGAACAGAGAAAATGTTCTCGATGTGCCTTACATGAAACATTTTAGAGAATTGTCATTCTTTGCATATAATAAATTCTTTACAAAGTCTTGAAGGTTCTTCATTGATGAATTAAAGGGAAAGTTCACACTGACAAAATGTTCCTTGTAAAAATAGCATAAAAATAATAAAAACTCTTGGCTAAGGCTTGAGGAAAATCCCTCAAATAACAAAGTTACTAGAATTTTAATTATTTCATTTGTGACGTCATATGCGAGCAGCATTCCTATATAACGTACAGTAAAAATCAATGAAATGTCATTTTCTTTCTGACAAAATTAAAAATGGTTTTTATTGTACCTTCAGTACATCAACACACGAATCATTTCACACGCGCTCTCAGAAAGAAAATAATGAAATAAGTCATCACGAATTATTATTATTATTTTTTTTTTTGTATTTTATATTACATGGGGCAGCTGCTCGTTTATGACGTCATAAATAAAAAAAACCTTGAAATTCTAATATTTTTCTTCATATTTGATAGATTTTCCTCAAACCTTCACCAATTTTTTTATAATTACTTTTCCTGCTATTTTCACAAACGTTTCGTCAGGGTGACCTATTCCCTTTTAATACCGTGGTCACATTTACTCTACGGCGGCCGTACGGCGAGTCGAAAACAGCCGTTTTATTCATTTTTATACAAACCACCTCTATGTAGCTCGTACATAAAATGTGAAAACGGCTGTTTTCGACTCGCCGTACGGCCGCCGTAGAGCAAATGTGACCAAGGTATTAAGGTCAAGTCCCCCCCAGAAAAATGTTAATTTGAATAAATAGAGAAAATCTAACAAGCACAACACTGAAAACTTCATCAAAATCGGATGTAAAATAAGAAAGTTATGACATTTTAAAGTTTCGCATATTTTTCTAAAAACAGTTATATGCACAACTCAGTGATATGCAAATGCGAGAGTCTATGATGTCCATCACTCAATATTTCTTTTGTTTTTTATTGTTTGAATTATACAATATTTCAATTTATACAGAATTGACAATAATGTAAAACTTGACTGAACTACATAGTGTTAAACAATGCTAATTCCACAAGTTCAGGGAGGAATAAAGCTCAATTTCAAATGACATGGGTGAGAAAATCAGATAATGAAATACAAAAGAAATAGTGAGTGCGTGATGTCATCAGTCCCCTCATTTGCATACTGGCCAGAATGTGCATATAATAGCTGTTGTGTGAAATTAAGCGAAACTTAAAAATGTCATAACATTCTTATTTTACATCCGATTTTGATGAAATTTTCAGTGTTATGATTGTTGAATTTTTCTCTTTTTATTCAAATCAACTTTTTGTCTGGGTGGACTTGTCCTTTAAAGAGCGCTGCTAATCAAATCAATATGGGTTGACCACACCCTCCAATTTTTCTTATGCACTCCAAAATATATATCAGTCAATTTGACTAGACCAGTAGTCAGCTGGGTGCAATGGTATGTCTTGTAACATTTCTGACTTATATTCTAGCCAGAAATAACTCTATTACGACTAGAAAAATAGTTAAATACGACTATAGAATAACACCCAGCTAATAGTAGTCATTTTTGACTGAGTTGTTTTTAGAGTGTGTTATTCGGAATTATACATGTAAATGATGAATTGGCATAATGCAAAAAGGGGGAGGGGCTAGAAAATTCAGAAAGATGATTAAGATTATTGATAGAATAATGATAACAAATATGATAGAAGGGGAAACGAAATGAAGACATGATGACTTTAAAAGTGAATTTTACTATCAATTTCAGCTGGTGCTGTATACCTATTGAAAAACTTCCATCATCATCATTATGGCTATAGCTCTGGAATCACAATTCCAATCTCGGTAATCCCGATCAACTCACCATCAATTCGATGTTTCGCCTGCATAATTTCTATCGACCATTTCGACTGATGTTTTTCGACTGGCAATTAAGTTCTGGTATTCATTCAAAGATTTTCTTATACATAAATTTCTGCAAACTTCAATACAACAAGCAAATATAGTTGAATTAGATGGTTATTGGAAATCAATTCAAAATTGATAATTAACAGGAGCAACATAGAAAAACAGGAATAAGCAACATGTAGTGTTGTTGTAACGATACTGTTATCATAGTTATATTGATTGTAACACATTCTTCTCGATCTTTTCCTTCTTCTACTTCTACTACTTCCCATCCTTTTCTTCTTTTTATTTCTTCTTCTTTCCTTTTTCTTCTTCTTCCCCTTCTTCTTATTCCTTTTCTTCGTGTTTTCTTCTTAATTCTTCTTCGTCAGATAGGGACATGTGAGAGTGATCTCATTCATTTTTTTTTCTCAAATGCATAACATAGATGAGTGATATCTTCTTTTTCCACTCTTTTCCCACCGGCCTTTCCTTTTACCTTCACCTCTCGAAAATCTAAGGGGGTTTTCGCCAGCTGCCCCCCCCCCCCCCCCCCCCTGCGAGCCGCCCTGCATCCATTATACGATTAGCGACATGATCTCTCCTGTTTCCTCACTGGACTCTCCATTCGTGAACGGAGCATTTCCGAAGAATATGAAGGCATGTTTTCGCAACCCAATTAAGATTAAAGTTGCACTGCAAAAGCACCGGTGTTGATTTAACACCAGCCCGGTTTCTATATCGGTCCACACCAGAGAGGTGTTGAAACAACACCAATTAAGAATCAAATGGATATTGGTTTAACACTAATCTGTGCTGCTTGAATGCCAAATTGGTGTTAACGTAACGTCAAACCGGTGTTGTTTCAACACCTCTCTGGTGTGGACCGATATTGATACCAGGCTGGTGTTAATTAACACCGGTGTTTTTGCAGTGTGGTTCTATTTTATTTCGTGTTAAGGACCCTGTATGTCGATAGGTTTTTTCCTTGGTTTTTTCCCCTACCCATTGTATGCCAATTGGTCTACAAATTATCAACTAAGTCCAATCATTATCAAACCAGATTGGTTGAATAAAGGAAGGATTACCAATAAAAACAAGTCCCTTGCTCATTTCTAAAGACGTGGAAGAGTATAAAGAATAGATGAATGAATATCTTCGGTGGGGGGTATTTGGAATACGGACATAGAATAATATTTTGTTTATTTGTAACAATGGGTCGCTTTTGAATTTGATTTGGCCCGTTATGACACGAGAGACAAGAGCAGCGAAGAATGAAATTATTCTGCAGTCGTGTGCTAAAATACGAGTATTATATTCGCCAGTATTACAATAGTACATAAAAAAATATTTTGCTGATATGGAATAAGTGTATTCATCCAGGGTAGCCCTGTCATCAATCAAATATTTTTTTATCGATAGTTGCGATTTACATCATATAATATTGTTTATAGTAGTCATGGTAACTATGTGTTTCTGCAAAACGAATCGAATAAGATTGACGGAGCACTTTGAGAAATTTCAGAACTTTTTTTTTTTCAGACCCTTATATTTGGAACCGTTGAACTGAGGTTCTTAAAAGAAACTGAAAGGGTTCTGAATAGTCAATCCTAACCAAGATTTTGTAAAAAAGTTACTTTAAACAAAACAAAAGGAGAACAAATGGTTGATTACCCATTTTATATAAATTTCTTAAAAGCATCAAGAACCGAATAAGTTGTAAAAGAACATGATGATGCTAAATTTATTCTATTAGACTCTTGATAAATACACATTTGCTCATCATGAATACTATCATCATACATAATAAATAATATGGGTTAAACTTTTTTTGTATGTTTTATTGAAATAAATCACCATAAATACATATTTACAATACTAGAATGATTCGAAATAAGTACATAATGTATAAGGTAATAAGAAAAAAAGGCAAGGCAAAGCAAATATATTTTAAACAGTAATTATCCCTCAATTCACATTTATCACGATTATTTTATTAAATGTACAATCTACCTTATTTTGATGTCTAATTTTGCCCCATAAAGCGAGATTGCCCCAAACTTGTGATGATTTAAAACATCGTGACTTTAACGCATGCATGTTTCAATGTTATGATCGATTTTGGAGGGAAAATTTGCGCATGAAAGAGTTTTAATTCACTATGATATTATGGCAAACCTTTTTTTTTTCGATGTTGTTAAAGCGCACGTACGCCACTACCTTTTCAAGGCCGAGCATTGAACAAAATAGAAAATAAGAAAGATAACTGCAAACTTCGTTGACTTAATCGAATTTACCCATTCGCACGGATGATGTACGTGCAAAGAGGGAATGACGCGATTGATAATTTGATGCGAAAAGAATGAGATGAATGAGTCAACGGGGAAGGTCATAAAAAATTAACGTGATCATTTTGTCGTCATAATGTTCGGAATCACGCATCCAGTAACATTCACCTTCCACTAACATTCACCTTCCACTAACCAGGCGCGGATCCAGGAGGGGGCCGAGCCGGCCCCGGCCCCCCCCCCCCCTATTTTTTGACAAACTGCAGAAAAAAGTGTACTCTTTATCTTGATAGAAACTACGAAAAACAGAAAGAAAAATAAGAAAGAGGTATTATACCCATGATGTGTAATTTACAGCCTTGTAACGGCCGGCCCGACCCCGAAAGGAAACAAGAAAAAGGTGAGGGGAAGAATTGGAAAATAGACTGTGTATAAATGAGATATCTATCCTCTTTGGAAATTCTTTCAAACATTTATCAAAATGCTCCTTTATCATGTCAGTATATCAAAAAATTAAGCTCGTGCTTCGCGCTCGCATTTAATTGTTTGAGACACACAGCTCGTTCTTTATTTAAATAAAAACGCGCTTATATCAAAAATTTGGAGCTCGCGCTTCGCACTCTCATTATTTAATTGGTGATACTTGTATCCTCTTCATTAATCACTAAAAACAGTCCTAATTGAGTCCCTTTTCACGTTACTATAATAAAATATTTCGGCTCGCGCTTCGCGCTCGCATTGTTTAGTTGGATACTTATCTTTGTTCATGATTATAAAAACTGCTCAGAATCTTCAGTTCTAAGGACATAAAATATCAAAGAATTTTAGCTCCCGCTTCGCGCTCGCATTATATATTGAGACCACATGAGATACCTTATCTTGTTTATAACAATAAAAACTAACATATACTTAAAACTTCAGTCTTTAGTTACGACTTCCCCCTGAAACCCCCCCCCCCCCAAAAAAAAAAATCAGATTATAGCGGCCAATCGAGAAAAATGTTGATGAAAATATTTTTCGGCCCCCCTATTGGCGAAAGCTGGATCCGCCCCTGCTTAGTAACAATCTCAATTTTACGACCTCGAAACGCAATCACATGGGCTTGACTTTACAAGCGAGGTATTGATTGGCATGAGCTGTGTCTTGTACGTAAGGATTATGTTTTTTTTGTTACAATTAAGAAATAATAAGAAATAATAAACACAGAAAACATCGTAGTCATGCAAGGGAAAATGATGTGATTGGTATGTTGCCAATCCGCTGCTTGGTAATCGAAGAAGAAAAAAACAGTGATAGTAATACCAACAGTGATATTATTGTAAAAAAAAAAAAGTGTAATCTACGGGGGGGGGGGCAGTTGGGACATAGAGACACCCTTTCTACCTCGTGTTTCAAGTGTTGTCCCGCCATGTCCCCAGATCATGTTCAACTGCTCTCTCAAGTTTCTTTACATTTCCCCCCTCTTCTTTGCCTCACATAATATACAATATCGTGCTTGAAAGCCTCGTAAGGAGTGCATGAGGGGCATTTTTTTCTGATAATACAAAATGTTCATCAAAATTCTATCATGGGGGGGGGGGCGCTCTTCCCACCCATCTCCATGGCCTCCTTCCTCGGGAGTGCTAGTGTTCACATTACATATATTTACAGAGCGACGCTGTTTTATTTTTTTATTGTGATTGTGAAATATTGTGATTGATTGCCCCCCCCCCACCCCCACAACAGCAACCTTGCCCTCGTATATTGACCCCTTGAACTTGCAATCATTGGCGGGGATGGTAGTCTATAGGAATATGCTATAATAGGGAGGGGATATCGGTTGATCCCGGAGAATGTTATTAACAACTCGTATCTATGACAGGCCCTTTCAGGTTTTGTTGTAGTTCTTTTATTAAAAAAAAAATGATTAAAGCCCAAGTTTCGTTTTTTAGGACTTAACATACGATAAAAAAAAAGATTCTTGTTTAACGATAGTCCTGGGGCGACCACAGGGAATTCGGATATGATGGGGGGGGGGCGGTCAAAAGAACTTTTTTCATGAATAATAAGAGTGACATAGCCCAGACCTCTATTTTTATACTCTTTTCCTTCTTCCTCTTTCTTTTCTCCCCAAACAAACTTTGAACAAATTTTAGGGAGTGGTCACCCCCCCCCCCACTGGACCAGCACTACGACCCCTGGAGCTGATTTGCGTTTAAACGCAACTCTTTCTGCAACGGACCCCAGATCACCAAGATCGAATCTAGAATCTAGGGTAATATGGTGGTGTGTGTGGGGGGGGGGTACAAAAAACGTACACCATGTAATTTTTTCTTCTAAACATCATTCGTTGCTCATCATCGCGACGTCATCATCTCATCCAAAAAAAAACATGCGTTTTTCTTGTCGCAACGACATAGCCAAGTGCCCGGGAAAAGGGCGATACAGATTTTTAGATTATCATTCGTGGATATTTTGACATTATATTAAAGCAATCTCTGGACAACTTTCTTTTTAATGCCTTTGCACTATCCATGGGCTTATATATTCACGACTATTATACGTTTTGTTTCCCAAATCACTTTAAAAGCTGTCGCAAAAGAAAGTCGATTTGACAGCATGATTGGTTAATGTACTATTTTGACTGAAGTAATGAAAATATTGAAAAGATTTAGATTTTTTAAATTATTTTCCTTAAAAAATCATTTAAACTAATACCTAACAAGTTGAAAACAAGTCATGAAGATGGATTATCAGCATAATCGGACTCTTCTACGCACACCTATTCTATTTACTATTAGTATTTGAACACTTATAGTTATTACTTTGGGTACTCCAGCATAATAAAACGGTGATACTTTGTGGTCATTATCATGGCGTCTGTATTACGGTCGATATGGTTGGGTAGTCCCCCGAGATCTCAGCCTCAGATAAAATAGATAAAATGATGTGTATGAATCTTATCATCACTGATCATCTTGATAATCTTCATTTAGATAACAATGTTCCAATATCCTGACGTATTATAGCTGCATAAGGCGCCAGAAAGTTTTCCTGGTCGCATCCATAACGACAAAATTGATGATATACGAATAGGTGCTGTGATAATTGCTATGCCTGTAAAGATTATAAAGTTATGGAACGGAACGAATAATGGCACCTGTTTTCCATCAGATTCTGAAAAGAATCCATAAGAGATTCTACAAATCAGATATTATTTCACTTTAATGTAAAGGATCTTAAATTAGTATATTGGTCAAGGTCGAAGGAATACAACATCAATTAACAAAATGAGACTTTATTGTGGATCTGTAGTTATCCTAGAGCAAATGATTTTCCTATATTTATTTATTCATTCATTTATTTATTTATTCATTCATTCATTCATTCATTCGTCATTCATTCGTTTATTCACTTATACTCACTTATTCATTTATTCATTCATTCATCCATCCATCGATTCGTCATTCGTTCATTCATTCGTTCATTCATTCATCCATCCATCCATTCATTCATTCATTTATTTTTTTGTTTATTTATTTATTTATTTATTTATTTATTTATTTATTTATTTATTTATCTATTTATTTATTTATCATTTATTCATCTATTCATTCATTCATTTAATCATTTACGACTACAGTTTGTATAAACTAGTTCAATTATTTATTCATCCTTTCATTCAATTATCATTAAATAATGGATTTATTCAAATTTTTTATTCAATTATCATTCTTTATTCAACTACTTGTTTATTTATCAGTATTTCGTTTACACAATTATGTTGATGAGTTTATGGAAATTAATTCACTTAGTTATATGTTTATCCTTTAAACAAAATATAACTATTATACCATTTGCTAAAATTGTGTGTATCTCTAGCACAAAAACGAACTTAGAATATATATATATATATATATATATATATAATATATATTTGGCAATATTGCATTTGATTATATCGCCAAATACCTCACACATTTCCTTCATGGTCGGGATTCATTCCATTATGCTGTGCATTGTGCAATTGACCAATCCAAAATCAGATAGAAAACATGGAGACGGACCATTTTATTCTATAAGATTAAGATCATCTATATTTAACTGGTCTTTCATTTCAACCTAAAGATAGAGTATGTGATACTTGGAATAAAGAAAAAAAATAATCAAATTTTTCTTGAAACACTAAAACTTGTGAGAGGGAACATTCCCCCGTTCCCTAAAATATTGATAAAATTGTGCCACGATGATAGGCGCAACTTTAATTATTATTTATGTTTTTATTATACTAGTAAATCATTAAGAATCGATAGATTGACATGATTACAATATCAATACCGAATAAAGTGTGATCAATTATTAAATGAGACTTCTTTCTTTCTTTCTTTCCTTTTTTCTTTCTTTCTTTCCTTTTTTCTTTCTTTCTTTCTTTCTATTTTTGATAAGCAATGATTGATCATTGTTTATATTATGAGGAAAATGGGCGGCGCCAATGTACTTTTTGAAGAATCAGACAAGGATGCGTCATGAAATGGAAAGGGTTATTGCCATGGCGCCATAATTTAATTTTCCCTGATCTTCTTTGTGTGCCTAATTTAAATAATTTATTGAAAAATAGAGAAGAAGCGAGATTTCATACAAAAACTGTGTTCATCATTCAAAGTAAAATAACTCTAAATTCATTTGTGGTTTACCAACATTGTGTGGTAACAAAATCTCCATATTACGGTCGAGTTATCAAACTGATCAAGTCAACAGATATCTCGATGAATGTTATCGATATTCCAATCTAGATGATATCGTCCCGCTGTCGTCTGCAATTGTTAGAAAGACTCCCATGGTCAAAATATATTGGGGACGCCATAATGAACGCGTGTCCTTTTTTTCTGAGGGGGGGGGGGGGGTGGGGTTGGGGTTGGGGTCGGGTTGAAGGTCAGTTTGCTTCCATTTGTTTTGTTAGAGGGATTAGTTAATGAAAATGTTTAGATGAAGCGCCATTATATCGATATTTACATTATCGCATGATGAAGTTTATTCATCACTATCATCACTAGACACTATTTATTTGTTCTTTCCTATATGGTCTGTGATCAGGGTAAATATTTGCTCCATCGGCCAATTAGGATTTGTCTGTGTTAATTTATACTCTTTAGGAAAGGAGTTAACATGGCACCTTCAAATGATGCAACCCAAATGCCGCACTTTGAGTGCAACTTTAGATCTTGCGCAACCTCTACTGGCGCGCACTCTCGCTTCTTTCAGAAAACAAACGTTTATTGAAGCTGGCCTCACATAGCAACAGGTGTGGCGTCTGTCCCGTTAAAAAACATAACCAAATTATAGATATGCACATTTTTTTTAGGTTTATTGCTGAAGTTCAGATTTTTACACATATAAAAAATAGTATGTTATTTGCTTGCCAGACGTAGCAACAAAAATGGAGACATTATTTCAAGTTCATGCGAAGTTAATGTAGTTCTTTGTCACCAGTCTTAGTTTAACAAGTGTCATCAATAGGCCTACTGGTAAAAGTAGCTACATGTAATACGTTGGATAAAACTCGACCAAAAATGTTGGCAGATTTTATTTTCATAAATTTTTTACATACTTTTCGTTGGACACATAATACAAACACTTTAGTAATCTGGGACAAACATTTGTTAAAGATTGCAGGCTACAATACCATAAAATAATAAACGATTTGAAATATATTCATATGTTTTTATTACAATTCATTAAGAATCATAATCATTTTCAGTGGACTGGCATAATAACAGTGTAAAAACAATAAAACCATAAAAAGAGTAAATGTTAAAGGGGAATCCAACCCAAATAAAAACTTGTTTTTATAAGAAAAATAAAAATCAGACAAGTTGATAGGTGAAAGTTTGAACAATATTGGACAAACAACAAGAAAGTTATGATTTTTTAAAAGTTGTAAATATTGGTAATCACTATACCCATGGAGACTTCAAATTGGCCGAATATGGGATGTCATAGTGATGTAAGGCAAGGACTACTCTTCCATGTACTTCAATACATATTGTGGCTAAAATGTCATTTTCCCAAAAAGTTTATTTCAAATTATATTTTTCTTTCATGAGGACATAAAACAATATACTACCTGGATTATATTTAGATTACTGCCCCAGGGGAATGGGTACTTAGGAGAAAACCACAAATCCCTGAAAATAAAGTACATGGCCTATGGGAAAGTTGTCCTTGCCCCTTGTCATAATTTACTTACCCAGTTGCCAATTTGAAATCTACATACTATTAGTGATCTCAATTTTAAAGCAGCTATAACTTTCTTATTCATTGTCCGATTTCTTTCAAACTTTCGCCATTCTGTTTAATTTATTTTTCTCCTTCCCAACACAACATTTTATGGCAAAGGCTGGATTCCCCTTTAAGAATATAAAGGGGGAAAATATTTAGATGGGGTCTTCCACGAGGCGGTTTTTTCTCATCCTTTTTTATGAACCATCCAGCTTCCTATATTTCACATGAAGTTCCCTACATCCCGTGGGGACACCTGCGAATATAGACAAGCATTTGCAAGTCGGCATGCAATCTTGATCAAAAAAGCTTCTCGTCTCGTGTCAATTCTTCGCCCAAATCACAGCAAACCTCTATTAACTTTAACTCGGCACGTCCGCAGGCTTAACCCGCTACATGGTCCACAAGTCAAGCCTGATCGGCACATCGATAAAACGAAGATGTAATCAATGTTATCAGTCCAAAAGATCTTGATCAAATTGTGATAGCAATGACAATAGATATAACTTCCCCCGTTACGCCCAACTTCCACCGACCCTTTGCCTACAAATTCTGGGATGACTTCGAAGTGCGTCTATCACTGTTTTATGGCAATCACATATCCTTTCCTCAATTGCAAAAGGACTTAAATCTCGAACAGTGTGTGGGTAACGATTGAAATGTACTTTTGGTTTCATTTCTTTTAAAAGCTAAATTAGGATTATGATATTATATGTGGATATTTTTGTTAGCTTTTTATTTAATACAAGAATTGCGAAACTTTATCAAAAAATTGAACTTTTCCTGCAATCCTTTTGTTTTCTTGCAAAACCCGTGCTTGATTAATTAATGAAACATGTAGGTTAATCATGGGAATTGATTAAGACATGGACCTACAACATAAGCTGGCCTTTGTAGCAGGTTTCCTAACACTTATTCCTTTGAAATGTATTTAGAGGGAGTTTTTTTTTCATTATATATGTGGCCGCTAAGACAGGTCCAGTTACTTTTCAGGGAACAGTCCCACGGATAATTTTCTTCGTAATATTTTCCCTCTCTTACAATTTCTATCACTTTACTTTTCCTTCAAAATTCCAACTTTCACTTGCAAATCTAGGAATACAAAATGTTCCGCTCGATCTATTCGCTCCCTTACTTACACATGTTACCTCAAATTGAACATTTTGAACCGCTCAAAGAAGAAAGAGATCATTATTATGGCTTTACTTGTTGAAATTTCCCTTCTCGAACATCAATGATGATGATGGTGTTGGTGATGATGACGATGATGATGACAATGATGATTATGATGATTATGATAATGATGGTGGTGGTGGTGGTAGTGATGACGATGATGTTGACGATGATGATGTTGATGTAGATAATACTATAAATAATTACAAAGATACTATATAACGATTACAACGTAAAAGAAATGACAAAAGAACATCAGTAATCAACATAATCATTGCAGCAACACTTGAACCAGTGGCGTACCTAGGATTTTCCACAGGGGGGGCAAAACCGTCCGCCATAAAATTTGACAAGCAAAAAAAAAAAAAAAAAAAAAAAAAAAAAAGGTCTTCAAGCTCGTCAGGGGGGCATTGAAGGTCTTAAAGCTCGTCAGGGGGGGGGGGGGCAAAAAAGGTATTTCAAGCCCGTCAGGGAGGGGCAAAGATACGTTATGCATGTTTTGCATGGGTTTTGACTCGTCAGGGGGGGGGGCAGAGTGCCCCCGTGCCCCCCCCCCCGTAGGTACGCTAGTGACTTGAACATTGAACAGATAAACCGCTCTAAGAAGAAAGAGATCACTATAAGGCCTTACTTGTTGAAATTTCCCTTCTCGAGCATCAATGATGATGATGATGACGATGATGACGATGATGATGATGATGACGATGATGATGATAATGACAATGATGATGATGACGATGATTATGATGATGATGGTGGTGGTGGTGGGGGTGGTGATGACGATGATGATGATGTTGTTGTTGACGATGATGGTGTTGATGTAAAGAATGATATGAATAATTATAAAGATACTATATAACTATTGCAACGTAAAATAAATGACAAAAGAACAGCAGTAATCATCATAATCATTGCAGCAACACTTTTCATCATAAAACAAAACAATAACATAAACATAATAAATATTAACGGTAATACAACTCCTCCGGGACGATGATGATAAAACATAATTCTTGCATAATATCATTATGCAATAATTTTCAGGCAATAAATCAATCAACTCTGTTACCAGTATTTGAGTTTACAACGAGAGAGCGATTTATCAGCCCTTCTGCAACTCACCTACACTCGACGCCTTGGGCGCTAAAATGTCGCGTTCCAATACACAAGTAATCACGATATAAGAAAGGAAACGTTAAAAGAACTAGATCTTTATCTTCATGGTCATTGATTAGAGGTTAAAAAGACATGAATAAAACGACAAAAGAAAAATAAAAACGAAAGAGTAGACACGTTTTCATCACGAGCTGAACACAGAGTACGTTTATTATATAGGAGTACGTTTATTATATAGGATAATGAAGATTTGAAAACTAAACAATTTTTTTTTTATAGTTTATTAGTTTCGATAAAAAAATAAAAGGACATAAACTGTGGGAAAGGGTTGACTGATATGATACCATTTAAAGGGATGGTCCAGGCTGGAACTATTTCTATCTCAATAAATAGCCTAAAATTCACAAAGCTAAATGCTGAAAATTTGATCAAAATCGGATAACAAATAACAAGGTTATTGATTTTTAAAGATTTGCATTATTCCGGTGAAACAGTTCTAGGCATGTCTTTATGAATACTCATTAGGTGGACTGATGATGTCATATCCCCACTTGTTCTTTTGTATTTCATTATATGAAATAAGGTTTATTCAAAAGTGTTCTATATACTAAGAACTAAACAATTGGATTGACAACTGATTAAGCGCAATAGTTATTTATTGCTGCAACTTATTTCATCATAATGGAGACACATCATTTACACCAGTATGAAAAAATGAAACATTTATGATTTCATGTAATAACATAAGAAAAAGGAAAGTGGGGGATGTGACATCATCAGCCCACCTAATGAATATTCATGACGATGTGTATATAACTGTTTTCACAACGTATTGATAAACTTCAAAATTCAATAACTTTGTTATTTCTTATCCGATTTTGATGAAGTTTTCAGCATTTTGCTTTGTGAATTTTACTCTATTTATTTAGATATAAATATTTTCAGCCCGGACCATCCCTTTAAGTGATGGAATCACCACCCCCCGAAAAAACGTGTTTTTTTTTTCGATTTTGTTATTTTTTTGGTTATGATAACAAATTTGCAATAGCAGATGAAAGCTGCTGAAATAATTCGATGATTGGATGATAGTTATATATAGAAATTGTCCATTTGTTATTATGACGAGTCTTAATGACATGGAACCCATAATATAAACTGATAACAGGTTGAGAGTGTTTTTGCGGGTTTTTTGCAGTGAAGGGGGCTATTATACCTTGCAAATATTTATGTGAGGGAACGAAGTGATCGAACACAAATATAATGCAGCTATATGAATAAAAAAATATTTTATTTACACAACATGCATTAAAATTGTACTCATCATGTTGTATGATATTTTATACTTCCACAAGGGCGCCTTGCAGTAAGAAAATTTCAGTCTTATAAATAAATTGTGCAGGCCTACCAGTGCATATCTTGTCACTCCTCTTTTCTTACTGAAAAGTGCATCACAATGACATGCAAAATTACATTATGTTATGCGCGGTAGGCTATAAAGATGTATGACTATTATCATTATCATCATTATTGCCATGTTTCTATATAAAAAAAAGAATTACGGATATAGATACCAGAACGAGAAAAACAAATATTTCGAGCATTTGTATACAGTCAAATGTAAGATGCAAAGACAAATTTTAAAAGTTATTTACACAGCCATTTCGATTTTTATTTAATTTTCACCATATTTTTACGGGGGAGGGGTGAATAATAATGACCCCTCCCTCTTCGTAACCTGGAACATCCATGTACGCCAAGCAGGGAGTTATTGCCAAGGGAATTAGTTCAAGCCGGGACTGTACCACAAGGGGACGTAGTGGGGACTATACTTATTAAACCCCTAGATTTTTTCGAGTGATAAAAATATCTAGAAAATGAAAAATAAGAAGAAAATATTGAAATTTTGAAAATGGTGTATTACGTACTTGTGTAACAGCATCTCTATGTGAAGGGGGAGGGGGGGGGGGATCTTGCTATACCTATCAACATACACTGGCATCTCCTCTGCTGTCATGATGTATTATGTAATAATCCAAATCAGTAAGTGTACACTTAACTGATGTTATATTTTATTGTTGTATTTTAACAAATCAAAAGTTATTTATTTCAGTATATCATTGAAATATAAGCCTGTATTTTGAACTACAAAAGTTTAAAAGTTACAGGTTTACTAGCACACGAAGGATTTGTTTCATTAAAAAAAGGGAATTTCTTGTGTTTTATTATATTTTTTTCAATTATTCAAAATCAAAACATTTTGAAATCATCGGTAAGTTTTAGGCACATACAACAATACCCCACTCCTATTAAAAGGAAATAATAATAATAATAATAATAGTCAGTTCTTGTATAGCGCATAATAAATAATGAATAGCGTCTCTATGCGCTTCCAAAGGACTTGGATATTATTACCCCGGCTTTAGCAGGGCTGCCTAGCCGCTCAAACATTCAAGAAATTTCTTCCTACCGGGTACCCATTTACCTCACCTGGGTCGAGTGCAGCACAATGTGGATAAATTTCTTGCTGAAGGAAATTACGCCATGGCTGGGATTCGAACCCACGACCCTCTGTCTCAAAGTCAGAAGACTAATCCAACGTTATAAGGAAACAATACAGATGAAGGATAAACAGGCAAGGCAGGATGGATTAGCAAACCATTAAAAATGTACTGATACCTCTTCAAAAGTTATTTTTAATAGGAAAATACAATTAAGCACTTGTCAATATCAACTTGCATCACCGCAGAAATATTAGTTCCAAGGGCATGCATCACCACGGAAATCACATGCGCTCTTCAAATTTGACGGTTTTGTGACGGGAGATGGCAGTATTCATGAAGAATATTCAGAGCGAGCCCTAATATTCTTAATTCGATTCATGTCTTGAATTTTATATCAAGACAAGACGTATACAAAAATGCATTGTTCAAACTGGTTGTTGAAATGCATTTACTCCTAGTTCGTCATTCAAACACATAAGGAGCATCAGGGTGGCATAATGAGCCAACAAAATATGGAGGGGGAGGGGGGCAGGGCCCTGGGAACGATTTTTATTGGGGGGGGGCGGGGGATATGATGTAAATTTGAAAGAAAAAAAATTCAGTACAAAATGGAGGTCAAATTGGACCCTCAGCATGCAGGGGGATTTAAAATAACTAATCGAGAAAACGTTATGAGCCTTCAGGCGGTACCCCCCCCCCCCCATCACCCCAATACAATATCCTGGTGGTAGCTGATATAAGAATGCATTTAAAGATCCATATTTTGTCTACACGGGCTATATCATGATAAAGGTATTCATGATTATTTATATTTTTATCAATATATTTTTATTCTATGTTGAATAAAGTATCGGTAGTTTGGCCCAAATTTCTTTTTTTTAACAATCATGAAATTTTGAAATACATGTTTTCTTTTTTATAATCATTAATTTTTGTTCAGCATTATTCAATTTCAATATCAATTTGTATTATTTCATTTTCAACAGAACAAAGTAAAGTGGATGTAAATAATTAAAATGACAATTGCAAATAAAACTTCTACAAACAATATAGATTTTAATCGCTAGAGGGTATTCATTTGTATCGCAATCTACTATGGTCAACAAGGAAATTCGTGATCACTCTCGCAAAAAGTGTTCACTAGCTTTCTAGGAAATTCGTGATCACTCTCGCAAAAAGTGTTCACTAGCTTACAAGTTCACGAGCTTTCGAGTGCCGCTGCAACTCTTTATCATAGTAGATTGCGAGACAAATGAATACCCTCTACGATTATTTCAGTCCGCAATAATGAACCTATTTAATATAGATTTTCATTGTAACAAAATATGTTGAACTAATTATAATATTCGATCCTTATAAAGTAATTGGTCAATCCTATTTGTATACACCCCAGCCTGGAGCAGAAAATTTGACTAATTGTATCCTATAAAATAAGGAAAAGTGGTAATGAAGTAGATGACATCAGCTAAATGGCACGTCGAGCAAAGAACTGTCTCGAGGGGCACTCGGCGGATTCGGAAAGGGTGGGGTGTGTGACCCCAAAATCTGAAACGATAATGTTAAGAACTGAAGTTGCTTATGAAATGACGCTTGAAAGAGGGGCATTATACTTCTGAAATAAAATCGAGTCTTATAGGACATTTGTAACCAATGTTGGTCAATGGAAATGGCTGGCAAGACATGAAATGGGGGGGGGGGGGAGGAGGGGTGGATTAGGGCCGCGCATACCTATACAGCTATTATAGGCCTACGTGATTGCCCCCCCTCCCCGGGGTGCTATTACTGTGGGTTTTGTTCACCCAATTTCGATGAAATTGCTAATTTTCTATTCATTGTCAATGGAAATGGCTGGCAAGATATGAAATGGGGGGATGGGTGGATTAGGGCCGCGTATACCCATACAGCTATTATAGGCTTACGTGATTGCCCCCCCTCCCCGGGGTGCTATTACTGTGGGTTTTTTTACCCAATTTCGATGAAATGGCTAATTTTCTATTCATTAAAGCATGGACCTACCATGTCTGACAGAGGTCCATGATTTAACGGCATATCGATTCAGCCTAGGGTGTATAATTTTAACGCCTTATTTTTATTTATTTATGATTATATATTTTTTTGAATTACTAAGTACCCTTTTATGTGGACTTTATGTTGTTGTTGTTGAATATGATGGCGCTCTTCAATCTCTCCAGATTATACGCGCCAGTCACTTTCGTAAGTAGGACGTCGTCGGCAAAGGAGGTCCATACGACGTTAAACCGTTGGTGACGATTATATGACATATTAATATAGATTAGTCACCCATCCACCTATTATATTAGTAGGTCCTACAAGATTAAACATCTTCGAGGAATAATAGTTCAATACAAATAGAGAAATTAAATATCGCGCGTGCTAAATGATTGTTCGTGAAAAAGGGCACACCAGCTAACCAGTCGGCTACTAGTTATATATTTATAGAATTTCTTAAAATATTCGTCAAATAACAATTCAAATGTGATATCACATACAATTACACGTCCTTCTTATTCTTTTGTCTTGTCTTTTCTTAGTTTCTTATTAATAAAATTTTTAAATCCTCTCTTATGTCTTGTGTTTGAAAGAAAAAAAAAAAAAAAAAAAAAAAAAACCTAACTGTAAAAACGGTTAGTGGCAGTGGCGTAACTACGGGGGGGCATGGGGGGGGGGGGGGCACGTGCCCCCCCAATCGGCTGACCAAAAAAAAAAAAAAAACGGGGAAAAGGAGAAAGAGGGAGAAAAGAAGAGAAACGTAGTAGGAAAGAAGACATTATTATTCATTATAATGTTATATTATAATTATGTTATGTTACATTACATAACAGACATTTTATCATAACTTTATGAAACATAATTTGCTCAGGGCCTATGTCTTCATTGTTCCTGGTGCTCGCATTGTCTGCTTAACGAGATATATAATCCTATTGTACTAAAACCCCCCGTTTTCAAGTCAATATACACCAAATATATTTCCTCGCACTTCGAGTTATTGTTTAATGTAGTGACATATGCTTCTTTTTCATGACTACTTAAAGTGATTGCCCCATGTTAAGGTCTTAATAAAAAAAACATTTCCTGTCCGTGATTACGTTCGCATTAGTGGATTGGTGAGATAAGTCTGCCCTCCATGAATTCCTAAAATCAGTCCTTAAAATGTCCCTTTTTCTCATCTGAATATCAAAAATTTTCGACTCGCGCTTCGCGCTCGCATCGATTGGTTAGTGAAATACGTACGGTCTGAATTCCTACAGCAAGCCTTAGAATGCTCCCACTTCTGATCTGAATTATCTAAATTTTCAGCTCGCGCTTCGCGCTCGCAATATTTGATTAGTGAGATGCGTATGATAATTATGATTACAATTACAAAAAATTGATTCATGTGTTTAAATGTTATTCCAACAAACTTCAGCAAGCGCTTGGCACTCGCATTAGATGACTATGGTGAGATATGTGTACTCTTAATGGATTCCGAAAATATAGTCCTTAAAATCTCCCTGTTTGGGGTCAATATATACAAAATTTTCAGCTCGCGCTTCGCGCTCGCATTGTTTAGCGAGACAGATATACGTATTATGATTACAAAAATTTGATTATAATGTCCCTTATTAGGTCTGAATATCAAAAATTTTCAGCTCGCGCTTCGCGCTCGCATTATTTGGCCAGTGAGATACATATATCCGTTCAATGGCATTGTCCTTAAAATCAGTGTCTCTATTAGGTCAGTATACCTGGCAACTGAGAGCGCTTCGCACGCTCACTAAGTGACTCAAATTTTTTGCTGGTGCCCCCCCAATGCCATGACCCACGGTACGCCACTGGTTAGTGGCATATATAAAACATAGTAGTTCCCGTGTATAATCGGGATTAATTAACAATTGTTTAAGATTCGGGTCATTCATCTTAAGTTTATTAAACATAATGCGTTTCTCCTTTACATATTTTGAACAAAATAAAACATAATGTTCAATAGTCTCAAATTCTTTGCACACCTCACAGAGGCCGGAAGAGTGCTGTTTAATTTGAAACATATAATAGTTTAATTTGCACTTACCTACTGTGATTTGATGAAGGAGGCATTCCTCTTTCCGAGAAAAACCTTTCCTATATGCCTGCTTAAAAACATTATCATGAATAGCATATAAAAATCTACCATTTCTAGACGCATTCCAATCTGCTTGCCAGACACTTTTATAAAATGTCATGCGTGAGCATGTGAGTTCATTTATAGTGTTTGGTAAAACGATGTCTACAAAATTTTTCGCGGCTCCTTTCTTGGCAGCTTTATCGACGATCTCATTGCCGTTAACATCACAATGTGAGGGAATCCATTCAAAATTAATACAGATATCTTTCATACTGAGTTTATGAATTTTAAATAAAATTTCATTAACAATAGTGCATTTTATGAAATATGAATCAATCACATTCAGTGCTGATAAAGAGTCGCAAAAAATTACAACTGAACATGGTTTATCAAAGGAGTCTAACCACTCAAATGCCATTAAAATGGCCAGGAGTTCCGCTCTCATGATACTTACATTGGATAACCTGTCCTGAAATACTTTTTTTTTTATATTGAGGAACATAAAATGCTGCCCCCGTTCTAAAATTTTCCTGTTTGGATCCATCAGTATATATATATGTAAATAACCATTCCACACAATTCCAATTCTTTCTAGAACGATAGCTTTCATCTCGGCCATTGGCATATCCTTTTTTCTAATTATACGATGAGCACAAAACGACACAGGAGGGCGGGACAAACGCCATTCCGGGATTCTTGTTAATAAGTTGTCTTGCTTCTCTACAAGTACCTCATCACTACAGGCTCGAAGTTTGAAAGGTCTTTCCCCTTCCTTCCATTCGTGTCTGTTCGTATGTTCAATGAAAATTTCTCTACTTGGATGGCATAAAGTGCTAAACAACAAATAATATCTAAATTTATCATTAAAGGAGAATGAAACTCTTGGAGCAAGTTAGCTTTTGTGAAAGCAGAAAAATCAAAGAATGAGATCAACAAAAGTTTGAGTAAAATAGGACTAGCAATAGAAGAGTTATGAGCATTTGAATGTCGAGATCACTAATGCTATGGAGATCCTCATTGGCAATGCGACCAAGATCTATGATGTCACAGATGAACAACTCTCCCCTTTTGGACACTGAAAATATACCCCAAAACATATCTTTTTGCTCATTCTAGTCATATGACAAACGATTCATCAATGATATAATGTTGTGAAACCTCTGTACTTGTCCGCTCATAAAGAGAACACCTCACCTTGTGATAGACTCTATAAAAATGAGAATATAAGTGAAATAAGTACTAAAGTAATGAGGGAGTTGTACGTGTGTGACATCACAGATCTTGGTCGCATTGCCAATGGGAGGATCTACATGGCATTAGTGATCTCAATATTCAAATGCTCATAACTTTCTTATTATTCATTCAATCTTCCTCAAACTTTTAACAATATGTTTCTTTGATTTTTCTCTTTGATATGGATTCAGCTGGTTTCAAGGGTTTCATTCTCCTTTAAACAGTTTTCTCCGAAGATACAACGGTAATTCACCAGTCAAAACTTGTAGAGACTCTAATGATACATTGTATATCGTTCCTGTAATGATTTTCAAAGCTCTATATTGTATAGAGTCAAGCTTTTTCTTATGAGATGTACAGGCAGAATCATACATTTCACTTCCATAGTCTAAAACAGATACAATAAGACCTTTGTATATCATCATCAAAATTTCATACCTATTCGCGCAGGACGCGCGTACCCGAAACGCAACGTAATAAATTTAATCTTTTCTTACATTTATCAATAATCGCATTAATGTGGCTAGACCAAGTTAGTTTCGAGTCTAACCACATACCAAGAAATTTGAACTGCTCACAATGAGGCAAAACATGCCCATTTATTTTCAAAGTAATATCTTTCTTTTGTTTATTGGTAAAAACTAAAACTACAGACTTTGTGTGAGAAATATTTAATTTCCATCTCCAGCACCAGATTTCGATTTCATGGAGGGCTTCTTGCAGCTTTTGGCGAACCAGATCTAAGTTTGAGCTAGTAAACCAAATCGCAATATCATCTGCATAACATGATAGCTTTACTCCACTTTCTTTAATCTTTAAGTCATTTAACATCAATGTAAACATGACAGGACTTAATGAGCTCCCTTGCGGGATTCCGTGCTCTAATACATACTTTTCTGACATACTATTGTTAACTTTCACGTTACAATATCTATTTCTTAAGAAAGCTCTAATAAAGAAAAATAATTTTCCACTAATATCTAACATTGACAATTTTTTCAAGAGACCTCCTTTCCATAACGAATCATACGCCTTTTCCAGGTCTAGAAAAACTGCCACAGTATATTTTTTCTCCTTCAATGCTAAATGAACATCTGTTTCAATCCTGACTAAATGATCTTTGACGCTACGATATTTGCGGAATCCTGATTGAAGTGGGTTTAACTTCTTCTTATTATCTAAAAAACAATTCAGACGGTTTTTAATCATTTTCTCCATGACTTTAAACAGGGTTGATAAAAAAGAAATAGGTCTATAGGACGACACTAAACTAGGATCCTTTCCAGGTTTCAAAATAGGTATTTGAACAACTTCATACCACTGACAAGGGAAATGTGAAGTTTTCCATATGTCGTTAGACAGATCTAATATGACATCAAGCGCTATTTGGGGTAAGTTTTTTAACATAATCGCATGAATATCATCCTTACCTGGCGCTGAGTTTTTAAAATCTTGTAAAACATTCTTCATTTCATTCATGTTAAAATCGTCATTAATGCAGTCATCATTCGACATTTCTTTACATAAATTATCTTCATTTTCACCATCATTATGATCATTATTATAAAAAGATCTGTCAATAGACTTGAAAAAACGGGCGACTGCATTAGCCTTATCTTTAGATTCACCAATGATATTGCCGTCAACGATTAAATTGTGGAAAATATGAGTGTTCATTGCGCTGTCTCTCATTCCTTTTACTTGTTTCCATACTTTTCCGATATCTGTAAATCTATTCATTTTACCGCAGTATTTAGACCAATAGTCATATCGTGCTCGCCGTTGCACCTTCTGAGCAAATGCTTTCTTTTTCAAGTATAATTGAACATCATTTCTCTCCGCCACCGCTTTTTGACATGCTTCGTTCCACCAGGGAGTTATTTTACCTCTGTTTTCTCCTCCTATTCGCACTCGACGAATACACCTCTTCGAAGCATTCAAGATTACCTTAACTATTATATCATATCGTCCTTGAATATCCAAATTACATGCCGAGTAATGTCTCTTGTAATTTAGATTAAGTAATTAATTTGTAATTGCTTTTCTATACTCTTCCCAGTTTACGTATGATGCTGCTGTTTTATGGACGTAGAGGGAGTATGGAGTCTCGTGTTATTTTTTAGCTTGCGCGTGATTTATAATGAAATTATCGCGAGATTCGATGCGAGAGCTTCAGTTTTCATGAAAAGTGACAGGAAACACTGCCGAAAATTGATAAAACGACCTGAAATAAAAGGTCAGATATGTCAGAGCCAGAGCAGGATGGTAGTAAAGGTATCATGCTATATTTATCTTCATGAATTCAATGGATTTTATCCTCCATATATTGTGTGTGAAGTTGTGAAGTGTGATCGTGATGTGTCGGATTTGACAGTCTAATTTGTCCTTGTAATGTTAATGCATGTTGTGTGCTCTGCCTCTGAGATGAGGCTCTGTGTGCTGCAGTGGCTGGCAAAGTCAAGACCATGAAGACAATGCCAGACTGGCGCTGGCTGGCCTGGTATGGGGAATGGCATGGCGCTCTAGTCTATGGAATCGCAGGAGAGTATGATGAGAAGTTGAGAGAGTCACTGTGTTGTAGGAGATGTGCCAAAACAAATGAGGAATGCAGAATGCCTGGACATATTAATTATTAATTACGTGTGCATGCAATTTTTTAGACCAAAAGCTTCAGTCTCTGTAATGACTGTATTTTGGTTGTTCTGCTGAACTGCGTTGGCTCACTGACCAATTAGGTATGTGCGAATACGGGCGCATCGCGAGCGCTGGTTTTGGCTGCACGGTTTTCGCGCGGGTTTCGCTGCAAGTGGCATCGCCTCTGTCTGGGAGGCTCATCGAAAATGGGGTTTCATGCGCATGCGCACATAGTTGATGCAATCTCGTGCCTTGATACAGACAGTTGAAAATGTGCTCTTTCTGTACATATAAGTTTCAATGTGGATACTCGCCTGTGAAGTGTGGATATCGGAGCTTGAAAGTTCATCAAATTTTTGGATGCGCAAATGATCGAAATTTTTTAATGGTAAGTAGAACTACGATCCAATTATGTATCTGAATTGTTATAGAATATATTCAAATCAACAAAAAAATTAAAATTAAAAGATTCTATCGTTGAGCTGTCCAGATATAAGAGAAGCGAGCTACCCTTGTCACAGCCGGTCTCTCGGCAGTCGAGCTGCCCGATGCGGTGGGCTCCCGTCCGTCTTTCGGCAGTCGAGCTACCAGTACCTGATGCGGAGGGCTTGGTGACGGGAGCGGTCGATAGTGAGTCGTTCATGCTGGATTGAACTGGATCTAAATTGTTTACTTGATAATATTGTGCCTTTTTCTGAAAATGTCTGTCATTATACCGTAGATTGTTATTCTGATATTGATTTAAATATATACATTTTGTCACAAAAACATTCTTTCCTCCTAAGGTTATAGAGTCAACATGTTTTACTTTGATTGTTCAATCATGTTTTATCATTTGGAAACTGGATTCTTTTGGAAGTGGAATATTAATGTTGACTTATTAAATTAAAATGCAAAATCTATAGTGTTTCTTTTTTTTCTTTTGTAGAAAAAAAATATATTTTGAAACTTTTCAATCATGTTTCATTATTTTGAGACTGAATTTGCTTTTGAAAGGGGAATATCATAAATGTTGACTTTTTAATTAAAATGCAAAAATTGTTAATTTTTCAGTTTCTTTTTTTATATATTTTTTAAAGTTTCTTTTTTAAATTATTGTATTGTTTATTTTTTCATTTTTGGGGGGTCATATTTCATTATTAGGAGACTGGATTTGCTTTTGAAAGGAGAATATCTTAAATGTTGATTTTTTTTATTAAAATGCACGAACTAGATGTTGTTTATTTTTTTGTTGTAATTTTTTTCACTCTTGTAAGAAAATACATGAAAACTCAGAGGAAAGAATATTTCATTTCCAGATGGGTCTAAGTCATGTATTTATGTTTTCTTTATTATTAATTTTACTATTTATTTTTTTATTCACTTTTTTTTTTTTTTTAGGGGCGCAGGTGGGGGTTGTGTTTTGAATTGGAAAATGGGGATGGGATTGGTACAAGTTTTTGTGTCACTTTTGTTTCTCTAGTTTTTAGTGCTTGTTTGGAGCTTTGATGTCTGTTTTGTTGTTGTTTAGAGCTTTGTTATATATTTTTCCTGGTTGTTTTTTGTTTTGTTTTGAAAGAAATAGACCACTCTTTTCCTTTTCTTTTGGCTTCGACTAATAATTTGAATTTATTTATTTTTCTTTAAAAAGAGAGCTCAAACAGGGCCTTAGTAATACAATGTATGTATACAAATATAAGACATTGACAACTGATAGAATATATTAAAACTTAATTTTCGTCCTTCTTGATACTTGAAATAAATTGCATACAATTCTACATACATATTTTACACTCAGCTGCTCATTCCTTCTAAAAAAATGTAATCACATGTCCATTGTCTCTCAAATCAAAAGCTACATATTAAACATGTATAACAAATTGTTGAAACAATAGAATACATAAGGAATTGGTGAAACAATCAAAATCATCAGAAAAAAAGCACACATATTTTTATTTGGTCATACAAAGTACAAAAGAAAATGTTTTATATGTAAAAAAGGACCCCCGTACATACACATATACAAAATTACAATACTAAGTTGAAAAAGAGCTTGTAATTTATATCAGAAAAACAAAGAAATACATTAGAAATTACAATAACAATACTTTAGACAAATTCATTTAGGAAATTATCTACATGATGCTGTCTTGATGCCAACTAAATTATATGAATTATCTATCATAATCACCTTCATTTGGCAAAAAAAGAGGCGAGTAATTGTGATTTTGTGTTATTTGCATAATTAATTAGAATTAATTAGAAGAAATTATTTTACACATAATAAGAAAAATTACAAGATGAATTGATATACATCAATTGAACATTCTCTCACCTTTCCATTGATACCTAAATTACTTCATAGGACTCAAAAACAAAGGAGTTAGAACCTGTTGAAGACTTGGGTTCAAAATGGTCACAAAATGGTCACAAAAATGGGTTCTGTACTCCATTGACTTTACATTAAGACAATGACCACAAATTTGGATGAATATGCGCAACTTAAACTGGAATAACTTTCTAAGTTCTTGATGAAAATTAAAGTTCTTGGTATCATTTTAAAGGTCTTTTTAAGAGCTTTCAAGTGGTACCAAGGCCAAATTTATTCATATTTGATGATTTTCATTTTTTTTGTCACATACCTAGACCAATACATAGACTGAAGAGGATGGGGGCCCGTACCTACAGCCAACGTATAGTGAAGTAGCGTTTTATAGATCGCGATTTAAAACTGTTTTTTAAGCAAATTTAAAAGTTTCATGGTTTCTATTATCAGGGAAATATAAATAACTTAAGTAATTGCATACCTTGGGCCGGAGTTATTGAAAAAAATCCTCTGGATGATTGAGAAATCTGTCATCTAAGACATTTTCACCTGACCTGACGGTTTTTCTTGCAAGTTGCCATCTTGAATGACGTCATTATCGTTATTAAGTTTTTAATGTCTCGATATATCGCGATTATAACTAGTATCGTTTATCTTCGTGTAGTGTATCGTATCGTATAAGGAGCAGATCGTATAATATCGAAAGCAATATCGATATCACATTCGTGATTGTTGACGCCCTCTCCGTTCGTTTGTAAATATTTCATAGTTTGGCTGCCATTTTGACCATTTTTATCGTGTTCAACCCAATTAAACATCGGTAAAGTATAATTTTCATGCCTTTTCATCTATATCGTTTAAAGTATTTTGATAATGAAATATCAAGTTTTAAAAGTTTGTTGGTTATACATCCTTAGATTGTAAATTCGATGTGTAAAATTACATCAAACTTTGGACTGTGAATTGACAAAAGGGAGGGAATGAGAACACATGCGAGCCCACACGTACACCCTACCGTCGGTAAATGGGGATTACAGTAAAATGTCAGAAATTGTTGAATAAATCCCCAGAAACGACGGTTATTCCTGTCTAGCAATTTTTATGCCTGACGAGTGACGCGGCCGCGGGGAGTGACGGCGTGTCTGGAGCCGGAGGCATCTGGGGAGTAAAAGTTATCTACTCTACGTAGGCTTACTCCCCACTGACGCCTGGGACGCCAAGGTATATTCACGCACGTATGGCCACAAAACCTGAAACTTTCGCCCCTGAGATTTCTACTTTCCCTCTAAAAGATCTAGCCCTAAAACATGTAACTTTGTTAGGCCCTACAATGGGGTTCAAACTTCAACTTCATTTCCAACATTTCTGCGATATATATCCATTTCGTTTTTAAAGAAGAATTCAATAAAAAAACAAGAAAAATGTTATGAAAAGATGGAAAGAGCTTACGGCCGTGTTTACGTCGCCATCGATCTTGATTTCTTTGTCTTCCGCTTGGTGACAGGACGCAAATCGCGCAATTCTTCTTTAAAAACGAAATCGATAACGCAGAAATGTTGGAAATTAAGTTGAACCCCATGTACGGTTGGAACTACCCCTTATCGACCACCTAATTTTCTAAGCATCGTATCTGCGAAAATATTTATCAGTTTTACCCAGTTTTCGTCTCATTTGTGCAGAAAATTGAACAGATCAGATTCCCATGTTTCGATCGGCGACTCCGATTCAATTCGCGTATATATTGGCGAACAACGAATACGACGATTTTATGTTTGCTCATTTCCACCCTTCTTTTGAAACCGACCACCCGCGATACACTAAGTTTACGGCCGATTCTTGTCGCGGTTGCGAAATATTTTTACTCTTCCAAATCAGTTCTATGATGTCAACATGCTAAATAATCGTCTCACTCCTTCCACTGCGAGCTCCGGCACATGATTCGACGATTGACGACGGATATTTGTTCTAAAGCCGTTTCCTATCGGATTTCTTGGTATGAACAACTGTTTTTCGGCGGGGTTCGGGTCTAGTCAAAACAATTTTGATAAATTCTACTAAATTTTTACCTTTTTCCCCTTCTTCTTCTCTCGTAAAATCGATTCTTACCGTTCCTATGGACACTGCGCCTACTCTCCCGCGCGTATCGTTTGTAATACGCAATAATTTTAATGCGCGCAAGGTGGTCGGTTTCAAAAGAGGTGGTCGATATGTGGTTATACATGTTTTAGGGCTAGATCTTTTAGAGGGAAAGTAGAAATCTCGGGGGGCGAAAGTTTCAGGTTTTGTGGCCGTACGTGCGTGAATGTACCTTGGCGTCCCAGGCGTCAGTGGGGAGTAAGCCTACGTAGAGTAGATGACTTTTACTACCCGGACGCCTCCAGGCTACGTGTGGCATGGTGAGTGATAGACAGGAATAACCGTCATTTCTGGGGATTTATTCAACAATTTTTGACATTTTACTATCATCCCCATTCACCGACGGTAGTGTGTTAGTGTGAGCTCGCATGTGTTATCTCATCCTCCCTTTTGCCGATTAACTGTCCACACTTCGATATGCTTTTTTACATCGAATTTACACTCTAAGGATTACAAACTACCTCGCGCATATCGCATGCGATGTTTTAAAATCGGCAGCGAATTTATACGTGTGAGGAACTTTATGTTGGCTCTAAATGTCGTGCATAAAAGTAAATGCAGAGAAAGCTCGGTTTCTTCAGATGGTGCACACTGGGCACTCGCCGCCAGCGGCTTGTGCATAGTGCGGCACCTATCTAAAGAAACTTCGCGTGCTCTGCATCTCCACTAACGCACTCTGCTGCATGCATTATTTGTATACTATTTTATATGTAAGCATGTGGCATCGTAATCGTGCTAGCACATCATGGACCAATGTCAGTTGCAATTGAATTTGGGGAGAGATCGAGAGCTGAATTTAGTGATAAAAATAATGATGGGGTGACCTAGTCTTGAGGACTCCATGATGATGTTTTATTAATATTTAGAAAGTCAAAAGGGGCCTAAGCTTTCGATCCTAGCAGAATCTTCGTCGGAGGCCATTTTGCCTCCGACAAAGATTCTGCTAGGATCGAAAGCTTAGGCCCCTTTTGACTTTCTAATTTACTCCATTGGCTCTCTTTTTTTTATAGATAAGCAGTTTTCAGCAGCTTCTTTTTGCCATTATTAATATTTATACACATACTTCTTCATCATGGAGTCTTGAACCCCCAGTTATATATGAATAAGAGACTGACCAAAACAAAGATGGATTTTCCATCTTTTAAAATAAAAATCACGTAAATTGTGTTAATTTTTATTTATTTCTACACCTTCCTACGCATTAGGCGTTTAAGGTTTAAAAAAATGGTCAATAAAAATGTAAAAAAATGAAGGTTTCTTACCAGACCGATCTCGTGTAGATCCCTCGATCAACATGTACACAACGCAAATACAATAGGGTCAACCCTTGAACCACTTATGTATGACGTACATCCGGTTAGCGATGTCGTTTTGAAGAACAATTTATAGATGAAAATTATCATTTCACAAATACTAAAATTTAATACGTGAATATAAATAATTAGTATTATTTAGCATGTTGACATCATAGAACTGATTTGGAAGAGTCAAAATATTTTGCTACCCCGACAAGAATCGGCCGTAAACTTAGTGTATCGCTGGTGGTCGATTTTCAAAAGAAGGGTGCAAATGTAAAATCGTTGCGTTTCTTGCTGGCCGATATATATATACATGAATAGAATCGGAGTCGTCAATCGAAACATGGGAATCTGATCTGCTTAATTTTCTACACAAATGAGATAAAAGCTAGGTAAAACTGATAAATATTATCGCAGATGCGGTGCTTAGAAAATTAGGTGGTCAATAAGGGGTAGTTCCAACCGTACATTAAAAGACAAAAAAATAAACCAAAATCATAAATGCCATATGAAAGGCAAGATCCTGGAGTCAATATCGCATGACAGAATTATTGAATAGACCTACATATAGGTCAAAGGATTTTGAATGTATAATGATTCTATGCCAATCGGCAAATGCGCGCTACTCCCCCCCCCCCCCCCCCCAGTCATAAAAAGCGTGTGACCTACATGTATATTTCACGCACAAGAAATTTGCAAAATTTTAGAAAAAAAGTCAAACAGATACATGTATTAAGGTAAGATATTTATATCAGATGTAGTTTAAAAAGCCAATTTACCTACAAGTTTTAAGACAACTGCATGCAAAAATGTGATTTTCTTGAGGCTTGTAAGTGTAGCATAGTTCAGATTTTTCAAAATGGATGCAAATGTTGACAAAATTTGTAGATGTTTGGCCAATATTTTCACAAATGCAGACCCCTTCAAGAAAGTTACAAAACTGGGTAGTTTTGGGTCGCTCTTTCAGTTGGTTTTATCAGTTTTTCAAGATTAAATATTGAGACATATGCGATCCTGCACAAAACATGGTCATGCGAGAATTATTGGTACATCTTCATACTTGTATTTCAGTCTTCATCTTTGCTTTAGGCCTATATGGTTTAAAAAATGACTGGTTGCCAAAGAGCGGCTTAACGTATATGCGTGCACGTCTGCAAGTAAATTTCAAATTTAGTCTATGACCGATTTTGATGAACATGTAGATTGCTTGTGAAACAATCACATGTACATACAGTGTAGGTCACCAGATTTTTTATGGTATAGCAATTTCAATTGCCATAATAATCAACACTTTGATTGTGGGCATCAACGGAAAGACAAGTTGCCTTTTAATAATCAACACTTTGATTTTGGGCATCAGCGGAAAGACGATAAAACTAAGCCTATCAATGAGTATACATGTATGATGTGCTGAAAAAAAGTCATAAAATTTGTTTTTATACAATATTTCAAAGTTCAATTTTCCAGACCCTCTCCTTTGAAATGTCTGAATACAGTATATAACTCAGATCTAGTTGACCAAAAATTTGATCTTGACTTGATTATCATGAAGCCATGATGTGATAGTCTGACAAAATCGCCTCTTTGCATGTGCACCTTGGTATTGTGGGCGCGTCGTGGTCTAGTGGTTCTGACTTGCCTTTCAAACGGAGGGTTGTGGGTTCGAATCCTAGCCATTGCGTGTTTTCATTCAGCAAGAAATTCATCCACTCTGTTGCTGCACTCAACCCAGGTGAGGTGAATGGGTGCCCGGCAGGATTAAATCCTTGCATGCACTGAGCGCCGGTGAGGGTAGCTCGAGTTAAAGCCGGGGTAAAAATAGCAAGCGCTTTGTATCCTCAGGCAAAAAGCGGTAAATAAATCCAGCTATTATTAATTCCACTTTTGATTAATTTATTGAGACCTTCTAAAATATTTAAACTTGATTTGCATCTCTGTCATGTTTACTAGGAGGCGAAGATGTAGTGAATGTTCTGACAGATATTATGGCACCGGTGGATGATGACTTTGATGAAGAAGTAAAGACCACTACACCTGCCAAGAAAGTTGGTAAGTTCCTCTTTGATACCCTGTCCTATTTGGGGAAGTTCACCCTGACAAAAAATTTGCTGTAAAAATACAAGAAAAAAAAAAAATTGGTGAAGGTTTGAGAAACATGCCTTAAAGAGTAAAGTTATTTGAATTCTATTTTTTGATTTGTGACGTCATATACGAGCAGCTGCCCCGTGTGTTACATGTATGTAATTTAAAATGCATAAATTTCAATGTTTTAATGGTTCATGATCAGTAGAAATATTCTTCTTTCAGGAGCAGGTTTGAAATGATTTGTCGATATACTGAAGGTACAATGAAACCCATTTTCAGTTTTCTTAGAACATGACAGTTCACTGCTTTTCTTTAATTCACGACACATAGGAAGCTGCTTGCATATTACATCACAAATTAAAAGATTGAAATTCTCATAACTTTATATCTTTGATGCATTTTCCTCAAACCTTCACCATATTTTTCATTAGTTTTCTGCTATTTTTACAACTTTTTGTCAGGGTGAAATTCCCCTTTAAAAGGGCATACAAAGCAGCAGCTGTAATGATATCCCTATTTCAAGTTCTCAACTACTAAAATCTGGCCAATTTCATTACCCATAATGCAACATTCTGAGTAGTGTAGGCCCACTGGAATGATAGCAGATTAATTCGCTATCCAGTACATTTATGTCACTGTGATTATGTTACCAATTAGTAAAACAGGTACATTTCCTCTCAAGAAACATTTTCATTTCTCCACAGAAACATCATAGGCCATTTTACTCTCTGTATTACTAATAGCTGCATGTATCTCAAATGATATGTGTTTCAAGATTATCCATTTATAACACGCGGCTAATGAGAGTCCATACAAATGTTGGTCAGTTCGCTTTCCCTCTAAGATATCTGAATATGATTCAGTTTGTTGACCCGACTACAACTTGCGTCTTCATTCTGTCAAGGCAAGGGTTTAAAAGGTCTTGGTAGGGACAGGTCTGTTGAATAATTTGAGGGTAAGAATTAGATCTAGTGGTTTAGATTTAGTTTTGGGCGTAATATGCAGGTGGTAGCATTTTTTATGGAACAAAATGTTCCAGTCATGAAAAGGAGAATCCAAGTTGAGATCATATACAAAATTACCAGTAATATTTATTTTTTATTCATTTTTTAAAAAGAAAATGAATGATTTAGTAACTTTTCATTAAATTGAGCTACATGTAGACCAGGAGATTTATAGCCATTTATTTTTATCTTGTCATGGAAAACAGATTTGGGTCCTCAGTTTGGTAGCATGAAAACCAAAGTACCAAACAACATAATATAGCAACAACAAAAATCTTTAAATTCATGTAGCTCTGTGTTGTGTAGTTGCTGTTATAATGTGCTTTGTATGAATAAGTTTGTGTAGCTTCTAGTTAATATCCATTAACTTTCCTGTTTATATGCTTGTGTAAACCAAACGTTTTCAGTTCATTGCTTGAACAGACGTCTGTCAATTACTAGACGCAATTCTCTTCATTACTTCAGCAGTAAAGAAAGTCGCCAAAACCACAAAATCCACAGCACAGACAAAGACTGTTAAAAAATCAGCAAGTCTCGCTACGGCCAAAGCCACAAAGCAGACCACCTCAACTCCTGCTGCCAGTGAGGAATCAACGCCAAAGACTGAAACCACAAGTGAACAACCTCCTAAAACCAAGCAACCCACCACAGCCTCCTCAACAGCTGCTTCGACAACTCCTGCCAAGGCAACGTCAACTGGCACAACACCGGCCAACAAGACCAAGAAGGTTGTGAAGAAGACCCCCGTAGCTGCAAAGTCGGGAGCAGCAACAAAGCAAGCCACCGCCAAGCCTACGGCAGGGAAAACTGCATCAGCGGCTAAAAAGAAGCCAGTGAAGGTGGTAAAGAAGACGACACCGGCCTCCGTGAAAGCCAAAGCCGCTGCATCCGCCAAGGAGAGTGCTGGGGATTCGGGGGCTAAAGCTAAAGCAGATCCTGTTGAAAGTGCTAAAGTAGAGACAGAGACTGTTCTTGCAGAGACAGAAGAGACAAAGGTACCTGTAGTTTTGATAAGGGTGGAGGTGTAACACGCCAAGCCTGCTTACGATTTCTTTGATTATTGTTTGGAAACAAACACAACAAAAGAAATCGAGGGTGTTAATTCAGTTCAATTCAATTTCAATTCAAGTCTATCATATATTTAAAAAAAAGTTCCTCCACTGGCTTTTACATTAAGAATTTTCAGAAAATTGCACATGTCGATATAACAAATAAAGAGGTGATATGAATAAGGCAGAAAAGGTCTTTGGTTTGGCATGTGATCAATCCGGATAATAACTGCTTGAAAAGGGGGAAACCCTGTGAAGGGAAAGAAGCATGGAGGGAATTACAAGCCACCTTTGCGCTACATGTACCACCATAAAAAAAAAAAAATATATATATATATATAACTAAATTCTTTAGTTCTATTTGAAGTATAATACTTTTAATATAACTTAATATAACTTAAGAATTAAATTGTTTGGAGCATTAAATCATTGATTTTTTTGTCTTAAAAATTTTGGCATCCATCTATCAAAATACCAGTTTCTACCAATACAACAGAGTTGGAAATTGGAAGTAAAAATTCTGACATTACTCAGCCCTAGCTTGAGGATTATATGACTATTTGCAAATTCAAATTCTATCAACTGCAATAGGTGTAAGTGGGTATTCACAATCACATAATTCATGTGTCGCATGTAAAGCTACAAATATTTTGCATTTAAAGCACATCTTAATAGATTGAAAATCATTAAGTTAATTACATTTTTTATTAAATGTAAAAAATGAGCTTTTTTATAATCATGATATGACTACATGAATCACATATCCAAGTCACTTTATATATTAACCTGATGATATCATAATAGTGGAAAATAATATTGGGGATTTTATTTTCATGAATATTGAGCAGGCTTTTTTTTGTTGCAAAAATCTTATATGTATTTTCTTTGCTACATGTACTCCAGAACACATGAAAGTAAAACCCAAATATTTGATGTATGCATGATAAGAGTGGAGTGAGAGATGATCTGGGCCCTGTCTTACAAAGAGTTGCGATTGATCCGATCAATTGCAACTATGGACGGCCAGCAACTTCAACATCTGTTATGCATGTTTGTTCAAAATATTTTCTAACTATGATGTATATTCATGCATTTATCGTTTTCTTGAAAATTCACTGTGCTTCTCTTTGGTTACAAAGGACATTGTGCAAATTTCCTGTAGAAAAAATTACGACCCTGGTGGATTTCCATAGAGTTACGATTGATTGGATCAATCGTAACTCTTTGTAAGACGGGGCCCAGTAAATATCTTTACAAGGAAATATTGCTTTGATACTTGATTACATCCAGCAGATGCCCAGTTGTTTCAGATCTAAATGTCCAATCTTTAGAGAATGTGCGTTTTTGCTCTCATGAATTTGTTCTTTTTTTTTTACAAAGGCCCCAGAAGATTCTGAGACTCCTATGGAAGTAACTGAAGGTAAGTGAATCTATTAAAGAACTCTCTTACTAATTAGAAAAATTAAATAAAATGACAAAACAAGAGAAAACAAGCCTATGATATTACATCACATTTCAAGGAGTAAATAGTTGTCATTTTTTTCCATTTCTTAGTTTTTGACACTTTGTTAAGCTTTGTAAATTGCTTACCAGATGGTTCGAATACTCTTTATCCAAAATATTGCCCAGACCCACCAAATGTTTGATTGGAGAAAGGGGTATAAAATGTGTAGTGGATTTAGGCATGCAAAGTGACAAAAGGTGGATTAGAACTTGTCCAAGCTACAGTAAGGAAACAACAGCTGGATTAGTATGCAGGAAAGATCTAAGAGGGGATTATTTGGTTGTCTTGAAACTATGCACTTGTCATGTACATCCTGTTCATTATATAATGCTTGATTTTTACAAGAAGGAAAGATATAAAAAGGCTGGAAAACCTTGTGTATACTGGACAGTTAGTCAAATTGCCATTCCTTTATAAGTGTAAAAAGAATCTAACCACTCCTTATCTTTGATTCAGACGACCACATAAAAGACGTTGACAATTCTGCAGAGATATCCACTGAAGCTATTCCAGACGTTGAGATCAGCAAGGAAGGTGCCGACGGGCAGGACGAAGAACAAGAGGAAGAAGAGGAGAACGAGGAGGAAGCTATCGAAGAAGAGGACGAGAGCAACGTTGTTGAAGGAGAGGCTAACGGAGACGGAGACATGGAGCCACCTGATTTCAGCGACACCTTTGACGTGAGGAGCGAAGCAAGCTCTACTTCTTCAGGCAGTCAGATTGGTTAGTTGATGATGAGGGATGGTATTTAAGTGAGAGTATTGATGGAGAAAGTATTTTACGTAGCATTTTACTTGGCTAAGCAAAATGCTTGAACTCATATTCAAATCACTTCTAAGTATTTTACTTTATCAAGTCAACTTTATTAAAAATAGTTACTAAAAACCATTGTGACGTCATAACGTCTAAGCCAAAAAATGCCCATTGTGCAATTTATGTACCTACCAGTGCACAAGATGTATGACTGCATGCTTGTACATTTGTAAAGTACACACAAGCCAGACTTAAGCTGGGTGTGGGATGACCTAGATTTCAGCAAAATACTTAGCCAAAAAGACAATTGAATACCAAAAATTGATAAGTTTATTACTTAAGCAGAATACTGAGTAAAATACTTAAAATTATCGGTTAAGTATTGAATTGAATACCAGCCCAGGTTCTTTATAATATTTTTTTTTAGGTTTGTTTGGTGATTTATTTCAAAGTTGCAGAGTGTGACTTTGATGAAAATTTCCCTAATTTAGTGAATTTTGCTAAATGTTGATTCTTATCCAGAAAAGGGGTTTCTGCAATTGCAATGTATGCTTGTTATTCTAGGCTGGATTGGTTATCAATATGTCATACAGTAATTATTCAAGGGAATTACATAAAAAGTGATTTTCATTGGGATTGATTTTCACGAGTCAAATCTTTCTTTGTGTACAGATGACGCAGATAGTGACCATGACAACAGACAACAGTCTAGAAGGGACAGAAAACGTCAGTTCTCTCCAATTGTGTATGAAGGACAGGATATTTCGGATTCTGATGGTAAGTCCATTTCTTCAAGTGGAATGTAACAAATGATCTGGAGAAGTTCTTATCAAATAATGATAATAATAATAATACAAATCAATGGTCCATTTAGCTGTAATTTGAAAACTGGTCTAAAATTGTGGTTCAAATACAAGATACCATAATTTTGCACTAATTAGAGGTTCAATGTATCAGCGTTAATGGTATTTCAACAAGTAATAACTGTTTTGGAATGATGACAGCATAGGTTTTTTTAATCATTAATACAGAAAGCATAAGAAATATACAGTGTAAACCAAGATTTGTGAAGTCACAGAAGTTTAACTCTTCCCTTTGTAACACTGAAAATATACCCCAAATATATATATTTTTATCTTATTCTATGATAGTACAAACTCTTTGTCCATGATTTTATTTTACGAAACCTCTTTTACATGTCCTTCCATGAAAACCCCCCCCAAAAAAAAAACAAAAAACCAAAAGACCCGATCTGTAGATGGACATGACAAAAGTGACAATTCAAGTAAAATTTTAAGAAAAGTAATTGGTGAGTTGTACAGCTGTAATGTAACACATGTTTGCCTCATTGCCAATGGGAGGATGTCCACAACATTATCAACATAGAAATACTGGTTACTTTCCTATTATTTTGTTAAATTTTTCTCAAAATTTCACTGTTTTTTTTCTTCTTTGATATTTCTGTTTTTACACAAGTTAACTTGTACCCTCATTCTCCTTGAATTAAGACTTGTATAAAACATAGATGAGTATAAAATTTCCAAAATCTAAACTTTCATGCAAACATTCCGAAATAATACTTCAGAAAATACTTGTATGATCATGTGAAGTTGTTTAAATCTATCACTAACTGATATAATTATCATTCAAACTATAATTTACAATACTTTAATTAATAGGTGAGTAATTCATTATTCTTTTCCTTTTGTTTATGTTTAATATTAGTCTGTTTTGAAATCTTATCGGAAATGTGAACATTGCAAAGTAAAAACTATAAATTCTCTGTGGTCATGACGTTTCACCAACTGCCGTTGACTCAGAGCTGACTAATATTGTTCAAGATAACTAGATGTTGATATTCTTGGAATTTTTCCTTTGTTTTTTGCAGACGAGAACGGCAAGAAAGCCAAACTGTCCTCATCCGTTAATGAAGTGAAAGGAGGTAATGTCATGTTTGATTTTGATATAGGAGTCGGAAGCTCTTGTTTATTGTTGGATTTTACGTAATGGAAGTGTACCTCGAGCAAAAAAGTATTTGTTTATTTTTATTATTTTTTTTGGGGGGGGTGGTTCTTTTTATAACTTACTGTCTAAATCTGCAACATTGGACAAGTTTAACATTGCGATAAATGGGGATTTCCAGGAGCCTATTTTTTTATTTATTCATATTTTTTTAGTTTTCAGGGCTCTTTTGAGCATTATCCGGGGATAAATCGCCCCCAGCCCCCCGTGTAAATTTTTCCCTGCTGTACCTTTTCTCTGCTCAAGTTGACAACCAGTGCTGGCGTACTTTGTTGATTCTGTTTGACCAGCCATATGAACAAAAGAAATGAAGCTTATTTCAATGGTATTGTTCATTTCTATAATGCATAGATATAATTTTATAGCATAGTTATCATCGTTTGAATTTTGAGATGCAGGATTTTAACAGCCCAACAACAATATATTAGTGTTTCAATGATTAATATATTTAAAAAAATATATCCAGTTATCCATTTCTGTATTCTGGTTGAGCAAATCATACATGTATGTAACGCACCCAGGTACAGTAATTCTTGATGCTGAATTTTCTCTCAAGGTATGCACCAGATTGCACAAATGTAAGGCCAAAAATGCAAAAGCTTCCTAACGTGGGAGGGGGGACCCCCCCCCCTCTCTGTCGCTCTGCCCCCTCACAATAATTGGGTCAGTTTTCTGCATTTCAAATGTTGGCAAGTCTGCAATTAATACCCATATGTGGAGCGTTGTGGCCCGGTGGATTAGTCTTCTGACTTTGAAACAGAGGGTCTTGGGTTCGAATCCCAGCCATGGTGTAATTTCCGTCAGCAAGAAATTCATCCACATTGTGCTGCACTCAACCCAGGTGAGGTGAATGGGTACCCGGCAGGATCAATTCCTTGAATGCATGAGCGCTGAAAGGCAGCTTGAGCTAAAGCCGGGGTAATAATAATAACAACGCACCTCGGAATAGAATATTTCGAGATAGATGGCGCTATATGAATGCCTATTATTATATGTTTGTGACCCATTATAGGAGATCAGACAGCTAAGATGAAGTACCTGTTCAGGGATGCTCGCTACTTCCTCATCAAGAGCAACAACCACGAGAACATTTCCCTTGCCAAAGCTAAGGTAAGGGTTTGTTGGTGTGTGCATCTGTTGATGCGACGGTGGTACAAGAGTATAAGAGGAAGCTGGCTGTTGAAGGAGGGAGGGTGATAGAAACAGAGAGAAGGGGGGAGGTGGAAGAAAGAGAAATAGAGAGACCGACAGAGAAAGAAAGAGAGATGAGCAGACAGAGAGGGAGAGACCTACTACATGTATGCAGAGTGATATACACAGGTTGAGCAAGAAGTGAAGAAAGTGTTTAAAAAAATGGAGAAGCGATTATCAGGTGATAAGAATTTCCTTGCAATCCAGTCAATTCTTCAGTTCTTGCGTCATAATCAATTTAAGTATTGCATGTTGTACCCCAACAATTCCCTTTGTTCCAAAGTTGTTGTGGATCACTTTGATTTTTTTTTAAATGTATAAAAAGGCAGTCTATTCTTTCAATGAAATGTAATTCTCCTATTCTAAAGGGTTCCATAACATTTGCTACAGCGACAATTGCTCCGATGGAAACTCTGCACGTTAAGCCAAGGATATATAACCTAATCTCCGAAAACTAAATAAACCCTAATCCTTATTACATTATTCTGAACCAAAAACTCTATTACATTTCTAACTCTATTAAACCCTGTGCCCGCTGAGATATTAGGACCGGAGCAATTGTAGTAGGAGCAGATGTCGTGTTACCATTCTAAAGAGACCAATCATAAGGGACAAAAAAAAGAAAACCCAACAAAAGGTTACTTGCTCACATTCAATTTCAATATGGTCTACAGCTGTTATGATGCAGCCAAGTTATAAGGATTTGAAAGAAAATGTGACTTATGGAATCGCTTTAGAGTGGTTGAGTTTGGGTTGAATGAAAGGAGAATTGTGAAGGAGATGATGTTCATAGGTATGGTAGATATGATTCATAATGTGACAATAAAACATCAGGAAAATTCATGTGAATAGATGTGCTTTATTAATGAATGACATTTGAATTGTAAATCATGTTAGCTTGAAATTTGTGATATTTGATTTGTAAAGATTACCATACTTCTATAAATTATTTTGTAAACAAAATCCTTTGTCATGCTTTTAAATTGTCTATAGATAGTCATCATGTATGAATATATACATGTAATATGTCTGAATATATATGCAAAATTTAAAGTTAGTACTGGACAGGTGAAATTTGTTGGAAGCGGATGAACTTTGCCATACGGAAGTCAGATATGGATATGGTGGAAATCCAGTGTTTGTGCATTGGATGAAGCGTCGGCAACTGTCAGCAATCTTCTATTACAAAAGTGTGCTTGCTGGATATCGTCAGTCATCAAAGTCTACAATGTCCTGGAGGACCACTGAAGTGCTTTATGATGCAAATTATGCAATGGAGAGATGTATGATCAGTCCTGTGAGTATCAGTGCTGTTGTGCTGATGAGGAAGCAGCCTTCATGTGCCTTACAAAGTGGAAGTGTACGCTGAGACCATCAGTAAGTGCATCTGTAGGTGCGACAGCATCCTTCTTGCTCTGAAATTGGATCCTGTGATTTCAGCCACACTGCGCAGAGGAACACTGAAATTTGGAGATTGTGCCACGGAAAGCCATTTTATATGGAAAGGACGTGAGTGTGACTAGCATTTAGTGGAAACCCATTTAAAGTGAACTTTTTGAGAAAAAAGCTCTTGGTACCAACACAGATAATAAACTGTTTAAAGAACTGTATCACAGAACATTCAAATCTATCATACCCAAGAGCTCAAATGAACTATGCTACCATTACCCTTGCAAATGTCTCATCATTTGCTTGCTTTGAACACTTAAAAAAATAAAAAGTGAATGTGAAATTGCCCTGGACTATTTTAAAATAATAAAAATTAACAGTTTGTTTTTTGCTCAATTCTTGCCATGGACCTGTGTAGTCTGGCCTTGGAATCCAAGCCACTTTCTGACGTTATGTTTTGTTGATGGAAGTGCATCACGGACTTGATTTTATCAGAATGAAACTTTCTACCTGTACATTAATCCTCAGCATATAGAGTGGTTTCTTCTTTTAATGTTATCTTCTGACATTTTGTAACTCTTCTCTCTGTCTGCTATTAATCAAAATGTTCATATGCATCTGCAGCACACAGGCTGAATGGGAGCTGGAATTTAATTTTCAGTTGCCTTTTCTTCAAAACTTTACTTGATTTTGTGAATCGGTTGATCGGGAATGATTCGAATACATACATGTGCAGTGTCCATTTTACATACTGTACATGTATCACCGAACTTAAAAAAAAAAGAAAATGTAATTTGGAGTTTATGCAGGATCTTAAACCGGAATCTGACAAGTTGATGGTTTACAGAATTCTTCTCTTCAGAACTGTATTCTATTTCTTTTTAGAACTGTAGTATACTGCATATATTTTCACAACTTTACTGAAAATCTTTTCCAAACTACTGTTTATTGAAGATCATTTCAAAACTTAATTCTCCTGTATACTCAAAATCTTTACCAAATGAATGTTTACCAAAGATCTTTTCAAAATGTAATTGGAAATATTTTGCAAAATCCTGGATACCTAAAATCTTTTTAGAGCTACCCTTAATCTTTCTTTTTGAACTTAGGTCTTTTTAGAATTGATTTGAAATACATGTATATATTTTTTCTCAGGTTTCCAATTATTTGTTTTACATACAGTACCTTTTATTTTAGAAAATTTAATTAAAATTTTTTTTTGCCTGCTTTTCAAGAGGAAGGATTAAGTTATAATTCACAAATAATTCGATTCAATTCAATGATATTAATAATTGCAAAATCAAAATTCCAAAATAGATCAACCACCCAAAGAGAATGATGAAGATGGGCCAAAGACATTGAAGCTTGGCATGGATAAAAAAATATGTTCCTTATACTTTTTCAAAGACATGACAACTAAAGCATGAAATTATCTTCAGGGGTATTATCAAGGGGTAAATGCATATGTATGTTGATTTTTGAAGAAATAAGATAGAAATGATGGAATAAAGAAAAGAATATCTCGTTGGTACTGCATTCCAAATTTCTATTACTCCTTCTGCCTGTGTGCTGTACATGTACGTAGTTTCTTTCATATTTTTTCCTTAAAATTTTGCCTTAATCACCTTAATTAACATTTCCTTTTCATCACTTTCACAGGGTTCTGGAAAGGCCCGGAGTGGACACCAGGCATGCCTCCACAAACCCCAGGGGTTGGGCTCATCTTCCAAGTGGGAAGGCCGTGTTTGTGTTTCTCAAGGTGCCCCGTTCCAGAGACCTGCCAAAAAGAAACGTAGTAACTCTTACTCTGCTGCAATTATGCATCCATCTAAAAGAAAACATTTTGTTGTATCAGCCGCAGCAACCTCAGAAATGTCACCGGATTGTAGGACCGCATTTGCTCTTAGTCGGGAGAGTAACCATACAGCCAATGAAGAAGTGCCTGTGCAGAATCACCTGCAGAGGAACAGTTCTTCCAATGAAGGTGGTCCAAGCGTTCACCTTCAAGCTAAAAAGGCTGGTTGGTCACCTAAAAGTTGCAAGACTGTGCAGGGGCACTTGAGTGATAAACATGAAAGAATACCACATAGATACATTTATCGGAGACAGAAGGCACGTTTTCATGATAGTAATAAGGATCCGTGTTTCTCTGACAAGGGGCATCCCGACATTTCTTATAATTCTATTGACTTGAATGGGCATGACTTTGACGATTTGAGTTTTGAATTTGATGATGAGGAGGAGGAAGAAGAAGAAGAGGAGGAGGATGATGCATTTTACCCATCTCAATATCAAAGCCAAAGAGAATATAGATGGAGAAAGAGAGAAAGATTTTCCGATAATCGCTCAAACTTTGGATCCTTTGGTGGACATGACATTCCAACTTCCTTTGACCACCCAACAGAGAACACAATGAGAAGTGATACTGCTGATCTGGAAAGGTTGCTTCAGGATGCATCAGCTAAATTACATGATCAGGTAAATGATATCTTATAATTTCTTTTTATTTCCATTTACCAAAAATAAAGGAACCCAAGCTAAGAAAAGATCTGACTTACAGAATTGAAAGTTTATCACAGCAAAGTAAAAAATCAGTATTTGGCAACCCTCCTGCCCCCAAAGGTTTGACTAACATTTGAAGAAGTCTATCACAACTCACACAACACAAATAAAGATTTGTGTTTTGGGGGGAACAATTGAAAGAAACATAAATGTCAATCTCGATTGTGCAAATTTAACAAAGAGCCAGGTTGTTTGCATGAGCGCCAGGATGAATCTTCACATTGTATTGCCAAACACACGTGGGTGGGGGGGACTGTGTCAGCAACAAATTTGACACAAAATGAGTTGTTCCACTTTCAAAATCAATTTCCAAGTTCTGTCTCAGCTGTTAAAGTCCCTGTAAAGAAATAGAAGAGGCATTTTTTCCCCACAGCAAGCGTAAACCCAGTACATTTATAAGACTAAAACACTGGGTTGCCAAAAACGTGCTAAAAAGAAAAATCTCAGGTTTCATTCCACTTCACTTCTCTCACTCATTATACTCATGATATCAGTGTGATCAGCAATTGTTAAAAGCAATGTTTGTTGTTGAATACATGCATATGAAATTGGTGCATTAACATGTTTTCTGGACTTTCTATGAGAGCAATGCTACATGTATAAGAATGCAAGCCAGTTAATTTGCTGTGGTTTTAACATGACTATTCAATCTATTCTCTTTAGCTAAATGTTAGTCTACACATTTTTGACCATGTGTAGTCTACCTTTTTTGTAGGGATTGAAAGTTGCTACGGTGTCAATGCCAACTTTGGAATGTGCCTGGTTGTCCTTGATAAAACCATAGAAATTGCCATGGTGCCCTTCATATTATAACAAATTCTGAGATTTCTACTCGTGTGTCAAAAAATTGCCTTGCCCTCCAAAATGGAAGAGCTTTTTTTTTCATGGGGGGTGTTACAGCATTTGAGACGGAATCGTTGGTTTCAAGGTTGTAACAAGTATTCTTTTGTATTTTTCCCCAGAGTTCCTTGTACCTCCGCATTCAGCAACTAGAAGGTTGTTTGGGAAATGTGATCACAGTTTTGCACAAACTGGTCAAGATGTCCAGCTCAACCCTGCAAAAACCAACCCCTAGGCCCAGGAGGAAAAGAATGCAACAATTTGGAGGCCCCTCTGGAATGGACCGTGACAGCTTCAGAAGATGGAAGAGTAACCAAGGAGACCTCAATGAAAGAAGGATTGAAGGAGAAAGTGAATTGGATGAAGGACTAATGGAGCGTCAAGGTCATCTGGATGGAACAAGTGATGGCCAACAGACGCTTGATAACTGTGACACCAGAAGTGACCGCTGTCAAAGTCCAGAACAACCTGATAATGATGAAAATCCAGAGGAGCGTCTTTCTGCTTCCGATTTTCAGCCGGATTCTAGGTGCCCAGACAGCGGCGCAGACAACTGTGGTGATCTTGGTGACCTTGATGTAATTTCCAGCCATGGCCATACTTCTGTGCAAAATAACAGAGTTGAAAATGATGCTGAACAAAATAGTGATACTGCTAGTCCACCAAATAATTCAGAACAAGAACAAGAGTTAAGGCATGATGATCAAGCTAGTTGTAATGTTGCAAATGGGGAAGAAGGTGATCCGTCTCCGTTGAAGACATCACCAGATTCATGTGAACTTGGCACAGCTGAGAAAGAGAATTCTGAGAGTATTGTGCAAGGAACACGTAAGTTTGATGGATCTAATGTCGTCCACGAAGAGGCCAATGAATCTTCCGCTATGGATAAAAATTCTTCACCTGTAACCTTTCCTGGTGAGGAGAGGGATTTCCAGGCGGATCTTGATGGCCCTGTCATCATTCGAATCAAATCTGAATTCAGTTGCGACGATGGTATGGACACCTGGCCGGATAGTTCCCAACCCAGCACTTCATACAATCATCCAGGAGTGGCTCTCCATGACCCAAACCTTGTTGTGCTCTCTGATGATTCATGTGTAAATGATAATCCAGTTGCAGTGCATTCAAGCAAGGTTATGGACACTGCTCAAAGCTTGCTAAATCAACAGGCAGGAAATCATTTAGGTTATGAACATGATGCAGATATACAGTCTCTACAAGAGATACTCGCTACATCTGCTGGGTCTGATGATGAGGATGTTAAGTTTCTTTATGAAAATGTCCCTTTGGGTGATCAAAAGAGAGGGCTGAAAACAAAGGCTTCACAAGACTTATTTCATGCAGATCAGAGCGAAGATGTGAGAGGAAAAACTGAGCTTATTTGTGTAGAGGATAGTGATTCTCGATGGCATGCCCAAAACTCTGATCGTCGAACAGCGACACAATCGGTCAGATCAGTTCCAGTAAGGCTGAGGCTGAATCGAACTGATGCCAGTTCACGTAGAGTTCAGAAAAATATTCCTCAAGTTTTGAGCCAGAATGGCAATGCACAGTACATGGGCATGCCCTGTCAGTCACAGCACTACAATACAAATCTTCCTGGACCTCATCAGGGTCATGCCCAAAAGCTGCAACAGAGTGGTAGTTCTCAAAGATTCCATTCCCAATCACAAACCATTAATTCTCAAAGTACTGTTGGAAGAAGAAATGCTGCCATGAGGAGCGCTTCAAGGATACATACAGCTTGTAGGCTGCCCGTAGCACCCCCAAACCCTCGGAATAATAGTGCCACAAACTTTGGAAACGCAAATCAAAGGAGAGATATCTACATAGACAGAAACAATGTGCAATCAGTTGCCCAGAATAATGGCTCAAACATTGTTCAGTTTGGACACCATTACCGTGGTAGCCCTCAGGAACGATCTCATTCCTTGAATCACAGTCCGTACACACAACCGAACATGGCACATCCTTATCAGGCTGGCAATGAGTCGAGTTCCTATGGTGGTAGAGAGGAAAGAGTAGGATCTGTACAAGCTGACGGTATGTATTCGAATCTTGTCTTATTTTCAACCATTTGTCTGCTAATACTTATGTTCTAGTTACATGTCACGTACTGCAATTATACTGACGTGTTGTTTGGCAGCAACTCCGGAGCTGCTCTTGAAATGCCTCAGAGATATAAACCTCTGAATGCTGAGCATCACCTCTGGTATGTTGCCAGTGTAGATATGTCTAGCAGCAACACTGCATCAAACTATGTGGAGTTGGTTTGTTTCGGCTGCAGAGCCAGAATACAGGTGACGGCGGCTTTGTCAACATTTGAAATCTTAGCCAAGGTTAAGTTTTTGAAATGTCTACAGAAGAGTATGATCACTGACAAATGTCGTTTGAGGTCATTGAACTTGGGATTCCACTGTAAATGTCTCGTTTTTTTCTCTCTCGTTTTGAAAAAAAATTATTCATTGTACTTGTACTTTTCAATGTTAGCTCTGCTGCTACATTGAAGTGCCTAATGCAGGCAAGACCCCCACGGCGTTTCACTATGTAACTCATTCATAACCCAAGCCTTAGAAACGGATTCTATATATATATGATTATGAATTATGGCATGGTGTTTTCTGAACTCGTCTCAACACACCCTTATTGAGACAGAACACACATGCTTCCAATTAGGAATGGTAATGTGAAATCCAGTCTGAGTATTTCACTACTCTTATGGAAAGAGTGATTAATTAAACATTTGGTCTTTTATTTTAGGTATTATTACCGATGTACTTGCTGAACGAGATTGGATTAATGCCTGCTCTGAGGTAGATGGTGCTACATCCCTCACTCGGGCGTTGGCCCAGGCCCTCTTTGGCGACAGTATCCTGATCAAAAGCACTCTTCGGTCTTCGGGCAAATACAAAGACTATGAACTACTGGATCCCAACTTAGTCAAGAAAATTGAAGGTATGTATCACTCAATATACAATGTGTCCCAGAAAAAATGAAACTGAGAATTGTAAGTGATAATGCAATGTTCAACATAGAGCGCAGTGATACTACATGACGTCCTAAAGTAAGTCACACTTCTGTGATCACATTGATTGTATGAAGTGAAGCCATAATAACTGATTGTGACAAGGGAAATGATTTACTCAATCACTAATCTTTTTTTTTTTTGGGGGGGTAGATAATGATTATATTGGATTGCTGTATTTGTTAAAATACCAGAAGTATTCTGCACATTAGGGCCAATATTACACTCATCCTTGATTCCTTATTACCTCTAACTCTTGGAATATCTCTGGTATTCCATTCTGAACATCCCAATATATCATAAATGCTTAATCGTTCCCTTTCTCTCTTTTTCAAAACACAGATACGGTGATGAAAATATTTTGCCATGGGAAGAATGAGAAGTACCAGAAACATGTGTGGTCTCTCTGCAAGCAGTCTATGGGCCAAAGAATGAAATACTTGCGCAATCGCTACAGTTTATCCTGATACTCCTTGGATTGTGGACCATCTGGTCCGACAATGTGTTGCAATAATCAGCTCCCTATTGTATATTGTGCACATGTTGAAAGTAAATGCTGACTTGCCATTGACCTATGGTTTCATGCTGCCATTGTGGTTTCCTGTTGCATGTTGCAAAAAAAAAGCACTGGGTATATGAGAATTGTGACCTACCCCATCCAACAATAACTTGCCAGGGAAGGTTTCCTGTAAATACCCAAAATACTAATTTGGTCTTCATAAACTAAAACCAAGAAATTAGCATATCTGAAAGAGGATAGTAAAGTTATTTAAAAGACTAGATAAAAGAGTTCGTTCACACTTTTGGGGGACTGCTTGGAAGTTTGCACATCTCATGCTTGAATGAAACTCAATACTTTAAACTTTGTTTTCTTCTTTGAAGCTCTCACTGAACTTCTTCATTCAATCAAGTACTTGTGTGTGTGTGTGTTATTGTTGATCAATTTTGACAAATCATTTACTGCACAGGGTGTACTTTTTCAAGCTCTCTCTAACCCCCCCCCCCTCAAAATTCATTTTTTGGCAGCTTATTCTTGGCTTGGGGGTGGCAGATAATGTTTTGTACAATGTTGCATTTGCAAGCACATTGATGGCATTGTGTGTAGCTGGCCAAGTTCGGTCCCCAACTTTAAAATCATATTCCAATTTTGAACAAGGTATATATGTATCTCAAGCAGTGTAAAAAAAAAAGACATCTCACTCATTAAGAATCAGCAGGAATCAAGCAGAATTGGCTGGAATGGAAAAAAAATTGGAAGGGAATTTTGAATTCACCCAACTGGAGTTCATATTGACCTTAGGACGCTTCACACTAGAGCCAATATGATCCGCAATGGAGTCGGATTGAAAAATTGTGCGTATTCAGGCATATAGAATACCAAAGTGTGGTAATTTTGGTGGGAATCGGTCCATGGGGGCCTTAGATATGACCTCATGAATACATAATTAGTCCCGTGAAAGTCAATGTGTTTTGGCCTGGTTCCTAACATTTAGGACCAGGCCAATAATACACTAACTTCAATGGAGCTAATTCTGTATTCATGAGGTCATATCTAAGGCCCCCATGGACCGATTCCCACCAAATTTTGGTAGTGGGGGTTTTTCATCATTCTCTACAAAAATATGGTATCAAAAGCGACGGTACTCTGTTAAAAAATTATAAATATTTTGGTCAATTCTTTTGGTCATCCTGAATGTTTTGGTCATGTTCAAAACTTTCCAAGTACAAGTGAAGTTGAGAAAAATATCAAGCTGCGTTTTAAGTACATTCTAACTTCATTCTTTTTATTTTTTTTAATTTAATTTGATTTTTATTTTGAATGCATTCGAAGTATTCTTTACAATATTCCAGCAGCTTTTAGAACATATTGAATGCATTTGGAGAGCTGAACTTGGGCAAATATTTGACTTATGGAAGGTCTGCCTAGAATGCAAATTTACCTGTAAATCTCATCTTATTGTCAAGTTTACTGTGGGCTAGTTATTTCAAAACATTGCTGTCTGAGATCATGCTGATGTATGTTATTTTGCAATGATATATAATTGATATAATGTATGTGGAGTGTGTGACCCGATAGATCTCAAGACTTTGAAACAGAGGATTGTAGACTCAAATCCCAGCCATGGTGTAATTTGCTTCAGTAAGAAATTGATCCCGATTGTGCTGCACTCAAGCCAGCCGAGGTGAATGGGTACCCGGCAGGATTAATTCCTGGAAACGGTTCCCCAAGCCAAAGCCAGTGTAATGATAATACTTTGCCTTAGATTATTTCTACATGTAGATCTATGGTGGTAATATAATGCCTATTATCAATGGTACAAATTTTCATTTGACAGACATTTCAAAGGATACTTAATTTGTACTGCACATGACAACTTGACTATGAAGTTTCAAAGTGTGAAATTACACTGTAATTGTATCTTTCAAGTAATTTCATTCATATTTTAACAGAAAAAAGTATTTTGTTTCTTGGATTCATCTTTAATAATAATGATAATGTTATATTTACCCAGGGTAGCCACTTCAGTTCCGAAAACTGTTTTTCCAGCGGGCCCTGCTATTATTATTACCCCGGCTAAGCTAGGCTACCTATTCAGGTGCACTCAGCTTTTCGAGGAATTACTTCCTGTCCGTACCCATTTACCTCACCTGGGTCGAGTGCAGCACACTGTGGATGAATTCCTTGCTGAAGGAAACTACGCCATGGCTGGGATTTGAACCCACGACCCTCTGTCCGGAGACTAATCCACTGGGCCACAATGCTGCATCTTTACAGTTGAGATGTCAATTAAAATCTGCATGATTCGACTGGGCCAAATTCAATTGCAATAGAAATTTAGCTTGTCATTTAACTATTTAGATTACGAAGACTCATCATTGATCAACTCTGAAATCTGACAACTCTGACAAATTCATCACATCCTATTATGCCTTAATTTTCTTGAAAATTGAATTTTTCACAACTCTCCAGTCTTATTATGTTATCTTTTATCTCATTGATTGTGTACTCTCTTTAGGTGACAGGGTTTGCTTTTGCAGATTAGTGATACCCTCTCATAACAGTTTATTAGGTGGTCTGTCAACGACAGATCACCTATTAATTTCGCCAGAATTTTCTTTCTTTATTTATTCTTCTTTATTTCTTTATTTTTATTTCTTCCGTACACTTTTTTGTACACACGTTCATTCGAAATTGACATGATAAATTTCCTTCAAATTTCTGTCAGTCATCAAGCCCAATGATTTCTAGTAAAATCAACTTTTTCAAGGTCATTAGGTCATCGTGACGTCATCCAGGCGCCATTTTGTAAAAATCAGGTCATTATCATATCTCAATAACGAGTCATCAAAAATCAACTATATTTGGTATACATCAACTTCAGGTCAACGGTCAACTAAAAATTCCATCGAATTCCGCGCGCGCACCTCGACGCGCACGTACGCGCGCATTAAAATTTTAAAATGCTCAAATTCGTTCCAAATTAATTTTCCATACGTTTCAGACCTTTTTAAGCATTTTGCAAAAAAACGCGCGCACGCACATGCGCGCGCGTTTTCGCGCGTAATTGCATCTTCCAACATAGAATCGCCAAATTTTTTATATCAATGCACCGATAATATAATTCTGAACAATTTGATACCTTGATCAACCTTCTACAACAAGTAATAACGAAATTATCACCCGTTAAACTTTGCAGCACGTGTGCGCGCGAGCTTTCACTACATGCCATATATGGGCAAAAACATGTCTATTAAAAATTCACTGTAGCTCTTTAAATAGTCCGTTGACCCCCAATTTTTTTTCATATATCGATAGAGTATGAGTTGTAGATTTAATTTCATGTCACCATTGTCCCTCAATTTGATCATGACGTCATCAAAATTGCGCCTAAACTGAAAATTTCATTTTTTCAAAAATGACGTCATCAAATTTATGCAAATTTGATCATAACTCCGTGAATATTGATCATTTTTCGCCCAGATTTCGATATGTTGTAGTTTAGAATGAATTCTTTCTCGTCAATTAACATAAATTTTCATTTTGAAAAACGCATCATGGTGTAAAATTGCGATGAAAAGAGGCATGTCATTTTTCCTCATTTTACGTGTAATCTCTATGGGACATGACTTTTTCTCAAAACTAGATTCTACATTCCTCTATTTCGTGAGCTATATCTCCATTTTTTCTTGTTAGTTATCCCTGAGCTTTTGGTATGATGTAGCTGAGATTCTAAGCTTTCGGAAGTGTGTCCTCCTTTTTTCAAGGTCATTAGGTCATCGTGACGTCATCCAGGCGCCATTTTGTAAAAATCAGGTCATTATCATATCTCGATAACGAGTCATCAAAAATCAACTATATTTGGTATACATCAACTTCAGGTCAACGGTCAACTAAAAATTTCATCAAATTCCGCGCGCGCACCTCGACGCGCACGTACGCGCGCATTAAAATTTTAAAATGCTCACATTCGTTCCAAATTAATTTTCCATACGTTTCAGGCCATTTTAAGCATTTTGCAAAAAAACGCGCGCACGCACATGCGCGCACGTTTTCGCGCGTAATTGCATCTTCCAACATAGAATCGCCATTTTTTTTATATCAATGCACCGATAATATAATTCTGAACAATTTGATACCTTGATCAACCTTCTACGACAAGTAATAACGAAATTATCACCTGTTAAACTTTGCAGCACGTGTGCGCGCGAGCTCTCACTACAGGGCCATATATGGCCAAAAAAAGGGGGCAATTGAAAATTCACTATACCTCTTTAAATAGTCCGTTGACCCCATTTTTTTTTTCATATATCGATAGAGTATGAGTTGTAGATTTGATTTCATGTCACCATTGTCCCTCAATTTGATCATGACGTCATCAAAATTGCGCCTAAACTGAAAATTTCATTTTTTCAAAAATGACGTCATCAAATTTATGCAAATTTGATCATAACTCCGTGAATATTGATCATTTTTCGCCCAGATTTCGATATGTCGTAGTTTAGAATGTACTCTTTCTCGACAGTTAACATAAATTTTCATTTTGAAAAACGCATCATGGTGTAAAATTGCGATGAAAAGAGGCATGTCATTTTTCCTCATTTTACGTGTAATCTCTATGGGACATGACTTTTTCTCAAAACTAGATTCGACATTCCTCTATTTCGTGAGCCATATCTCCATTTCTTCTTGTCAGTTTTTCCTGAGCTTTTAGTATGTTGTAGCTTAGATTCTAAGCTTTCGAAATTATCGACCTGTTTTTTCGATCAGATGCCGGAATCATGTCCGTTTTTCGCTTGCAAAATAGGATTTGCAATTCTCAAATTTGCTTACGTGTAATCTCTATGGGAACGTGTAATCTCTATGGGGAATATTGTGGCTCAATGGATAACGCACTTGACTTGAGTTCTCGGGGGCGCAGGTTCGAGTCCTGGGGGTGAACAAAGAATTATTTTCATTTTTTTTTCTTTTTACCACCTCGTACATGATCCTTTATGGTATTTAAAAGGTATGAAAGTTAAAATTAAGCAAGATTAAACAGATTATAATTACTATTTTCATATCACATGTATTTTCATATATCAAAGAGACCCTTTTCACAGTTCTTTATCATCTCCCGTCTTTCACAAGTATTCCATCAATAATGAACATTCCGTTGTCATCATGAAGATCATATTGATCTGCTTGAACATGGTAATAGTGATCATGATGGCGACAATAAGGACAGACCACCTAATTCGTCCGCATGACGAATTAAAATCTAGTCTCTTTTTCAGTTGATAGCTTCAACATGATTTATTTACACTTATTTATTCAGCGCCTTGAGCATAAATTATGATGGAAAGTGCGCTCTTCAAATTCTATGGATTATTTTTAATATTATTACCTTCAATAAATAATCATAATGATGTTATGTGGACTTTCATTATTTGAGTTTTGTACCAGTCTTTTTGCTCGAGCCGTGCTGATGAAAATCCTTTTTGTATCATTCTTTGTTTCCTGTATTCAATTCCTCAAAAAAAAAAAAATTCTATAATAGAATGACAGGAAACATCCTCATGATTATAGCAGCTCTAGCTTATCCAACCACGTGTACCCTTTCGTACATGTATTAGGAAATGATTGTTAACATTTTCAGTGATTGTTGGATACTAGAAAGACAAAGAGAGAAAGAAAGAAAGAGAGAGAGAATTGGGAGAGGGACTGTTGATAGAATGAGAGGGGGGATAAGAAAGGAGAGAAAGAAGTTGGGAGGAAAGAGAAAGAGAACATAAGTGGAGATGAGGAGCTTGTGACCATGTAATAAATATCATTCATGTAAACTTGGAAGAACAAGTGAATGTTGTATAACATGGATAATGGACTCTTGCAGACATCAACCTCATCACAATATATATGTAGGCCTATATCATAAGTATCTTGCCTTTTTCATCAATATTTTGTATATGATGTGTTATGTTAACTTCTGTAATAGAATTAGCATCATCATGAGCTAGCATAATGTTGTGCTTTTAGATTATAGAATTTTGTTGCCGTAAAATCACAAGGCATTCAGTATTTTTGCTAAATATTTTCCACTTACCGCGGTACTGGTAATTACAATATTTTTATTCAACTTTTTTCCATGAGTTAAATAAGCCGATATAAACAAAAAAAGCAACATAAATGTGTGTAATGTTTTATATTCTGCATTTTTGAGGGATAGGTTATGAATATTGTTTCTTCAATATTTATTGTAAATTGCTCATTCAGTCATTCTACTTACCTTTTTCAGATTTAATGCAGAAATAATTTGATTTTAATTGCAGGGCGTATGGTCCACGTTACCCTACAACGAGCAGCGTTTGAACCAGGCATTCCGCGAATCCAGGAACGTGCTTCTTATCTTCTCTGTCAAAGAAAGTGGCAAGTTCCAAGGTAAGACAGGGCCCCTGTTTCAAAAAACTTTTTGCAATGAGAAATTCGCAATAACATGTAAAAGCTATTGGAATCCATCAATCTGATTGGCTGATAGTTATTTTGTTATAGAAATTGTGCATTGTTCTTCAACTCTTTATGAAATTAGACCTTGATCCAATTCTGAAGTGGAATACTCACACCAGTGATGACTACAGAATAATATTTTATCAGAACATGCCGGGACTTTAATCGTGGCTTGAGACATAACTGGCATGTTTCATGAAGACCTACAACTAAGGTGTCTTGTCATTATTGGAAAAAACATGGAGACCTCAATTGCGATTGGCTGCTGAGCCATGTTACGATTGAAGTTGACTCTTTGTAAAACGGGCAAAAGAATTCCTCTACCTCTTAAATTGTGGTCCCTAAAGAAATCCATTGAGTCGAAGTTACCAGTACATTAAAAAGTGTGAATATAAGATCATTACTGATGTCCTGATGTGTGTCTCCTACTGTAGGATTTGCCCGTATGCGGTGCGAGTCCCGTAGAGACGGCCAGCCTATCAACTGGGTGCTTCCCAACGGGATGAACCGCTCCATCCTGGGAGGAGTCTTCAAGGTTGATTGGATTACCAGAAACGATCTACCCTTCACCAAGACCACTCATCTGTATAACCCGTGGAATGATAGCAAACCAGTCAAGATTGGGAGAGACGGACAGGTAGGATACTCTAGTTACAGTAATCCTTCAATGGGTGAATTTAATCTTGATACGAAGGAAACTTCTGTATCATCCTGTCTTACAAAGAGTTGTGATTAATGTTTTCTAGATATTATGCATTCTTCTTTTTCTTGACAATTCAGTTTGCTCCTCTTTATTTGCAAAAGGACATTGGGTAAATTTCCTGTAGGAAAAAATATGACATTGGGGTTCCGGGAAGTGGAGGTTGATCGGATCAATCACAACTCTTTGTGAGACTGGACTAGACTGATCCATTTCAGTGACCTGATAGAAAACCAGTCAAGATTTGTAAAGAGAGACATGTAGGATACTCTAGTTATAGTAATCCTTCAATAAAAACTTTGAAAAAAAAAGCTAAATGTTGTATTTTTTCGTTCCAGAGTTGTAAAGGTAGTACTTGTAGTTGTTTGGTAGCTTTGTTGATCTTGCAGATACGATGATTAATATAAATTATGAAGATTGACAATTAAGTGATGGGAAATTTATGAAAATTTCAGGATATAATGACCAGATATAGACTATTCTCAGACCAGATTCCAGTGCAAGCATGATTCTTTACCCTATTTTGTTACAGGAAATCGAGCCCAAGTGCGGTGAAAGCGTCTGTCGGCTTTTCCCGCGTGATGAAAACATAGATGTGGTGGAGATCCTCCGTGCTGCTCGCCGGCGGAGAGAGGAGGCCGGTCACCATCCTCGACCGGTGCCCAAAGTCAGAATGGAGTGAGTATCACGTTGAAACTTGATGGGTCTCCATCGATGTATCATTTGGAATAATTTCCGACTTCATTTCTAGTTCCTTCAGAATCTTAGTATAAGGTGTTCTGGGGGTGTTTCACAAATAGTTACGTGCGACTTAGAGTCATACTTATTCCCAGTTGCGTACTGTATAAAATTCATCTCAACCTTTTTCAAATCTCAGTTGAGTACTGTACAAAACATCACCACATTGGTCCAATTATGCAAAGAGGACACGCAACTGCATATTTATCAATAAGATTGCGTGTGACATGTGAACATCAGCATTTAAGTATGACTCTTGAATCACACTTAATTCTTTGTGAAACACCACCCCTGGTATATTAGTATTTTGGACACTTGGACCTCATTGTACTGAGTTTCCACTCTTGTCTATTCTTAAACACATGTATAATACCACGCACCGTAATGAGAGTACCAGCTCAAAGCTTCTTAAAGCTTCATAATAGTGTTTGGTATGTCAATAGAAAAGCTCTGTTTTCAATCTCAACCATTACTATGAAACTTTAAAAGAGAACTTGACAGATCTGGGGTCCGTTGCAGTAAGAGTTGCGCTTAAACGCAAGTCAAAAATCAATCGCAAGTCCCAAATGCGCGCTGTTGATTGGTTGAAAATCAAGTTGCGCATGATTTTTAGAGTTGCGATTGATTGCAACTCTTTCTGCAACTAGCCCCTGGGGTTGTTTCACAAGTAATTAAGTGTGTACGAAAGTTATGCTTAAAGGGATGCTCCAGGCTGAATATATTTACACTGTATATTTCAATAAAAAGAGTAAAATTCACAGAACAAAATACTGAAAATTTGATCAAAATAAATATTCTCAGCCCGGAGCATCCCTTTAATATAAACACCTACATGTACACAATATTAGGCTTGTGAATATTAAGCAATTGCACACATCATTGCAGTACGTGTCATATGCAAATCTAAGATTTTGGTTTTATGTAGGGGTTACAATTTGTGAGTTTCTAAAGTATCCTGGGATGGGGAATTATCTTTGCGATTATGACAAGGGCCACATTACATAAAGCTTAGCGATGGATCCTGGGCCTGGTGGGTGTTTCACTAAACTGTTTGCAAGTTACAAGCGACTTTACGAATGATTGGTGACCCTTTCATGGGGATTAGATGTTAATCAACAACCAATGAAAATCTGGTGCGTACCATTAATCACACGATCGGATGTTTGTTTGTGAAGCCGTTCATAACCTACGAACAGCTTTATGAAACACCTACCAGATTTCTACGATTGATTGGATTGATTATTATGTATGATTGATCGTTTAGCTTTATGTTTTGAGGCCACGGAAGATTTTCTTCAGCATAGCCAGTGTTTGTACTTTACAGATTGGATTTGCAGGGAATAATTTACCTTTCAAATTTGTTTAGCAGGTTTATCTTTGAGGAAAAGATTAATTCACCCTTTTGCACAGTCCTGTATGAATATTTGATACACAAAATAATTATGTTTTTAGGAATCATTAAAAAAAATGGAGAGCAAATTGTGATGCAATATGGGGAAAATTATTCTGTAGAATTGCAATTGAGGTTAATCTTTAATCTTTTAATCTCTTTTTTTTCCCAGAATGTCAAATAGGCAATCAATTGGTAATCTGTATTTAAATTTGTTATAGATGATCAAACTATGGTGTTTGTTAGATAAAACATTTCCATTGATAGCCATCGAGGTTGATCCCATAATGATGCAAATCAGGAGCTATTGATATAATTTTATTCGAGTTATCATCTGTGGAGAACTGGCCCTTGATATGGACAAGCAAATTTAGTATTATGTAGAATCTGTTTAATTTTGTGGCTTTACATCACTCATTTCTCTCCTTCTCATCACAGTGCTAAAAAATTACAACATTCAATACTACAAAATGTGTCTTGAAAATATCAAACATGTTTATGCCTATAGGTTTCCAACAGCATCCCTAATTCATGGTTTGTACCCATACCTTGTCGCAAGGAGAATACTGGAATGAAACTTGCTTGGGAATGTTTTATGAAAAGTTTTGTCAATGCTTTCCAGAGTTAAACTCATTCCTTACCAGTCAGAAGTAAAAAAAAAAAGAAGTATTTTGGTAAATTATAACAATTTGATTCTTTGACAAAGAGCTTCATAAAATGCTCCCACGTGTGTTATTCATTTGACTTCTTCATGTGCCTCAACATCTTGCATAATTGTAATATAGAAAACAAATGTTTTTTAAATTTAAGCTTCTCTTTTGAGTGATCAGTCGGGTTAAAAACAAAAATATCGTCCTTAGAGATATCGATTTCTGTTTGTGATTTAGTGATATTCTTTATCCTATCATATTCTCTTTTAAAAATCCATCTTTAACTGTCTACCTTCTTGATAAACTAGGGATTTTTGAGATTTTTCATGATTATATACACTAACCTCTCCCAACTCCCAATTTTTCTGTAAAAGTTTCAGCCTCCGACCAGTACTTTGTGGAGCTAGTAGCTGGGGTAGCTGATAGCATCTCAGTGTGCGGCTAGGCTTCAGTGCTCTAACCTAAATCTGGGACTTTACCCCCTCATAAACATTTTCTTCACCCTACCCTAGGACAATCCTTTAATGTTTACTTCTTTGAGAGAGTGCATGCTCTGTTTAGAAAGGGTAGCAGGAGAAAAGAGAAGGACTGTTACCACTTCTCTCCTAAGCATTTGGATGTTACCAGTGATTATGTGCCAGGAAAAAATGAGGACCAATCTTATAGGATCATGCAGGATCTTTACCTGATGTGATGCGAGGGAAATATTTGGAATTGCCTCTGTGCTGCGTTACGTGCCATCATGTTCTTTCGTAGGACTACTTGGAATTCAGATGTTAGTTAGCGGCGTGGCTTACATTTTACCTTTGCCAACAAATCATTTGGACCATCTGTTCTTATGGTGTGTGTAGCAAATGATGCAATGCAATGGAGAAATCAGAAAAGTGGGTGGAGTGTAGCATATTAGCATATTGCATATTCATGAGATATGTTAATGAACTGTTTATTGTCATGTGACTGTAATGCATATTCACGGTGGAGCTTGTGCCCACCCTGTATGCAAATGAACTGTATGGTATCATGCTTATAAAGACTGATCTTTTTCGTAATGTTTTTGTGTGATACCATTGATACATGGACGTTATTGCATGTGCAGCATAAATGATGTGCCCTCACCCGGGGCATTTGGGTGAAAAGCAGGTAGGGAAAGTTTTAGTCAGTTGACGAAAGAAAAACATCTGAATGAACATTTTAAAGATGAATAGAGAAAGAATTTACACTGATTGCATGGACTGTTGATAAGTGTAAATCAAAATAAAAGGACCAAAACCCTAGCCTGTGATCTTCATTAGTCAGCTGAATACCATGAGCAACTAAAATACTTCAAATGGGACTCATATTAAAGGTATTAGATGTTGGTGGTATTCCCTCCATGAACTCCACAACACAAGCACGTCATCTGGTATAGTATGTGACATATTTGCGGTGTGAGTGGGGACCTTTTTTATTCCAAGGTCTTGTTGGATTTATCTTGCACAAGGAAACTCAATTTAAGAACAAAAATTCTGAACAACTTTATCATCTTAAAAATCGCTCATCTCAATTGATTTTTTTTTTTTTTTTGAAGAGAAGAAAGAAAGAAAGTTTGCCATTGGTAATAACTAACAGAAGTAAAATAGAAGGGGACCAATAGAGAATCCTTGTCACACACCTTTGAAATTCAAAGCAAATAGTATATTTATTAGGAAAAAACAAACTATTGGGCAGATAGTCCGCCTCAACCATTTTTGCAAAGTTTTAAAACAAAATGCAAATTTATGAGACTTAAAAAGAAGTCAGGTATCAATACTCACATGTATTTCTTTATTTTCTCAGTGTTGAGCAGGGAAATTAGATATGTAGAAGTTACGAAAAAACAAGAGGATTTTTTTTAAAGTACCGGTACTTCATCGTCATGATTTAGACCAGTGGAATGTCAATTTAGAGTCATCAGTTTTAGCGGCAAACTAGACTTCGATTGTGCCCATTGTTGCAAAATTTGTTTTTATATTCTATCGTGTGCATCAAAGTTTATATGAAATTTCAAACTTTGTTCTTTTTATTTTATTAGGCTACAGTAGTAAAAAAATATTGAAGATTTCTCAATTGATTCGTCAAACCCCATTTTGCTTTCAAACCAGTGATTTATTTTCGTGGGAGTCTCATTCGATTGCAATCATATTTTTTGAAATTCTTTATGGCATATTATAGGTATGTGAAAAGAAAACATTTGGATAAATTTCTATTAGAGTAGTCATGTGATTGTTAAACACATGACCTGAGCAGTTTCTTATAGGAAGTCTATGGCAAGACATTTTCCTGATAAAAAGTCAAATTGTAGTCTCTTTTCTTGAGCTGCTCAAGAACGTTTTGTGGTATTGATGTTATTCAGTAGTAACACATCTCTTTTGAGTGGTCCTTCTCATTTTCAGAGGTTAAGTTTAGTGTACCCTCAAAAATGTTTGAATTGACTAATAGATCTGTTTAAGAGTCTATGAATGACAATGTACTGTGTATGGTCTCTGTAATAAATGATTGACAAATATAGTACAATAAACAAATGAATATCTCTATCTGCAAACAGACACTAACCCATGTGTTTTTATACTTTGTTATCCCCCTCCTCTTCTATGCAACAGTACCCGACGCAGACGCCCAGACAATCACAGCCATCGTGATTACAGACCTCGAGGGGGAATGAAGCGACGTATGCAATCCAATAGGGATGGTAAGACATTTAAGCAAGATCAAATAGACCCAGTGGCGGATTGAGGTGGGGGCACATCTATCCGTTTTGAAAGGCATACAAAGTATTTTTAGTTGAAAATTTCGTTCATACTCAAGTGAAGACTTATTTTTTGCTTGTCAAATTTAACATGACATAAACCACATATGAGTGAAGCCTTGCTCGTAAAAATTTTTGGAAGCAGAAATGCCCCCCCCCCTGGATACTTCTGGTACTGCCAGTGAACTGATCAACTGTGTGTGGTCTCTCATTGACTGTGTGGTATAAATATTTAGTTTACTGTTTGAGATTAGTATTAAAGGTCAAGTCCACCCCAGATAAATGATGATTTGAATAAATAGAGAAAAATCCAACGAGCAAAACGCTCAAAATTTCATCAAAATCGGATGTAAAATAAGAAAGTTATGACATTTTAAAGTTTCGCTTATTTTTCACAAAACAGTGATATGCACATCTCAGTAACATGCAAATGAGACAGTCGATGATGTCCATCACTCACTATTTCTTTTGTTTTTTATTGTTTGAATTATACAATATTTCATTTTTTACAGATTTGACAATAAGGACCAACTTGACATAACCATATAGTATTAAACAATGGTAGTTCCACATGTTCAGGGAGGAATTAATCTTTGTTTCATGACCATGAGGAGAAAATTATAATATTTCATATAATGAAATACAAAAGAAATAATGAGTGGATGACGTCATCAGTCTCCTCATTTGCATACCGACCAGGATGTACATATAACTGTTTTGTGAAATTAAGCAAAACTTTAAAATGTCATAACTTTCTTATTTTACATCCGATTTTGATGAAATTTCCAGTGTTATGCTTGTTGGATTTTTCTCTATTTTTTCAAATCAACTAATGGTTGGGGTGGACTTGTCCTTTAAGTATATACAGAGAAAAAAAATGGAATATGATTTTATTCATTTAATGAGAAAAGCAGTTCTCTTTTGGTACATGGAATTAATACAGTATATGTATATTCATTAGAGAAATAGTGCGTTCTCACTCAAGTGGGTGTATGTTATAATACTACTTTGCTCAGAATGTGGCATCATAGGAACTTGGGTATATCAGTGTCAAGGCTGTCATTTAATATGTTTGTATTAATAATCTCTTCTCCCCTGTTCTCTCCGTCTCTTTCTCTCACAGACCGACGTCGTATGAGACCCCCTCCCCCACCCCCACCCCCGCCCCTTCTTGACCCTCCAAGGGATCTCTTACTCGGACCAGTAAGTATTACAAGTCCCTGGCCCGTATTCTGATAGCGGGTTTAACTTAAACTCAGGTTTAAAGTTGTGGTCTAAGTATGGATAGCCAATTGTTACATAAATCACTAACAGTAAAGATATCATACTTGAGCTCATTTGGCTCTCAAATCATTCATATGTGCCTAGGAAGCATAAATATATTATTGTCTTCACCATCAATGAATCAGGAAAGAGCACAGTAAACATAGGAAACATACAACTTAATAAAAATTTTTGATACTTTTGGCTTACCATACTTAAACCACAACTTTAAACCTGAGTTTAAGTTAATCCTAAGAAGACTGGGGGGGGGGGGGGGGGCTGATTCATCCCCCCCTGGACATTTTTCGTGATAAATCCGCTGGGCAAAATTTTTTTACCGCGTCACTCACTAACTTTTTACATTCAAGTCTCACGCAACTTTTGAGACCAAATTTGCGACCCCCAGGCACGCGGTATCGAAATTACGCAACATTTTGTAAGTGCATGCAGACCCAAAATTGCACAAAAACATGAATTTGTGTAAAAATCCAATGCAAATAGTCTTTTTAGCCAAAATTCATAAATGTATCATTATTTTTCCTTTACTGATTGAAATCAATTGATTCCATCTTATTTATGGTCAAAATAAAGTCTCCGACAATTTCCCTTGAAAAAACAATAAAAAACAGAAAGTCGAAAAACAAGGAAATACATAAGAAATTTAGAAAACAATAAAATACATGAGAAAATAAATGTGATTTTGACATTTTTTTTAGTACATTTGATCAGATTCATATAAAGTGTCTGTGTACCAAAAATTAGCATTTTAGGGGCATTATTTAGTTAATTAAAGCAAACTTTTAATTTTACGCATAAATTAGCATAATTAATTAGCATTGAGATTTTTCGAAGAATTTGATCTTGCAGTTTTGTAGATCATGCCATGGGTAACGCGCGTACCAAGTTTCGTCGCAATCGCGCGATTGACGGCTGAGATCAAAAGGGGGGGCTGAATCAGCCCCCCTCCCCCCCCCCCCCCAGTCTTCTTAGGCATCGAAATAGCCCTGTCTATTTAGTGTTCAACCCGACTTCAGAATACGGGCCCCTGTGATTTTATTCCTCCTAAAATGAATGATCGAGGCTGTAAGATATAACTACTTGAATATTTATTATCTTTTTTCTCTGTTCCACAAGCCAAAAATTTTGAATTGATAAGACCTTAAGACCTATTGCGTCCAACATGAAAGTCAACGTTTGTGAATAGTATGGAATTGATTCTTTGACAAAAGGGTCACGCCTGAAAATTATGGAAGTGTCATCTCTGTGGTTTTTGTTTTCATAAATGTCTGTGATATTTATTTTCAACCATAACTGACACAGAAAACTTTCTTTATATAAACTACTACGAATCGGACGCATTTTAGAATGAATCGACAATACTGCGCCAGGCTTTGCGACCTGACATGAGAGTTGGTAAATCATGTAACAAATTGTTTGTTACCCTACATATACAATCAACAATGTTTTAAGGTCTCCATCCTGTAGTTTTATGAGGAAGGTGCAACAAAAGTATATTAGAAATAACTTCATGCTCACAAACAGTGACCAGTAAATCTTAATCTGCATATAATTTTGGTGGCGGAGATAGGTGGAAGATCTCCATAAATTTCAGCTGTTGTTTTGTGATCTCTCCAACTAATATTTTCTACCCTCATTTATGAATGTAACTGGTACTTACACATACAATAAAGTACAGTTTTCATGTAGTCCAATTAATTTCTACATTATATGCTTTTCTTGCAGTCCTACTCCGACTACCTTCGTGATTACTCCAGTCGTTCCATGGGCATGCCAATGCCTCCTTACCCTTCACAGGTAAACTACAGTACAAGGGTGCAGTCACACCAAACAAGTTCAACCCCAAACTGATAATGGCTTATACACTATTTTGAATGTCATCCAGTCTGTCAGTTTGGTGTCAGTTTCCTGGTGTGACTGGGACGTCACCTTTATTTATATTACATTGATCCGAGTCCATAACACAGACATGCCAACCGTTCTCTTTTTAAAGTATTTGTTCCTCTTTTTTGCTATGAATACACCAATACTTTTTTTGTATGATTTGTTACTTAAAAAAAAAATTTCCAATCATGGAGTTTGTATTATACACAGTGCGTGACACTAGTGCCGGTCCGACGGTCTCAGACCAGTAAAAATCACTGTCGGGCCAGTAATTTGTTGCATGAAAAGAACAAGTCAATTCTTGCCTTCAAGCACATGTTTAAAAGGGTGAATTATCAATTTTTTAAAGTAGAGTCATTTCACATTTTTTTCACCAATCTCACTACAGGCTGGCGATTGTTACATTGAGACAGATTTTCAAAAATACTCTTTTTTGTCAAAAAATGTAATTTTTTCCTTAAAGAATACTTTTTTTTATTGTAGAAGGTTGGCAGGTCTGATTATAACACAAAGGTTAGCGATAAGTCGTACACTTGATTTTCAGGGATTAATTTTACATTGTAGTCAATGCAATCAATCGTTAAAAAAAGTGATCTGCGCTGATTGTTAAGCTTTGTGTTATGGGCCCAGGTGGACAGATTAATTCTTCAATTCGTGTTGGGGTTTTTCAGTGAAAGAATGGGTTCATGCAGGGTGCTACATAACTCTTTAAAAGCACTTGCCTGGTTGGGCAAGTAAATTTTTTAATAGGTGGAATATACTTGCCCAAAAATCTATTTCACTTGCCCGAAAAAATCATTGAAAAAAAGTTTTAGCTCTCCAAAAGAAAGTTTTGATGTTTTATAAACCATTGACCTTTTCCTCTCTTTTGACATGAACTGATCTACTTTGTTATTGCATTTCTTTTTCCAAAGTGATTTTATCTTGCCTGCCATGACCAAAATTAGGGTCAATATATCATACCGACCCTATTTTTTGTCATTCTACTGTGAAAATTTTGCTTGCCAAATTTGGGCAAGTAGTTTTGGTCTTTACTTCAAAACACTTGCCCGACTCTAACTTTTACTTTCCCCGGGCAAACGGACAAGTGCTTATGTAGCACCCTGGTTCATGTATGCTAGGTATTTGTCAAAGATCAGTGGTGTATGGTCATGACATTATCTGTTTGGTTGCCATTATGGCAAGGAAGAGCAAGACTTATTCACAAATGTTAACTCCTAAGCATTGGAGTCCTCTTAAGAGGAATGTGTTCAAAAGTTTTGTGGCATCCATTGATTTCTCTGTTTCATCTCTTAGGAATAAAGTTGAACAAAAATGTGGATGACTCTGTATACAACTATTTATATGAATCTCGTTATATGTGGGGGTTGTCGTGGTTTGGTGGTTATGACTCTAGTCTTGCAATTTGAGGGATGTGGGTTCATTTCCAAACCGTGGCAGGTTTTCCTTCAGTAAGAAATTTACCCACATTGTGCTTCGCTCAACCCAGGTGAGGTGAAAAGGGTACGTGGTAAGAAATTTATTCCTTGAACTGCAGTGTGCATAACAGCTGCACTCCTAAAGCTAGGGTAATTGTGCTGCATTGCTGTAGAGCGCTTAGAGATTTCTGAAAAAGTCAGTGTTAAGTGCTATGTAAGCAAGTATAATTATTATATTTCCATATAAGGTAAGATTTTGCCATGGTACCCAGAGTCAGTGGGTTGAATTATTATTATTTTTATTTTTGAAATTTTTCCAGTTGGTAACAGGTAATTTCGAAATTTTCAGCAACAAAAATATGAGATAAAAGCAAAAGATGTCAATGTTTTGTATGTCAATTATCTTTGTATAAACCATATTATTTTGTTTCAGAATTATTACGACCCTATGATGCCTTTTCCACCGTCGTACCCGCCTGCTCCGCCCCTCTCGTCTCACCGTCTGGGTGACTACCCGCCACCTCTCTCCCCGCCTTCCTCGCGACGTGACAAGGACCGGGATCATCGCGATCGAGATCGCGGGGACCGTGGAGATCGCAGGATGCGACGTGATCACGGGAGAGAGCGGTCCAAGCGGGACCACAAGGATCGCAGGGGACGAACGGTGAGTTGATGATGTCTGATTCCACAAGGGGAGGGTTTCGTGGAAAGTTTGGTAGTGGTTTTCACTGACTAATGTGCTCTCAGCCAATCAGATGCAAGGATTAATAGTAGCTTATAACATCCGTCTGTGAGAATCACTGGTTATCACTTTCCATGAAAAACCCCCATGAAAGTTATTGAAGCTTTTTTTTGTTCTAAATAATTGTAATAATACACTGTCCCATATGTGCTTATCTATGTTAGTGACCTACAGTGTAACTGTATTTCAGCTTAGATTTCACAAACTTCAGTTTTATTTAACTGTACCAGATTATGGTCCATGATGATGTAGTGACAATTAATCTTTATTTATTCTACGGATTTTCATGTGAAATCAGTGTTTAAAGCAACAAATTTCATTCATCTTTAACTCTGTAAACCTGACTCCACAGTCCTATGACCGCCATGCCGATGAGTGCGAGGAATTCCTACGTCGTGCTACGTCCCGGCCGAGCGCGAGTAGCGGCGGCTACGGATCAAGGCACAGTAATAGAAGGTAGACTGCAACAGTTGATCAAGTTACTTGGGTTCTGCATTCTCGGAAGCGGTATGAAGGTCTGTCTAGAGTTTCAGACAATTAATGGTGTAATGCACAGACTTGGTGGAGGGTTGTTTTTTAATTTGGTATTTGCTGAAATCCGCTTGCAGGAAAAGTGCTTTGGCGAACTACAGCGACTGGTCTTGAATGGTCTTGTCTACTGTTAATGAAGTTTTATAGTAGAACTCAATAAGGTGGCTCCTTCTGTATTCTAGAAAGCTTTTGTATGAAGATTGGTTCAAGTAGCACAAGGTTTCATAGGATTTAAAGCCTGGCCAGAAAAGACTTGTGTTTATGAAAGAAGGTCAACTTTTTTCTTGAAAAGACAAAAAAAAACCAAGGAAGTTGGAAAGGTAGAATCATTAAAAGAAACAGGTATAGTTGTATTTTGTTAATATTATTATTTTTTCTTATGTATTAATGTGTTGAATGTTTGTTTTGTAAATCTAGCATTTGATGATGAAAAAAAAATGATAATACACCTTTTTTAAGATGCATTTTTTTACGGAGGTGATTGAGGATGAAAGTGAATTTGGTTTCTATTGCTCACACCCTCTCTGCCTTGTGTATAAACTTGTCTTGGTTTATTTTTGTAGAGTTTCATTTTGTCTTATTCACCAATGTTTTATTTGCCTTTCCACATCACTCTAAAATGTTAATATTGCTTTCAACTTTTCATCCATCATCACTTTTCATCCACCCCCCCCCCCAGTTGCACCCAATCATATGACCTGACCTTTTCTAATTATGAGCTTACTGTATGATGCCATTTTGATTTATTTTCTTTTTCTCACTCCTGTTCTTTTCATCTCTTTTTCATATGTAATTTGAAATTTCCATTTGTAGTGTTAAGGAGAATCTAACAATCATTTCTTCTACAATCATATTATATCAGCTATCTGATTCTGAGATGAGATGGTGTTTTTTTTTTAAGTTGTGTTGTAATGAGTGTAAAATAAATGATAGGTGTAGCAGTAGGATTTGAAGTATATGAATATTCTCTATTAGAAAATTAGAAAAGGCTCTAGAAGTGTAACTGATATCAAGAATGGTTTTCAGGAGTATTCAAGTAACACCTGGGCCCTGTCTTACAAAGAGTTGCGATTGATCCGATCAATCACAACTATGGATGGCCAGCAATGTCAACATCTGTTATGCATGTTTGTTCAAAATATTTTCTAGCTATGATATATATTCATGGATTCATTGTTTTCTGGATAATTCACTGTGCTTATCTTTGTTTACAAAGGACATTGTTCATATTTCATGTAGAAAAAATTATGACACTGATGGATTTCCATAGAGTTACGATTGATTGGATCAATCGTAACTCTTCGTAAGATATATAAAAAAAATGTATTGTTAAAAAAAGTTATCAATTTGACTATCTACATTTATACTAGTTTTTAAATGCATAAGTGCACAAAATCATATAATTACGGTACATGAATATCACAACAACTATATTTTTATACATATCAAGAGCAGTTTCAGAGGATTTGTATCATATTGTTAACTAAATCCACTTGACCACATATCAAACATTAGTTGTGATGGAGTAAAGAAGTAGCTGGCCCGTTTCATAAAACTTGTTATGTTAACGGAATCGCATTGACGGTTTTAAGCTACTGAAATCATTCAATTTGATTGGCTGATAGTCATCTTGTTTGTTAGAGAATTGTGCTTTTGTTATTATAACAAGTCTTTGTGGAACAGGACAGTCTGTGATGGATAAACTATTAGAGATGTTATGCAATATATGAATGGAAATGTTTAAAGTAATCCCATTGTCTGAATGCATAATTCTCTAATCCTACAGACTTTGTACAGGAACCATACAGTTCTTGTGGCCAATGGGCTGAAGAAGGGAGCTTACTAATTATCTGCCTATTCAAAACAGACATTTTCTTTGTATTGTTGATATATACAGCATTTTGCAATATTTCTTGAATTACTACTTCCGTATTACACTTATACCGTAAACATGCGCTTTTGTTCCATGCATAGCATATGCATGGTAGCCATGAAAAAAACCGTCAAATCATATATGTATCCTTCCTGTAGCATAGCAGTGTTTATATGTGCAAAAGCCACAGGAAAAGATCACTTCAAATCAACACTTATCATGCTATCTGTATCTGTATATGATAGTGATTTGTGCAACTATAGTTGTGAATAGGCCTGTATATCATGGGGAAAACACGCCATGGCCAGGAATCGTGACGGGACATAATCTGAGAGCAGTCTACCTAACATATCGCCCTCTCCTGGTGAACTTTGTATCCATGATGATTCAAACATGAAACAGGAAACTCGCATGGAAGTGTGGGTGTTATCTTCTAAGCAGGAAAGCCGATATGAATCTCACATTGATTTTATCTGATGGCGTAGATTCTAATGATCATGATTGACCCTATTGTTACACACACACCAACAAAACTGACCAATGTTATGTCTTTGGGAATAGCATAATAGCTTTAGGCCAGTTATTCAATTTGATACTTAAGCCAGAATTTTAAGTATTTTGCTTAAGTAAAATACTTAACCATCTTTGGTATTCTGTTGTATTTTTGGGCTAAGCATTTTGCTTAAATCCAAGTCAGCCACCTCCCTGACTTCAGGCTGGCTTGCGTGCAGTTTACAAAATGTACATACGTGAAGTCAACCATACATACATTGCGCATTATTTGACTTTGGCTTTGTGACATCACAATGGTTATTATTTTGCTTAAATGATGGCTTGATAAAGAAAAAAAAAATGAAGTGAATTGAGTATGAATGTTAGCATTCTGCTTAGCCAAGTAAAATATTAAGTAAATTACTTATTCAATCAATACTTACAATTGAATACCAGCCTTGGTCATCTTTTTGATTTTCCTGGTGTGACGGGCATATAAATAGTGAAGAGTGAGAAGTTGCAATACTATTCTTGCTCCTTAAATGGTTCATTCTTCATGAAGGCAATGGGAGCCCAAGGTAGGACCTCATAAATATACAAGTAGCCCCATTACAATCATGTACTATTGGTCCGACAAGACTGGCATATAACATTTAGAGCCAGGTGGGTGTTTCATAAAGCTGTTCGTAAAGTTACGCACTACTGGAACATATGTCATAAATCAATTACATAGGGCTATATCAGATAGCACAAGAAAGGATCACCAGTCGTTCGTAAAGTCATTCGTATCTTCCGAAAAGCTTTATGAAACACCCACCAGCCTTGTAATACATTGATTTCATTGGAGCTAATTGTGTATCCATGAGGTCATATATTGGACCCCCGTGGACCGATTCCCACCAAATTTGGGTTGTGGAGGAATCCCATCATGATCTACCGAAATCATGGTATAAAAAGTGATGAAATGCAAAAAATTGAAAATTGTATTTCCTACACTTATCATAGATGAAATATAGATAAAATGTAGCAGAATAGATGGCCTTTCTTAAATGGACTTGTGTCATTTACAATTTCATTCTTTTGAATGTTTTTTCTTGCGTATTTAAAAGCTGATTTAACTTTGTAAAAGGTAGGATTCATCTAGTTGTCGACCATTATCTATTTTATTTGGTGCACATGTACAGAAAATGTTGATAGTGAGATATTTTTGTTCTGTTTCTGTGGTGCATAGTCTTAAGTTTGGATTTGTACAGATGTCAAGATATGTGACCAAACGTGGAATACATGTACCTCGTATGATGATTGTGTGTTTACAATTCCATATTGTTCATTATTAAATACCCAGCAGAGACGAGGTTGCAATGTTTGGTTTAGATTTGTCTGTACTTGGAAAGACTCCGGATTTGTGGTTGTCGAGTGGAAATGTGAGTAAACTCTAATGTGGTTAATGAAGGAGAGAGAGGGGGGGGGGGGGGGACTGTGAGATATAGGGACAGAAAGTGAGAGAGGTGAAAAGTAGAAGAGAGAGAGGAGATAAGGGGGGAAATAAGTGAAAAGGGCAAATAGTGAAAGAAAGAGAGATGAGAGATTAAGGAAAGAAAATGGGAGGGGTGAAAACTGGAAGAGAGGCTAAAAAGTACCAGTATAGAGAGATGATAAGAGGGGGGGGGGGGGACAAGGAGGAGGAGGTGGAAGAGAAAAAACAAGAATACATTTCCAATGAACAAAATAAAATAGCAAACAAAAAAAAAACCGAAAAAAAAAACAATTAAAAAGAAGCATAACTATATGCTGTAATCCCCCCCCAAAATGTTACTATCGATTACGTGTCATTTTACATTGCAAAATATTATTCATTTAAATGAGATAAAATGAAATAAAGTAATCAGGTGCAAACATAGAGATCTAATTGCCAATTGTATTAAGATCATATAATTTGTGAGGGATCGGTAATCGCGTATCAGATTTAATTTGAGGCCAAGCTTTTAATCTAATAGCTTGGATCACAAAAAATCATACATTCTATTTATTTCAGTGATGCATAATCTGTTTCTTTAGGCGCCAGTAGGCTCTTATTTTTTTTTCTACATCATTGTATTTAATGAAATCTGCCCGTCACCCGTGGAACTTCCTGGCATCCCTGGTAAAACCTAGGAGGGGGGGGGGGGGGGGTAGTGTGCAATGGCTAATAATAGGAGGAAACCAGCTATGATATTCACTTTTTATCATTTCCTTGGAATCTTTCTTGCGGTTCTAACGACTGTTAAAAAGGTCAGTTAAAAACATTAGCAGCATTTTGTTTTATAATTGGTAATAGATGGATATGTCACCACAATGATATCGGTTTTACTGTTATGATCCGGCTAGACTGATGGTTTAAGTGTTTACACGAGTCTGAAATGGATGTGGGGACAGAGAGAGATACGTATATGTAGATTGATGTACAGATACATAGACAGACAGACAGACAGATATAGATAGATAGATAGATAGACAGACATACAGATAGATAGATAGATAGATATATATTGATAGACAGACAGACAGACAGATAGATAGATACATAGATAGATAGACAGAGAGACGGACAGGCAGACAGACAGACAGAATAGATAGAGATCGATAAACTGATAGACAGACAGATAGATAGACAGACAGACAGACAGATAGATAGATATTGATAAATAGACAGACAGACAGACAAACAGATAGATAGATAGACAGGCAGACAGACAGAATAGATAGAGATAGATAAACAGATAGAGATATAGATAGATAAATAGATAGATAGATATTGATAGATAGACATACAGACAGACAAACAGATATATAGATATATTGATAGAGATAGATTGATAGATAGATAGATAGATAGACAGAGAGACGGACATGCAGACAGACAGACAGACAGAATAGATAGAGATCGATAAACTGATAGACAGACAGACAGACATACAGATAGATAGATAGATAGATAGATAGATAGATAGATAGATAGATAGATAGATATTGATAGATAGACAGACAGACAGACAGACAGACAGAATAGATAGAGATAGATAAACAGATAGAGATATAGATAGATAAATAGATAGATAGATATTGATAGATAGACATACAGACAGACAAACAGATATATAGATAGATTGATAGAGATAGATAGATAGATATATATTGATAGACAGACAGACAGACAGATATATAGATAGATAGATAGTTTGATAAGATAGATAGATGGATAGATATTGATAGATAGACAGACAGATAGATAGATAGATAGATATATAAATATAGATAGATAGGTAGGAATATAAGAAAATGGATGAATATAGACTTTTAGAGATTAATGGAAAGAGAGTGGAGTAGGAGAAAACAGATGACTAAAGAAAAAGCAGAAGAAATGGAAAAGAATAGAACAAGGAAAGAGGAAAAATAATAAGAAAATGGAGGAGAATAAGAAAAGGAAGAAGTAAGAAAGGAAAATGAAGAGAGGATTATGCGATTATGAGCAGGCCCGATAGTTTAAACTGTATATAAAAATATTCTGTGAAATGTGAATAAAGTATTACTTAAAGAAATGCTCAATATAGTAATGCAGTTAGACTTTTCATTTTAAAACCTGTTTCTTCGTAGATTCCACCCCAAAAACCTTTCGTACACGGGAAGTGACCAGGATTGTATAAACTGACCTTTGTAAATGCTAACGGTCCATTTTCTTTGAAACTGTGTACTTATCAATGAAGAAAGTTATCCCTCTTGGCTCTTGCATATTATATCTCTTCCTGGTCAGTTCATTTACCCTTTCCTTGTCCGAATTCTTAGTTTTCCGGAGTTCCGGAAATAAATGGGCGACGGAAAACTAAAATCCTGTATCTTTTACGGTCACAAAAAAAATCTTAGGAATCTCCATGTTTGTACGAATTCGCCTCGAGATCGCGATATGTGACATGCAGCCTTTTTATGAACATTTTTTTTCTCAGAAAAAACACTAAAAATCCTGATTCCGATAATTCTCGGTTTTACAAAATCCTTCCAACTATGCGAGGTTATCTCATGTTTCTTCCTCTTTCGCAAGATGAACGTACGAGAAATTCGGGCAAGTCTTAAGTCATTTTTAGGAAGAATTTATTTTCTTCAACTTACCTTTTGAATCCTTTGAGAGAATTCCAAAACAAAACAAACAAAAAAAACACCAAATTAACATTAAGGGTCAGATATTGCATCATTTCTAGGTTTTGTTGTATTTCACTTAAGACCAACCCCCAACATTATAGCTTAAAAGTTGGGGTATAAATTATAATGGGGAAAAAGGAGTAAGAAGGACAATAGCAAGGAGGAGGATGAATATGAAGAAGAGAAGGAGATGAGACAGGAGGAGGGGGAGGAGAAGGAGAAGAGGTTCTAGAATATAGGATCTGCCATGGTCCACTTACATTACAAATTTTAATTGTGTCTCTCAAAGGGGTGGGGGGGGGGCACGGGCCGGCTGTGCCCCCCCCTGAATCAGCCAGTGGTCCACTGTTCAGATAGAGAACCGTGACGAAAATTATTATAAAAAAAACCTTAGAAAAGACAATCGACCCTGTTTCACTGTAATTTTACCACTGTGTTTATTACCATGCAAAACTTGATTTTGATGGCTGTTGATCGCTGTTACCATGGTAATTATTATTTCAATGGCACACTTACCTCCATCTGTCCTTTATAAAAACAGGCCGGCATAACAATTCGTAACAGTATTTGTGACCGAGTAGCGAACGAAAGAAAATGAAACTTTTTATGGAGCTACTGAATATTCCACAATAACTCTATTGTTTATATCTCATGTAATTGTGTTTCGATTAAATTAAATTCTCATACTCTTTTTGAAAGTGTTCGGAGGGCTAGAGCTTTGGTTTCCCATTCCTCAAAAATTGCTTTGGTAAAACCATATGCCACCCCCCCCCCCCCCAAAAAAAAAAAATAATAATGATAAAAATGGCGTGACAAACGTCCAATTCTGATTGTTTTCTTGTCCAAAATAAAGCTCTCACCTTCACATGCACTCTTAACTCCGACAATCGAATAATTGCTGGAAAGGAAGAGAATATTTCTATTAATGACAACCATACTTCATTTCCTCATTATTTAGACCCATGCAAAATCAATTATTTCGCTTCAAATCTCTTTCGATTTCACCTCATATTGCAAATTGTTTCCGTTATAGGCCACCATAATGCAGGGCGTATACGGTTAAAATGGCATGAATGATTGTAGCAACAGTCAAACATGAAACTAATTAAAAACGGTATGAATTTCATAGTTGGTATAAAATTAATGATTCTCAATGATAAGTAAACAATGGCAGGACAGTCGAAAGCGGGGAGGGGGGGGGGACGCGATCGATTTGATTTAAATTGGATTGAGACAGTGCTGGAGTAAATCTGGTTCGAAAAGTGGCGGCGGGGATGGTAACTTCAATGCGACGCAATCTCCGTTTTTTAATGGAGGGGGGCGGGGCGATGGGGGTTGTTTCGATAGGGACCAGTCCTTCTAAGAGAGTGTCACCCCCGCCCCTACTGGATAGAACACATTGTCCCACAGTGTGGAACACAATGTGAAATCACCTTCACATTGTTACATTTTAGCATTTCGTCTATTATATTCACATAATTATAGTCGACCATGTGACCACGCTGTGAACAGTCAGACTGTCGAGGTGTCCACAGTGTGAAAATGTATTTGCACTGTTAAATTTGAGCATTTGATCAGTGTGAATAATATTTTCTTATACTAGATACAATGAAAAAAGTATTGGGTGAAATTTTAACCAGCATCACGAGGGTAATTATGTGTCCAACCAATTTGGGACAGTATTTTACCCAATGCGGGAAGCATATTATTGTCCAGTAAGGTTAAAATATAAGCAGCAATTACTTTAGAATGGGCAAAATATCACACTGGATAAATAAAAATGCCCAAAAGAAACGCCCATGTTGGTTGGACACATAATTACCTTCATTGAGCATTTTTACCCAATATTTTTTTTAGAGTGTAGTCCACCGTGTGACACTGTGCTCTTTCCACCCCCCCCGCCTCCCGCACCAAAAATCTCGCGTATAATAGCGGCGCATCCGTTTACTCCCATACCCCTCCGGTTGGCGGGGTACTATTAGTTCTTTCGCGATTGCAGTTGATACTCTTAAAATTCCATAAGAATTTACAATAAAAAAAAAATCAATCTAGAGATCGATTGGAAATCAATCAATAAAATTGTGGTTTGGAGATACTCTCACCTCGATAAGTTCTTGAATGGGTATTTCTATCGAATTGGTATAAAAGTAAAACGTGTAAAACAAATAATTTTGACCTACTGCACCCTGCCTACTATAGTTGCGAAGATGGTCTATAAATTATAAACAAAGCTCCCTTAGAAATAAAGAATCAATAAAGTCAATGGAACTATTATATATAAAGTAATTGGAAACCAGAGGTCGAGCAAACCCGAATTTAGTCTCGATTCCTGTTTACCATCAAAATTAGAGAAAAACAACCAAATCGGCTGATTCCGCTAAAGTCCGAAATTCCCAGGTCATTGTTTCCTTTGAAGAGAGATTCTTTCTTTTTATTTCCATTATTTATGAATACTCTTACCGCATATCGGTATAGCCCACACACCGGAAAACCAGCTGGTTCGATTAGCAGAGGTCAAATTCATCTAAATGCCCCAAAATTGTATCACATATTCCATTTTTTTACAATCCTCTTTTTATCGTTTCATCAAAAAGTACTACATTTTGCACATCAATAATCTTCTTGCAAGTTATCTCTTTTAAAGAAAATTTGAAAATATAAAAAAATAAATAAATAAAAAAAAATGCATCCAGCAGCAAGCAACAGCAGCAGCAGCAGCAACGGCAACAACAGGGGAAAAAAGAACAAAAAAAAGTAGCAACAAAATCAACCAGAAAAAAATCCTCCTTTTCTGATACACAACATACTGTCCACTGTGTTGGGTATACTATGTTGGTAATATATATATATATATATATATATATATATATATATATATATATATTTATAAATATTGGGCAATTATTGAGCAAATTTGTTTCCCAATTATTAGTTTTTATTACCCAATTTGGACAGATTTTAACCAATAGTTGTGTGGAACGTAATGCTGCCCAGTGATGGTTAAACATTGGGCCTTTTTTGGGCCAACTCTTTTAAGATTGGATGAATCTATATTAATTCTTCCAAACAAAGTTGTTTCGTTAGCCACATTTTGTTTTCCCACTAGAGATGTAACTCACTCTGGCTAGTCCTTAAAAAAGGAAGCAATTTCTATATCTCAAAAAATATGTATAGTTATTTCTCTCTTGTAAATTGTCACTTTTTTGTTATTAATATACCTTGTTTAATACGTTATCTTATCATTTTCGTAACCATGTTACCAATATTCTGGGAACTGCGCTTGAATGAGACCTCTAAGCTTTATTTATGCAGTTCCCGATTTCATATTCCTTTTTTTTTTCTGTTGTTGTAAATAGTTTCTCATGTCTTGTATTATGTATTTTAATCGAGAATGAAATAAATGCAAATTGAATGGAATTGAATAAATTTTATCAGATGCTATCATTCTTTTTTATAAACACTATGCAGTTAAATGATTACTTGTAAAGGCCCAAAGATTGCAACATTTTGCATCTTGAAAATAGGTAATCAGTTAATTTTTGGTGTATATACAAACTGTATATTGTTAGATTAAACACGTGTTTGTTTCGTTATATTTTTTAAACCACCCCAAGTCATTCTTTGAGGGCAATGTGCCCGAAAACTTCTAGCTGAACGAGTGAACAGTACGTACAAACGATCGAAGAACCGCCCCCAATTTGAAATAAACGACAACAAACTTAAACATAAATTATAATTAATAAACAAAAGGGATAATTGATGTTGCTTAAGATTCAGATACAAAAGTGAATTGTTACGCAGTTATGTTTAATTGCCTTTCATTTCGTCATTATGGGATGCCGGTCGGAATAGATAGCTAGAGTGTTTCTGTTATACATAATGTATTTTGTTCTTTCCTGATTAATGTAAACATCACTGAAACGAAAATGGGGTTAATGGGTGATCACTTTCATAGGTGACGTGTGCAAAATGTACCTTGTATCTATAGGTGTGAAATAGTGAATGAATCGGCGGGAAAAGATAGACGGTCAGCGCAAAGGAAAACATCAGGGTCCCGCCAAAACACAAAGGTTAGCGATTAATCGTATATACACTTTAGTTTTACGATCAATAATACTGTACATTGTTGTAGTCAAAGTAATCAGTAGAAAAAAAAGAGTTCTACGATGATTGCTAAGTAAGCTCTGTTTTACCATGGACCTATTGTAATAGGTTCATGGTTTTACGGGGCACTGATCTCAAGACCAGCTGCATACAGATGAGGGGTCTTGGAACCAATTTCGGGGGGGGGGGGTTATATTTTATGCATGTTAAGCCCTTCCCCAACTTTCAAATTCGTTCAGTGGTTCCTTCCTGTGAAGGGCGGGTGGCCGCTTAGCCCCTCCCAATGAAATTTAAAAAAAAATGTAGTGCTATAGTCAAAATATCGTATAATCATATTTTCATCATAATGAGTTTTAAGCACGGTCATTAATAGGCCTGTATGTAGATAATGGATGATTGACAAAATGATCACTAAAATCGATAATATTAATAGGCCTATATAGATCATGTAGACATTGGATGATTGACAAAATGATCACTAATCGATTACATTAATATGCTTGTATATAGATCAATCATGTAGATAATGGATGATTGATAAAATGATCACTAAAATCGATAATATCCTTCTTAAAAAAAAAGTCTGACAAGTTTGTTCAGCATCGTACATGTAAAGGTCGGTTGGAAAGTTTGTATAAATTTTGGGCGCGTCGTGGTCTAGTGGCTCTGACTCTCGCCTTCCAAACAGAGGGTCGTGGGTTCGAATCCTTGCCATGGCGTGTTTTCCTTCAGCAAGAAATTTATCCACACTATGCTGCTCTCGACCCAGGTGAGGTGAATGGGTACCCGGTAGGATTAATTCTTTGAATGCACGAGCGCTGAAAGGCAGCTCGAGCTAAAGCCGGGGTAATAATAATCATAACAATGCACCTCGGAATAGATGTTTTTAAATAGATGGCGCTATATAAATGCCTATTATTATTATTACATTTTCAGTAACTTTTTTTTTAATACAGTGTTTTCTTTTATTTTTGGGAACACATTTTTTTAAAACTGATCGTCCATTAGTAAATATTAATATAAAAAAGAAATAACTTTTTGTCAAATTCCAATCCCACTTCAATTCAATTTTTATTTGATTTATTATTTTCTTCTACATTCATATAATTCGCAGGGGGCGGATCTAAGACTTTCCAAAGGGGAGGGGGGGGGGAGCACATTTCGTCCGCAAAAAAAATTGACAAGCCAAAAAAGAGAAAAAAAGGTCCTCGCTTTCAAAAGGGGGGCACACTAGGGTTAAAATGGCATATTTCATTAAAAATTTTGATTATGACTCTCAAAGGGGGGGGGGGGGAGCACTTGCCGGATGTGTCACCCCCTGGATCCGCCAGTGATAATTTGTATAATGCATCTTTCATTACATAAGAAACAATATGTGTTGATTACTGTTCTTGAATAGTAAAACAACTGTACTATAAACATCCTTGTAAAGGAATATGATCTAATACAACATTCACAATTTGCAGGGGGGTTGTCATCATAAGACAGATTGCTTGAAAAATGACAACCTTGACCAATCTCTGGATGCTTTTATCTGAGAAGACATTCTGCAATTTTTGTGTGATTTGAAATGAAAAAAAAAAATAGCACTTACATTTTCATATCATTCCCAAATAGCCCCAAACTGACCTGGATTTTTATGAATACCCCCCAAGCCGGGCCCCAAAATACGGAAAATTTATTTCCGTGCCCCCAACAGTGCCTACTTGAATTTCTAACATTGGTCGTGAGCGGGCAGTATGACATTCTATTTAGTAGTGTCCCTGTATAGTGTCTAGTGATACAGGGACACTAACTATTTAGGGCACACACAGGTGCCACGCGCGTAAAACATTCCCCATACTCCCATATACATGTGTGTTAAAATGGCACTTAAAGGGATGGTCCGGGCTGAAAGTATTTATAGCTTAATAAATAGAGTAGAATTCACTGAGCAAAATGCCGAAAATTTCATCAAAATCGGATAACAAATAATAAAGTTATTGAAGTGTTAAGTTTAGCAATATTTTGTGAAAACAGTCGTCATGAATATTCATTAGGTGGGCTGATGATGTCACATCCCCACTTGTTCTTTTGTATTTTATTATATGAAATTAGGTTTATTAAAAATTTTTCCTCCAAGAACTACAAAAATTGGATTGACAACTCATTTGGTGCATTAGATATTTATTGCTGCAACTTATTTCATGATAAGGGAGATATATTATTCACACAAGTAAAATAATGAAAAAAATTATGATTTCATGTAATAACATAAGAAAACGGAAAGTGGAGATGTGACATCATCAGCCCACCTAATGAATATTTACGACGACTGTTTTCACAAAATATTGCTAAACTTTAAACTTCAATAACTTTATTATTTTGTTATCCGATTTTGATGAAATTTTCGGCATTTTGCTCAGTGCATTCTACTCTATGTATTAAGATATAAATATTTTCAGCCCGGACCATCCCTTCAAGATCTTTCCGATGTTTCTTATGATCATGTAATAACATAAGAAAACGGAAAGTGGAGATGTGACATCATCAGCCCACCTAATGAATATTCATGACGACTGTTTTCACAAAATATTGCTAAACTTTAAACTTTAATAACTTTATTATTTGTTAGATATGTCGTATCACGTGAATTTATAAGAAGTTGCGAGCGAGCAAATATTTTGACATTTTTATAACGAAAATTCAGTTTTGTGATAGATTTTGACAATATTCAGAAAATAATATCATATCTCACCTTTCTCTCTTTCCTTTTCCTCTGCTTATCTACCCCACTCACATGACTCATGAAGCTTAAGGCGCGTAGGATTATCCTTACAAGTTTTGTAGTAACATAAAAAATGAGAATATTGTTTTCTCGTTTCAAAGGGGGCACTCATTAACAACAAAAAAATGGGTCCTTCTCAGGTGAAAGGGGAAAAGAACACGTTCGTGTGAAGCATTTTTCTTGGGTAAAAAGGGGAACTGATACGAGATAGGGCACTTACAAGAAGGCAAGGGGGCACTTGCTCAGACATAAAACGGGTCCTTCTCAAGGGGTACAGGTCACGTTCGTGAGGAGCACTTTTCTTGGGTAAAAAGGTGCACTGATTCGAGAAAGGGTACTTACAAGAAGGCAATGCGGCACTTGCTCACACAAAAAACTGACACTTCTCAGGTGAAAGGGGCACAGAACACGTAAGAGGGGGAATTTTTGCTATAAAAATGACACTTATACGAGAAAGGGCACTTGGTAACACATAAAACGGGTCCTCCTCAGGTGAAAGGGGCACAGTACACGTTCGTGAGGGGGCATTTTTCTTGTGTAAAAAAAGGCACTTTTCAGTGCTTAAAAAGTGGGGGGCACTGTGTCCCCGCCCCCAGGATCGCTGCCCCTTGATATGATCTAACACGTGAGTGAATGGGGGTCTGAATTACTCATGTGTGGATATCGATGGTATGACATGAAACGAAAAAAAATGCAAGAACTTGCAGTAAATCCGGCAGTGAATACTCTGTTCAACGTAGAATATCAGGACCTCTCCCATCAGGAAAACTCGGCCGGATGAAATTCGCCCAGTTCTCTAGCCATGCTAGAAGAAGAGCTGTCCTTTAGCCATGATGTCATAAAAATAACCAATGCGATGGTGAATGACAAAAAATTCTTAAAATTAACCAATTTATTGGTTAGAATCTATCCGAATTTTTGTTAATATTGACCATCTTATCGGTCGGAAATTTTCACAAACTTATTTGTTACTCTGACAATGCAAGCAGTAGAGCCTATTATTCAGAATATTCTGATTTATCTTGCTAACACAAAAAAGCAAAAAAATCCGCACTTTCTGTTGTGTTATTTCATCTGAACCACGTACGCTTCGCAATTTTCGACTCTTAATCCTTTGCTCATCAATTATTTTCAGTCTGGTTATTTATTCAGGGAATTTTCTGGGTTATCATCATGAAGCATGAGGGTTGACAATAGTTTCGAAGTAATTTCTTTAATATAATACCATGAATACTGGGAATTTTCCAGTCCCAGTTTCCTATCTGTAGGAAAGTAGCATCCGAAGTTATTTAGAGAAATAAAAGCTAGCTATGATACATTAAAATAACAATAACTTATTAATAGATTTTGTTTTGTATTCTGAAAGTATTTAAGAATAAATTATGCATGCGTATTTCCTTTCATCCAATCGAAGTTCCTTGTAACGCAATAATTGTATCAGAAAATCCAGACAGAAGATTATACGCTACAACTAGGGGCAAATCCAGGATTTTTTTTAAGGGGGGGGGGGAGGCCCCGTAACATGCACCGATGCATCGGTGCGTCCTACAGCGTTTCTGAGGTCATTCACTCCATGTAAAAAATTATCGATTTCATTAGTAAAATGTGCGTTTTGATGACCTAAAGTTGACGCTCGGGGCTTGACTGAAATAGACGGGGGGGGGGGGGGGGGGGTATTGCCCCCCACTCTTTGAAGCACTGAAAAAGTGCCTTTTTGAGTAAGAAAAGAGCCCCTCACGAACGTGTTCTGTGCCCCTTTCCCCTGAGAAAGACCCGTTTTTTGGCTGAGCAAGTGCTTCCTTGCCTTCTTGTAGGTGCACTCTCTCGTATCAGTGCCCCTTCCTAAGAAAAGAGCCCCACGAACGTGTTATGTGCCCCTTTCACCTGAGATGTGTTAACGAGTGCCCCTTTGCCTTCTCATAGGTGCCTGTTCTTCGTATCAGATGAGTTGTCCTGAAAAACTACTGTTTTCGTGCCCGAGGAGCGCCCAGTTTCTTTATTTAGCGCCGTTCTGCTTTCTTCTGCAAGTGCTAGTGCATGAAAAAACTTGTGAAAATAATCATACGTGTCTTAAGTTTCATGAGTCATGTGAGTAGGGTATATACTATAATAAGTCATTTTTTCTTTGTTTTAAAGGAGAATGAAACCCTTGAAACCAGCTGAATCCATATCAAAGAGAAAAATCAAAGAAACATATTGTTGAAAGTTTGAGGAAGATTGAATGAATAATAGGAAAGTTATGAGCATTTGAATATTGAGATCACTAATGCCATGTAGATCCTCCCATTGACAATGCGACCAAGATCTGTGATGTCACACACGTACAACTCCCTCATTACTTTAGTACTTATTTCACTTAATATTCTCACTTTTATAGAGTCTATCACAAGGTGAGGTGTTCTGTTTATGAGAGGACAAGTACAGAGGTTTCACAACATTTTATCATTGATGAATCGTTTGTCATATGATTAGAATGAGCAAAAAGAGATGTTTTGGGGTATATTTTCAGTGTCCAAAAGGGGAGAGTTGTTCATCTGTGACATCATAGATCTTGGTCGCATTGCCAATGGGAGGATCTCCATAGCATTAGTGATCTCGACATTCAAATGCTCATAACTCTTCTATTGCTAGTCCTATTTTACTCAAACTTTTGTTGATCTTATTCTCTGATTTTTCTGCTTTCACAACAGCTAACTTGCTCCAAGAGTTTCATTCTCCTTTAAGGTCATGGCGGTAAGCAGCGGGGGGGGGGGGGGGGGGGGGGGGGAGCAGGGGGCAGTTGCCCCCCCCCCCCGAAATTTTGAAAACTCACATTGTTTTACTGCAGATTTTCACAAAATTCACCAAAAGTATACACAAAATTCATCAATTTCACTTAACAAAATATGCAAAGCTCTTCTGATAAGCTCGGTTGCTCACTTTTGAGTTTATTGAAAAAAGTTTAAACGTGCTGCCCCCGGCGAAAAATTTCTGCACACGGCCATGTTTAAGATAGTGCCCTTTTCGAAAGAAAAAGTGCCCTTTTTTCCCTGTGCCCCCCCCACTTTCAACTTCACTCCCGACCGGCGCCCCTGGAAATAGAAAAGTGAGATTCACGCATAACATGTAGATTCGGTAGAGTTACGTTGCGTGGTTTGCGTACATGTTTCCGGGACATGTTTTATAAACCAACGGAATGCGGTGCCACCGCAACCGCGTAGCCAGGATTTAATTTTGAAGGGGGCGGTAAGTGCACGCGAAGCGTGCCAATACTTACAGAGCGCGCGAAGCGCGCTCCCTAGGGTGCAGGGAGGGGGAGTTTCCCCCCTCCCGCGCGGAGCGCGAAGTTTTTGATATCTCGTCAAATTCAAATCAAAAGAAGGCTTCTCTAGTACCCTTATCAACTCGAATATTTACTTGCTGTGATTAAAAAAAAAATCTTTTCGAAAGAAATTATAAGCGCCCCTAAATGGGAAAAGATTGGAGAATTTGAAATAATTCCTCTTACCGCGCGAAGCGCTGAAGCTGAAAACGTTTTATTAAAATAGAGAACAGAAATGATACAATTATGCCTACCTTGGTCACATCAGATTTGAGTGTAAAAAGTTTGTCCCCATTAAATTCCGTTAACATATCGCAAAACAGAGTATATACATGAAGTAAAGAGGCCCAATTCCTTCCCGAAAATGGCGTTGAAGCTCTGATTTTTAGAAAATTCTCTGAAAGTTTAACCTGTTCTAATTTTGATATTACTTAGATTATATATAACTCGATTAAGAAGAAAAACGAGCTCAAAATGTGAAAAGGATGATGCAAGCTAGAAGATGGACATTTTTTTTCCCATGCTAGAGAAGCACGGAAACCTCTGTAATTTATTTCAGAAGAAAAAAATCGCTCATATTAAGCTCAGTAATATTCAAAATTTAAAATCAATGGCGCAAAACAAGACAGGAGATATATGTGCAGTGATATAGAATAAAGTTTAATATCGTACATACTTTTGCATATACTTTGCCAAAAATTACTTGCTGAAAAACGGAAGAAATAGCATTTGGGGACTCGGGGAGTGACGGTACTGTTTACCCGCTCCGAACAGAAGAGCCAAAATTTTGTGTCAATGCAATATAAAAAAAAAACTTTTCATACTCTTTACACGCATGTATACTTCATAATTTCTGGCAAGAATATACGATTCCCGTAGCCGGGAAGGGGAAAAGGTGTGGGGAAACAAAAGGGAATGGCAATTTTGATATTTTTCCCGTGCGGAGCGCAGAAGCAAAATTTTTAGCATGAAGAGATAAGAACGCCTCGTTTAGGTTGTTATTCTTTTGACCAAAAAGGAAGTAAAAAACAACAAAAGCTATACCTTTCTTCCCTTTTCTCCTTTCGCTTTTTCTTTTTCTCCTTTTCCCCTTCTTTTTTTTGGGGACTGTTTATTTATTTATTTATTTTTTTTTTTTTGGGGGGGGGGGGGGCGGCGACCGCCCCCACCGCCCCCCCCCTGGCTACGCGCCTGTGCCACCGCGAGAAGGCCTATGGGGTCGGGCCGGCGGTTATAACGAAGCCGTAAATTAAACATGGGTATAATACCTCTTTCTTACTTTTCTTTCTGTTTTCAAGCGTTTCTCTCGAGTTAAAAAGGACACTTTTTTTCTGCAGGTTGTCCCAAAATAGGGAGCCGGGGCCGGATAGCCCACCCCCCCCCCCTTGGATCCGCCCCTGTATACATCGAGTTTATGAAGCTGATTTCCTTGATTAGTTCTTGGAAATTTCTCCACTCCTCAATAGTATTTTTGTTACATAATACTCTCCAGAAACTGGATTCCGTAATTCGAACACGTAATGAATATGCATCAGCCTATTTACTTATGACCAATCAAGATGAACCAACAGGCTCTCGAGCTAGTCTGCTTGCACAAACTTTTGAGCGGATCAATATAAATCGGGATAATTTACTGCGTAGACACAACAAAAAGCTGCAAATTTAATCTGCCCAAATATTGAGATATTATTAGCGATTGAAAAAGCGATATGCTTTGTATCTATGTCAAGTTTTTAGGTGCTGTGGTATAATAGTAATGAGTTTATTATGTGTAAGACTAGGTTACGCGTTAGATTGCCGAATAAGAAAAAACATAGGGGGTTTCCCTGAATTTTGCACACGAGCGCAGATCAAGTTGCTTCCACCTGTACTAGCAGTGGTCCATATATCTCATGCAGAATTACCAGATTGCAGAATGTTGCATGGACTGTTATCTCGGCAAGTCCTGTTTACTAAACCACAAATTGGTGACTTCTGGTGACTGGCGTTCCGTTGTCGTAACCCAAGTAAACCAGGATCTAGTTTCATGATAGTGAACATGTGTTGAACCATGGACCTATTACATGGATGAACTGTGAAAACTTTCACTTCATAAAGTTCGAGGAGCGAGGAGGTCGAGGAGGAAAGAGTCCCCGATCTTTTTCGCCACGCGCCTGTGACCTCCTGCTGATGATGCGGAGCGGTACTCGCGTGTGATGACAAGCGGGTACTGGCCGATACATGTGGAGTCATGCTTTGCTGATATTTTGGGTTTGATGATAGGCCCACATGGCCCAGTTTCAATCTACACGCCACCACTCAGAACTTTCTCGTAATGTATTTTTACTTTAGAACTAACTTTTGTAATTTATCAATTTTGTATGAATTTGGTATTGCCTTTGTTTGACTTTGGTTTCTGGTCAATATTTTGAGTTTCCTGGACTGTTTGCGAAACAAAACATCTTTCTTCATGAATTGAGAAAGTACACGACGAGGCCGAGGAGCTAGGTGTCCACTCCAGACTCCAGAGTCGAGTCGAACATCTAATTCCAACTTCCAAGTCCAACCAAGAATAAGGGCTATTTCTAAGGTAAGTGAACAAAGTCAAAATCTCACAATAATTGAAAAAAATATGTAGATCTAGTCTACACATTTACATTTTGTTTGTTTGAGAATATGCAATGTTAAAAGAACTAGATCTAGTAGTAAGTACTACAGTTTTCATGATTTTTGTGAGTTTTTTTTACTATCTAATCTGGTGCAGGAGGGGGGGGGGGGGGGCTGGGGTTGAGAGGAAGGAGCCCCAAAGGTCTCCACCCCCAGTCTGCTTTGAGGTGTTGTTGAAGAATGAAGGGGGGTTATGTGAGTAGTGCATTGAAAAATTTCGCCAAAAACCCAAAGAAATATACAGTATATACATGTATACGATATGGATATGGAAGCTCTTGGTTCTAATAGATTTGGAGGAGGGGGGGGGGGGGGTTATCTCTCCCATCCCCTGGGATGGGCCGGGCCTCGGCCCTCTATGGACTTTGAATCCAAATCCTGTGAGAACTTTTGACTACTACATTGTACTTTATTGACCCTCTTCCCTTTCCCCTTTTAGTACTTCATTTTGTCTCATCCAATTTCCCTGTTTCTTTTCTTTTTCTTCTACTTCCCTCTAGCTCCTCTTCCTCCTCCATTCTCTTCTATCATCATGTCTATTCCTCCTCTTCCCTCCTTCCCTCCTACTTGTCCTTCCTTTCTTCTCCCTCCTTCTCCCCACCCCCTCTTATTCTTCTCTTCCACCTCCTCCTCTTCTACTTCTCCCTTTTTCCTATTTTCCTCCAGACCCTCCCAGTCACTTTCTCCATTGTTCTTTCTCTTTCTCTTTTTCATCATTATTTTGACATCAATTAATTGAATGGGTACTCCGGGCTGAAAATAATCATATCCAGAAACAATTCACCGAGCAAAATGCTTAAAATTTCATCAAAATCTGAAAACAAATAACTAAGTTATTGAATTTCATAGTTTATTTGGTGAAATGTTCAGTTATAAGCAACTAGTCATGAATATTCATTAGGTGGACTGATGATGTCACATCCCCATTTTCCCCTTTTTTATCAAATGAAATCATTTTATTTTTCATACATGTGTGAATTTCTCCCTTATGGTATAATAATTTGTAGCAATGAATATCTAATACATTAATTCATAACGTTGAGGGTTACAGTTCACCATGTGTAATGTGGAGAAGGGAAAGGAAATACAGGCAGAAAGATTGAAATTGAAAGACGAGATAGGATGAAAAGAGGAAATTAGAAGTATTCTTTTTTTGAAAGTGAGTAAAGTCCTGAAAAGGACTGTAAACCAGATGAGATGAGCTGAAAATGGCTTGAGTAGCGATGCTAGTACTATAGCAGGATCATCCTACTACTCAAACTATCGCTATACTCAAGCCATATTCAGCTCATCTCATCTGGTTTACAGTCCTTTTCAGGACTTTACTCACTTTCAAGAAAAGAATACTTCTAATTTCCTCTTTTCATCCTATCTCGTCTTTCAATTTCAATCTTTCTGCCTATAATTCCTTTCCTTCTTCATATTACACATGGTGAACCGTAAACCTCCACGTTATACACTCCACCATGCAAACCTACAAAGATCATACATTAATTCAGTTGTTAAACCAACTTCTTTAGTTCTTGGAGGAAAAAAATACAAAGCTCTAAACAGAATTTCATATAATACACAAAAGAATAAGTGGGGATCTGACATCATTTTTCTCATTGAATATTCATGAAGACATGCATAGAACTGTTTCACCGAAATAATGCAAAATTGATCTCTAAAATGTCATAACTTTGTTACTCCTTGTCCGATTTCGATAAAGTTTTCACTTCATTGTTTTGTTTGTCTGATTTTTCTTTATCTGTTCAAATCATATGTTAAAGCCTGGACTCTAGAGTACCCCTTCAAAGCAAACTTACAGAATTAAGCCAGCAGTTGTGATTAAAAAATTTCAACACCCAGATGTTAAATTTATCCCATGTGTTGAAATGACATCATATGATGAGATATTACAATTGATTAACCGACCAATAAATGGGGGATTACTAACTCCTTTTATGGTATTAAATGTTTACATTTCTTGAATATAATCTATATGTAAATGTAAGATATGATTGACTTATAGGCCTTTATAAAATATCCCACAAAGGCACACAAGTGGCATAATATCTATCTAGCTCTGGAGCAGCAAAATATCCTTAACAGTTAATGATTCAATAATTGATTTCACTTTTGGAAAAGGGCGGTTGCAAACACTTTCACTATTACACTGGATTGTAAGATCCTGTTTTGAGTAGTTATAAATCCATTAGTTTCAGGGTGTGTTTAAGCGACCCAGAATCACCGTTGTAAACATTTAATAGACCTTTTCCAAATATGATACTGCGGAAAAGCCTTTCAAAATGCCCCTTTTTCCATGATTTTATGTCTGTGATTTGAAACACCGTTTTGATCAAACCCCACCGTGATTCTGCCGAAATGTCTTCAAAGCATGATTCTACGCTTTAGAAGTGGGGTTTAAACACACCCTTAGTGTACCCCTCTAATGGCATAATGAGTCAAAAGTTTTCAGAGTGCTGAAGTCAGCATGCAAAGCAAGCAAAGAAAATATAATATAAAACAGACATTTTAAAAGAATAGATTAGTGATGGATTTGGCATTAGATATGGAAGTTCATTTGATTTTGATTTAGAAAAATTGTGTAGGGTATCTGCAAAGAAAAATAACATTGACTGGAGGTAAATCAGAACCACGTTATTGAGCAGGTGCAGTGATCATTTTGAAATTTCTTGTTCCACGACTGGAGAACTGAAGCAAATTGGTGTGGTCTCAGAGGATGAATTTCTTTTGAGAGATTGAGGAGCCGGAATTACTTCATTTACCATCAAAACTGTTTACTTGACCACATTTAGTTTTTCTGCTTTCCTGGTGCACTTTTACTACTTTATCTATCTCTGGTGACTGAAGTGATATATCACCCCACTACCAGGAGAAACTGATTATTTTGATCTGTTTCAGGGCAATGGCGGGTCATATCCGTCCCATAAGTTGAAAATCAAACGAAAATAGACATATAGTGTAACGAAACAAACGTGTGTAGCTTTCCCCAAAAATATTTTGTCTTTTCAATTGAAGTAAACATTTACTTCTTTAAATTGACATATTTCATTTGAATTCGTACAAATAATTGTAGTACGATAGAGCTATATAAGGAGAAGTCCATATTGATGTGATGTCACATTGGTTTGATATTAGCAACAAAACAAAAAAAGAATGAAACATGTGAGTGAAGGTTTATTCAAAATCACCAACTAAACAGAGCTATGTTTTTCAAGTTTTGATTTAGTGATGATGCACCTGCCCCTTGGTCATTCCATAAATTTCCATTTCTAATGGTTAATGATCACTGAATTATGAATATATTATATTTCTCATAAAATCATCTTGGCCATACAAAATAATGTGTCTGATGAAAAGCATGTGTATGCCCTAAGCGGTAAAATGATTTCCAATTTTCCCAGAAAATGGGATTTCATTAAAATAATGTAAAATACCTGTTATTTAGAAGCTGCTTGCATATATGAATTTACCAAAGTCAAAACTTAAATCAGTCTGAAACTCTGCCTCTGATGAATTTTTGCTGTCTTCATGGATCAAATGATTAAAACAGGAATCATATATATATCAAGAAGACCATTTAACATTAGCATGAACCTCCCCTTTACCTTTCTTTATATGAAACCTGAAGATGTTGAATGATGTATGTATCAAATGCTTGAAAATTTTAAGAGCACATAATCACCAGAACAAAATCATCTGTTAAATTTGAAATAATTGTGTTACTTAGCAGGTTTTAGTGTATTCATGTGGTGTGCGAGTTTCAACTTGTTCCTATTACAGCATCGTGGGTCAGGGGGGAAAAAAAAATCAATATTTTTTTTTCCACCAGCCCAATTTTGTTACATTGTATTAAAGTTTATATTGGACCCTATGGGAATTTTAAGGGCTCTTCAGTTTTCCAGGGCTCTGTAGGGTAATTTCAGGGGCAAATTCACCCAGAGCCCCATGTATTTTTATCCCTATCAATCATGTGTACCCTTTTTTCACATTTAAATTCAAATTGTGCTAGGTTTTTGAGGTATCGTGCACCTCACTGTAGGATATTTATGGCTGGATTCTTTATTTCAACCATTGACAGCCATGATCAAAGCAGGGATGGAGATATCAAAAGTCAACACACAATCACAATTTTTTCATCCTTCTCCTTATATGTTATTTTTCGTATGTTTTCTTGCTGGCTCATTGTCAACTTTTGAAGTTGGTGTTGGGAAATGAATACAAATATTGTCTGACTGCGTTTCCTTGATGCATTGTCATAGGGAATTGTACACAAGGGATTCTTTCATGAAAAGCCTGCCAATTAATAATACCTTTTGAAGATTTTGACTTCCTTCCTTTTTGAGCTAAGTAATTTTAGATTATGAATAGTATTGTTTTTCCCTGAATATGTGAATAGGGAATAGTGCCATACCGTTTGACTTAGTTTTGAGAACATGTAGGATACTAAGATATTAATTAGCTTAGGCTTTGAATTGGGTATCATAAAATGAATGAGAAATATATAAATAATCCATTCCACCTACTTAAATCGTGGAAAACTACATTCAAATTAGGTATTCTCCTGAGTTATCTTCAATCTAAGTATTTGATGTTATGCTATTAATGAAATGTGTAGGACTAGGCCATGTAATTCCAAAGAAGCAGAAGTTATCTGTATGTATACATGCCTTTTTCAGTTTCAGTTTTATTTTTTCTCATTTCCAACTAAACAGTAGACACAATCCATAAAAATACAGTTATAACATTTGAAATGTAATAAAGAAACGCAATACATATATATATATATATTCATCTTAATTACACATTTGAAACTTAATATGGATCATTAAATATTTGTTACTGAAAATAACATGCTGGAAATGGAGAGGTCCACTGTGAAGCTGTGCTTTTGTTGTGAACAAAAAGTGAAGCAATTGAGGATTTTTTTTCTAGAAATTAATATTCTGAATTAATGCATACCTTGAAAGAAGCACACCAAATATTGGAATATGATACCGTGCATGAAATAATTCATATTATTGAAGATTTATTATTTATCAAATTATATTTGCTATATTCATGTAGATTATGCCTACAAGATCAAACATCATAAAAACTGTATGTAATATGAATTAAGTCAACAATATACTTGTAGACTACATAATATAGGCCTATTCTGACAAAGCATAATTTGTTTAAATTCAGACTTTGAACTGATGAGAGCAGTGCAGGCCATCAGAGACCATGATTAGACAGCCATAGTTTATCAGCTTAGGTGCATTTGATAAGATAATGAAAACAAATATACTGGTGTAGCATAAGTCCGTAAGCAGAGAGTAAAGTTTGACACTTTAACAAATAATAACATGTCTAGGATTGAGACTACACCCCAAACCATGTCGTCTGCTGTGCAAAACCTTCTCTCGAGGTAAGGGGTCTGAAAGTGCAGCCTATAATGCCTTGTGTACTGGAATCCCTCTTGCTAATACATTAAGTTTAATGTGCTGGTCTTGTAGATCAAAGCAGGGACTGCTCTCACGTCCCTGATCAAAGATACAATCAGCTAGGGTCTGTGCCTGTAGACTAATCCATACATGTGTCAGAGAAGAAGCAGACATGTATGTTCATTAGAGAATCTAGTCTCCTACTTCAGACTCTGCATTAAACACATCGTAAAAACCAAAGGTCTGTGCTTGAAGACTACCAGTAATGCCTGACTCGAGATTTTGGAAACTTTACAAAACTTATATCTTATTTGTTGACTAAAAAGGGGTTTATCATTCGACTTAATTAGGATGACAAACTGAGAACATGGGAATACTGAAATTTACTTCAATGTCGCATTCTGGGAAAATTTGCTGGTGCCCACAAAAAATAAACATCATTTTATTTTCCCTGTCAGGAAAAGTATGAAAGCATGTGCAAGCAATCATCTCCAAATTGGAATTTTTTGTCTCTCCCTCAACTCATTAGCTATGCCCAATGCATTTCTGTAGAGTATCTAGTTGGTGTATGATTGCATTTTTCAAGAAAATTAATGCTGCCAAGACTCATCGCTTGTATTCTTGCCATAATGCTGATGAAATTGCTTTTAATGATTTCAAATTTAAATTCATTTTAGGCCTGTCCTATTCACTAAAAATGTTTAGAAAAAAACTTTAGATTTCGGTAGTTTATTCTCAGGTTTTGTTCTGTAAATATGCCTATGAATTTGAAAGTGATGTAGATGAGGAATTGACATCAATTAAATATGATTTTAATTAGGAATTTAATTGGCCTTATTTCTGGAGCAGCTTATATTCTTGGGCTTTTATGGACATCAATGAAAAAAGTGATAGTAAAACCAAGGAGATATCTCCTTGGTAAAACCAAATTTTAGAAGGCCTCAAGTTTGTTGACAGACCAATCCTTGTTTTTTGTGTTTGATATGATTCGTTTGACCTAAACAGCAGCAACAATCACAATATAGGGATCTGGCTGCCAAGTCAAGTGGCTTTTCCATATTGCTCAAGAGCATATGGAAGAGAAATAACATGAATCAACACTTGTGCTCTTATTAGAATGACCTTGAATAGAAATCCTGATTATTCCATCCATCAAAACAGGAGAAGTAGGCAAACCGGTCTTGCGAGATTTGTTATCTCCTCATGCAGGAGTCAACCCTGACCTCCGAAGGGTATTGGGGCCACTTGTCAGTTTTTACTACTCTCCATTCATTCTTCAGATCTACGCCCATCCATTGGCCATTCATTCATACCATGTTAGGTGGTTTCAGACCACCTCGAAGTTCGTCAGTTCCAGGTATTCTCTGATCGGGAAATTTACCCTGATCAGAAAATACCAGGTATTTTGGTAATGTGAATGCAAAGTTGCAAACTACGCGTAATTTCCCCGAAAGAAAATTCCCGCTAAATAGTAGGTACTTGGCGAAATTACGAGAACTTTCGCGGGGATTTTTCCAAGGTCGCAGGTATTTTGGCAATGTGAAAGCAATTTACGGGAGCTTTTAGCCCAGCGTGTCGTTGGGCGCGGGCGCCGTGGGTGGCTGCTGGGCTAGTGATTTTGAATCTCGCGCCTTGCCTGCTTATACAGACCATACTGCGCATGCTCGTAACTTCAGGAACTTATCCCGAAGGGTATGTTTCGGGGCGGTGTGAATGCAGGAATAATTAATGGGTATTTTTTAGCCTAAAAATGTTCTCGTAATTTAACGGGGATTCTTGTGATCGAGGCGGTTTGAAACCACCTGTTGATACCAACTTGTTGTAGGTGATGTTCATAGGAGAGTCTCTCAAGTCTCTTGAGGCTCATTTATGTTCATACCAGACTTGTACATCCTGTTTAAAGGACAAGTCAACCCCAACAAAAAGTTGATTTGAATAAAAAGATAGAAATCCAACAAGCACAACACTGACAATTTCATCAAAATCGGATGTAAAATAAGAAAGTTATGAGTTTTGACATTTTAAAGTCTCGCTTAATTTCACAAAACAGTTATATGCACATCTTGGTTGGTATGCAAATGAGGAGACTGATGACATCATCCACTCACTATTTCTTTTCTATGTTATTATATGAAATATTAAATATTCTGATTTTCTCCTTATTTTCAAGTGAAACAACGATTAATTCCTCCCGGTACATGTGGCATTAGCATTGTTTAATACATATGGTTCAGTCAAGTTGGTCCTTATTGTCAAATCTGTAAAAAAATGAAATATTGTATAATTCAAACAATATAAACAAAAGAAAAAAGTGAGTGATGGACATCATCGACTGTCTCATTTGCATGTCACTGAGATGTGCATATCACTGTTTTATGAAAAATAAGCGAAACTTTACAATGTCATAACTTTCTTATTTCACATCCGATTTTGATGAAATTTTCAGCATTTTTCTGGGTGGACTTGGCCTTTAACCAATACCATCACATCTTTCGTCTGACAAATAATATGTATGATTCCATATGCTTATAAAGGAAAGTTGATTTAGAAATTGTTAGGTCTGTGTCCAGATACCATTTTAAAGTTTGCCCTTCTTCTTCGCCTGTAATATGGAAATTGGAAACTGTTAGTATCGTTGAAATCGTTGTAGACCTACATCATGAAAATCAGTTAAAATTAACAGAATTAAGGAGAGTTGGTGGTTGAAGATTTGAATAAAATCTGACAAAAGTAAAGTAATAATTTGATTTACTGACTGGCATTTTTTCCTGGGGATCTCTTGCTGATGTGAAATGTGATTAGCTTTGTTACCATGGGCAGTTACCAGGATGGCAAAGTTATATACTACATGTATAAATAATCTAGTAACTTTAATGCAACCAGGCCCTGCTTTTTCTAAGCTCCTTGCCTGTATGCATATAGCCTATTTAAATGCTCTTTATACTTGGTATTTTTTAAAATAAATGTTTCTCATGTCCTGTGTCAGTGTCAGAAGCAGTGTCTACAGATAATATATATACTTTGCTCTATGCATGGAGATGGTTTCCTTTCAAACCTGATGCTCCTGTATACTTGTATGAAGGCTGAAGGACATTAGAATGTCGGGAGGGGGCTAGTCTGCAGGCTCAGACCCTGATTGAAACTTTGATCAGCATTCAGCAAGTGTGTCTCCAAGCAAAGCCTAGCACATACAAAACTTGCTGTTTCAATTCAGTACACAAGGCATGAGTAGGCTGCATATTCAGACCCTTAACTCGAGTGAATGGTTTGCACAGCAGACAAGGGGGGGGGGGGATGCATGTAATTTTAGCACAATTATTCAATTTTGGCAAACAAGATGCATTAAACAAGCTCTGCTGCAGAAAGAGTTGAAATAAATGTACAAACGTAACTCAATTGATCAGTCACAATTCAGTCTCAAATGCATGCTTCTGATTGTTTTTTAAAATCAATCAATTGATTGTTGAATTGCGCTTGATTACAACTCTCGATGCAATCTCTCCCAGGTGGATGAATTTAGAAGAAATTCAAGAAAACCAGTCAAACTTCACATGGTAATTGCGATTGATTGTTACCAAGGGATTTGATTTTGATAGGAATTTGTGAGCCACCCACCTATGACGTCAGGGATATTCGTTCACAGCCCATGCCTGGCACCAGAAGTTCATCGCTGTAAACGCTTCCTATATAAGGACTACATTAACACTCAATAGCAATAAAAGGGCATGAATGTATTAAACATTTGATCTAGCGACTGTAAAATAGGTCAACTATTTTGGGTATACGACTGCATTTTGATGAATTTATTTCATTTTGGTCTTTAAAGCTTTTAAATGTCATTTCTTTCAACAATGAATGACCAATATTAAATTGTAGAGTAAAAAGTAAATGGAAAATTCATGTGACTGCCTAGAAATCAAATATCTTGGGGCCACATAAATCTGTTTGAATTAGGGTGTGTTTAATAAATTTGTTAAAGCTTGAATAACAGATCTAAAAGTAAACACAAAACATGATTATTTCAGGAGATAAAAAGGTCATTCAAGATAAACCCAGGTAGTTTTCAAATTCACTTGAAAATGAGCATTTGCGATTTGATGATTGTTCTATAAATTTCTTTCAGAATAATCTTTTCATCTTATCCACTGAAGAGTAACATGTTTATAGCCAATGTGCCAAAAGATCAAAGGGGAGCAAACAAATGATTTCTGAATTTGATCACTGATGTAACTATTCTAGATAGTTTCCTGATCAATGCCATGTCTTTCTTTCTTAGAATTTGAATACCACCGGATGCTATGTCGGGAGAGTTTATGCAACATCTTTTTTTGAGCTCCCTCTTATGTCCCTGTTCTAATGAAAAATAACAAAGGTCATTCGAGATAAGGTGATCCCGGGGCAGATCCAGGATTTTTCAAAAGAGGGGCAGGCACATTTTCCCCAAGGAAAAATTTGACAAGCAAGCAAAAAAAAAACCAACTAAAAAGTCTTAACTTGCAAAGGGGGGGGGGGGCACACTTGTGTTTTAATGGCATTTTTACATTACAAATTTTAATTATACATGTACCTCTCAAAGGGGGGGGGGGGGGGGCATGGGCCGGCTGTGCCCTCCCCCCTGGATCCACCTAGTCTGCAGGCACAGACCCTGATTGGAACTTTGATCAATAAGTGTGCCTCCACGCAAAGACTACCACATGCAAAACTAGCCTTCAGTACACAAGGCATGAGTAGGCTGCACATTCAGACCCTTAACTCAAGTGAAGGGTTTGCCCAGCAGACTAGGATCCACCAGTGAGTTAATCATTAGATAAAACTGTGAAGCACTTATTGGAGAGGTCAACCCTGGGGAGGAGAAGCTTTTGAATAGCATTGGGCTGAGGCCCAGCTCTGGTCCCTTCTCCCCAGACATGCCTACACAATATTTGACTCATGCATGTTTGTAATGGAAGAGAAAAAAAATGTTCAATTTCTTATCTTTGCCAGTATTTTGGAGAATGTGAGATGCATTTTTCTGGTGAATTGGACCAGCTGTTACAGCTGTTACATGTAGATCTATCTATAAATCCAGGTAGGAAAGTAGATTCATGCAAAATTATTAATGGTTTGTTGATTGCCTGATATTTCATGAAAGTGGTAATTGAAGATGGAAATTGAAATCATTTTTGTTCAGTAGAGCCTGCAATTTCAATATGTCTTGTTGATTGAAGTTTGAACAATAATATAGGCCCTACTAATGACGTCGAGAAATCAAGGAAATTTTTCTCATGTGAGTGGTATTGAAAACTGGTATGCAAAGGATTCAACAAATAATTTTCTGTTCATGAAATTAGTGGGATTATGAATAAGCACTAATATGAAAGTGATTTTTGAAGATTACCAAAAATTGCATTTTCAATACATTTAATTAACGTTTTGTAATTTCAAGAAAATCTTCTTTGCACAGCCCGGCCTCTAGACTGCTTGCCTGTTTTAAATAAGTTCTCTACCTCACTTAATCTTATGAATTTATTAATGAACTGTAACTGTTGTTGTTTGTCAGTATTGTAGTAGGATTTTTTATATATGAATGAATAGGCCTATACTTGATAGCTCAGGCTTCAGAAGTATCTTTTCCTGCCATTGTTTACTCTAGTGACATCCTTTGTTTTGGTGCAGATGACCTGTGGGTCAAGTAAGGTATCTTTAAAAGTAAACTTGTGATAAAAGATGACAAAAGAAAGTTCGCATAACAGGAAATGTTTTCCACCTCCCACTTAGTCTTCTGTCCAGGTACTTGTCCACACCCCTGTAAATGACCCTTTTCTCAGTTCCCCCCCAAAAGTTTTACAGGGTATCTATTCAAATGAAGATCGAGTTTAAAGATATCAATTTATTACACAGTGAAAATGCTGTTTAAAATTTTATACAACACTGTAGTATGAGAACCTTACAGTAGTTGCTTAACAGTTGTTGTGTAAGATTTTAAACACTTGTTTAAAGATAAATTCCAGTTTTGGTAACGATCTAAAAATGACTTTTTACAGAATCTAATATAATGACCACCTAAGTGTCTGTTTGTATGAATAAAAAATATGTGCCAAAGGATTCTGGAAGAAATTGTGTGATTGCTGAGAAATAAGCAAAATAAGCGCGGATTCGGTCACTTCCGTCGGGTCTTTATTTTAGCAATAATAATACACTGTCCCACGTGTGCCTATCTGTGTTGGTGATCTTCAGTGTGAACATTTTTCAGCGTAGATTTCAAGATTTCACAAAGTTCAGTTTATGTAACTGTACCAGATCTAGATCCTCGATGATATACTGACAATTAAGCCTTGATTTACAGACTTTCTCATGAAATCAGTGTTTACTGCAAATACTGGAATTTCTCTTTAAACTGTTTAACTGTTTAAACACTTTAAAGATTAAGAAAGTTATTTTAATTTCAAGTCTTTGATTTGTGACTTCATGAACGAGCAGCTGCCCCATACAATGTATATGTTATGTAATATAAAATGCATAAATTATATTTTTTTAATGGTTCGTGATGACTTTTTATTTGTTTACTGTTTAGGAATGGGTGTGAAATGATTTCTCTATTGATATACTGAAGGCACAATAAAACTATTTTCAATTTTCTGAGAAAATGGCTTTTCATTGATTTCTCGCCATTCAATTATGTAGGAGAGCTTCTCCCATGTGATGTCACAAATCCAATAATTAGAATTTTAATAACTTTTTTAGTTCTTTGATGGATTTTCCTCAAACCTTCTCCAATATTTGATATATTTATTTTTTTACTATTTTTACAATAAACATTTTGTCAGGGTGAACTTTCCCTTTAAACTGTTTAAACAACTACTTTAAGGTTCATATAGCAAACAGTGTTGTATACAAAATTAAAAAAACATTTTTACTGTGTAGTGCATCATTTTATTATAGTGTGTATTCCCATTTATCCATGACTATTTCCATTATGAAAATTCAATGTTGAAACAAAAGATTTATTTTTAAACTGGCAGATGTGGGTCCAGGATTTCAAAATTGGAGGGGGGGGGGGCAAAGAACAAAAACATCCCTTGCATCATAGCATGGACCCACATAAAGTAATTCTGGTAGGCCCTTATGCTTGAAGTAGAAACGAACCTAATACTGAATGGCACTGAACTAAATCTTTTTTCAACCAGAAAATGAGCACAAACAGAAATGTAGAACTATATTTCTTGCTTTGGAAGTAACCCAATATTTGTCCCAAGGCTTTTTTTCCCTCCCGAGACATACTTTTCCATGAAAAGTACATCGAAGCATTGAACTTCAAAGCACAGTTAGTTGACAGAAAGTCTGTTGAATGTTGACTAAACTCACAAGGGAAAAATGTTGTTTGCCAGCAAAACGTGAGGTCGGCTGCTTCTCCCCTTGGTTTTGTATGTGAATGGATGTTGTATGATAAATATGTTCCTTTTTATTCACCCTCTTTGGGCCCTTTTTTATTGTATAATTCATTGATTTTTGAAAGACAAATATTTTATGTTTAATGAAGAGATTTTGCCCTGAGTCTGTTTGAAGTTTTAACAGAAATTTTCTTTTCATCCTGAAACAGATGAAAAAAATAGTTTTGTATGACTCATTAAAGCATTTTGTTTGCAACTGAATCAATTTGAATTATGAAAAATTAAATGAAGTATGAAAAATATTGAGTCTGACACTGGTTTGATGTAGGCTACTTTGACTCCAGAAAGTATTTCGCCTTACAGAATTATTTTTTTTCAATTCAATTCCATTTCTTTATTTAATTACAATAAAACTTGATTTCCTTTAATGAGCAAAACACACAAAGCAAAATAAACATTTTAAAAGTTTTTTAAAGGAAATTCGTGCTCAATTTTTCTTCTTCTGAAAAATGGACCTAGCAGAAAATGTTGAACGAAACCAATATGCTGGTTCTGAAATGTAGAGAATTATCTTGATTTTCATGATTAATTTACTATTTGTTTTTGTGCCACTGAATTCTAACATTGAAAGGGGAGTTGCTCTGAATGATGTTTGGTTGATTAATTTCAATAAAAGTAGAGAAAATGAGAGATGAATATTACCATGGAAATTTTTTTTTCTCTGATATTACTGAAGGCCTGCAGAAATTTCACCAAGAATAGAGTGTTGACTTGTCAAACTTTCACACATAACAGCAATATATTCTTTATAATGTCATGTTCTCAAAAATAAAAGTTGAAAATAATTTTACTAGAGCATAGGTCCATATATAATTATTTTGTTTGGAAAACACACATTGAGTATAGTCTGCTGTGCAAACCCTTCACTTGAGTAAAGGGTCTGAATTACAGCCTACTCATGCCTTGTGTACTGAAGGCCCTCTTGCTCGGAATGTTTTGTATGTGCTAGTCTTTGCGTGGAGACACACTTGTTGATCAAAGTTTCAATTAGGGTCTGTGCCTGCAGACTACATTGAGTACAGGGTAGACCTATAGGCCTATGTTTAAGAACGGCTGAATTTCATCCCCATATCAGTTTGTTATGAAATCCAGTAAAATGAAATCAATCCAATGCCCTGTTTCCAGAAGACAATGAAAGGTTGTATAATCAGGGGATTGTTCAAACCCCTTAGCTCTCACCGTGCCTGCTCAGTCACATTTGCTTTATGGCGGGCGTACGACAAGTCGAAAAAAACAGTTTTATTCAGTTTTATTCAAACCCCCTATATGTACAGTAGCTATTACAAAAAATGTTAAAAAGGCTGTTTTCGACTCGCCATACAACTGCCGCAGAGCAAATGTAACTGAGGTATCAATCTGTGAAATAAAAAGAATTAGTACCATCAAATTGTGATACAATGCTTGTTCAGCCCCCCCCCCCAAGAAAAAAACCCACAACAACCAAACTTGAACTTCGAACTTATTTTGAGTAGATCTAGGGTTATGTACTTTCCTTAGTTACATCTCTTTCCTATCATACGTTGGTCATGTGTACATTTACCATCAAAAGTCTTTGTTCCATTTATATGATCATCATATTTCTGTCAAGGACATATAACAAGACAAATTGTGAAGTTTATTTGCAATAGCTAACAGCAACAGGCTTCAGATATCACAGGCATAAACAAGGGGAATGGAACACCCTGAGGAAATTAGATCCTTATCTTCAACAACCATCTGTTACTCTACTCCAATGTATTTTTTCTTTTCCATTTTTTTTTCTTCTGTGTTTAGAAAAAAAGTTAGTAGCCACCTACACCCAAGGCCACTGGTGAGTGTGTGAAAGGGAAAGGAATGAGGAAGTGTATGGCAGGAAATCGGGCAGTGTGCCAAGACTGCCCACTGACCAATCAGCTGCGAGGAAGTGAGGCTTGTGCTGGGCTTTTGACCAATCAGATGAGAGGGATGCCACTCAGTGAGGCAAGGAATGCTGACCAGCTGGTGGTTGGGGGAGGAGCTTCCAGTCACAGTGTTGTAAGGAGGAGGAAAGCAACAATGGTGGACCAATGCCCTGGATTTTGGACTTACCTGGGATTGACCTTTGCTCTCATGACCTTTATCTCATGTCAACCAGTAATTGGAATTGATGGTAATTATTATTATTATTAAAAAACTGTGGATTGCATTAGTGCATACAAACAGATGTTTACACAAACTTTTTTTGCCTCCATAAATGGCTATATCCATGCTTTTCATGCTGAGGTATTTTGGAAGTGACCATTAGGAGCACATCCCTTGTGAAATTAAAGGTACTGCTTTTTTTATAGAGATAATCTACTTTCCAGATTCATACATAATGAAACCAACAAACAGAAATGGTTGTTTTTCAAACTAGGCTAAAATTAGATTAACACAACTTTGAATATGATAGTTAAGTATGACTACCAGATGATATGTATCACCTGGAAATTTATTTTATTTGAAAAGTCTTATGCTGTTAAATTCCCATTCATCAAAAATAGGTATACTCACACAGTACTTTGGGACATTACGATCCTGTTATATCAATATTGCTGTAATTGAAAATGTCTTTTCATATTTAAGTTAGCAAAGGCTAACAGTAGTTTTGGCAAAACAAACACTATAATAATAATAATATACTACTTCTGCTGCTGCTGCTACTACTACTACTACGATGTACGATGACGACAACTCCTACTATTACTACTACTACTACTACTACTACTACTACTACTACTACTACTAATAATAACGGCTTATTTACCCAGGGTAGCCACTTCAGTTCCGAAAACTGTTCTCCCAGCGGGCCCTGCTATTATTATTACCCTGGCTTTAGCACGGCTACCTTGATCGGGCACTCGAGCATTTGAGGAATTTCTTCCTACCGGGTACCCATTCACCTCACCTGGGTCGAGTGCAGCACTACTACTACTACTACTACTACTACTACTACTTCTACTACTACTACTACTACTACTACTGCTACTACTACTACTACTACTACTACTACCACTACTACTACTACCACTACTACTACTACTACTACTACTACTATCACTACTACTACTTCTACTACCACTACTGGTAGTACTACTACTACTACTACTACTACTACTACTGCTACTACTACTACTACTACTACTATTACTACTACTATTACTACTACTACTACTACTACTACTACTACTACTACTACTACTTCTACTACTACTACTACTACTACTACTGCTACTTCTACTACTACTACTAATACTACTGCTACTACTTATACTGTGGACCTATTACTACTAGTAATAATGATAATGGTAATAATGATGATGATAATAATAGCAATGTAAATGATATTATTTCTAAACACAATTTCTATTAGATCCAAAGAATTCTCAAGGTATTATAAGGGAAGTTACGATGTAAATTGTGTTTATTTCAATGCAAACATTTATATTAAATTCAATTCCACCCATTTATTTGTCCACTTCAATTTTTCATGTATTCACATAATTATAATAATATTTTTTTTTTGAAAAATACATATTTTACAGTTCTATGAAATATCTTGTTTTGAGTCAATCAGAAATTTGACGCAAACTTTTCTCTTTGTCATAATTATATCTTTAATTACTGTATGCTATGGGGAATGGATTTAAAACGCATTTACATATATTATTACTTATTAAAAAATGGTAAGTAAGAACAGTTTGCAATGCACATTTTTATAGTCACACAAATAAGTTATTTCTTGATTGTAAAAATATTGAAAATTTGTGACTTGGCTCATATGTATACTATATATATTCATGTACAATTACCATTCAAATCTCTTGCCAAATATTTTAATAATCTTTTCAACACAAAACCATCTTACCATCCATACTTTACGCGTCATTCAGCAGATATCCACCAAGGCACCAATATCTTTCAAAAACTAAAATAACCCAAAATTCTCTATGTTGTAGAGGAATCAAACTATGGAATGATTTTATGATATTGAAGTGAAATTCTAAATAAGTTTTAAAAACTTCTGAAAGTTGAATTTTTCTCTCAGTATGAAAATCCTGCCAAAATACACCACCCATTTTTTTTGTCATTTAATCTTATTTTGACATTGTAGTGCTTTGTTGACTGAAGATAGCATGGAGTGTTACTCCTCTTGTAAAGCTGACATTTTCAGTGCCAATATGGGGAATTCCCAACCTCTCTGACATGAAACTTATTAGGTAGCAAAAGTCAGTTTTGTTAGTGTTATTAAAGTTTCACTTTTTGCCTGAAGTGGTTTAAAATTGCAATCCAAACTTCAAATAACTTTACTGGACGGTGGAATGGAGTAACAAAATTGTGACTGTTTTGGGAAATTTTGGATGAGTGATAATATATGTTTTGAATATTTTTTTCTAATGTAAGATTGTCAAAACTAGACCTTTTTAAATTTTGCAATTTGGTTGAAGTATTTGACTAAGTCAATATGTAACATTCGTTTGCAATTCACGACAGACTATCATCAATTATGTAGCCATTGAAATAAAAACGTCTCAAATCTGATCCAATCTGATCCTAAATGCTAATAAAGCAAGTAACACTCCAATCATCATTAAACATTTACTTAGAAATAACTTGAAAAAGTTTGATGGAATATCCTCAAGTATGACAATGGCTACCATAATTAAATCAGTATAAGTTTAACAGTAAGTTTTTTCTTTTTCTTTTCTTGGTACCTTTATACACTTCGTCAGGCATATACCAGTATACTGTTTTCTCCGCTCTTAAAATTCTTCTTGTGAATTTTTTATGCTTTATAATTATATTGAAAGTGAAATTTGTGTGCAGTTTTGTTGTGGAAATATCTCTTGTATACTGGAAGGAAGTGCTTTACGAGATAAACACAAAATTAATGATTGTATTCGAAAATGGATTTTTAAAATGATTTCCTGTTATCAAAGTCGATTCAAGAATAGATTCATAGTTAAACTCTCTGGGGAATACCACAACTCTCTTATAATATATTCATTTTAAAGAAGGAAAGCAATGATGTGTCAGTTTTACAGATTTAATGAAATATGATTGAAAAATGGTTTATATTTTTTTTCAATCTTAGCATTTTCCTCTAAATTCTACAGCATTCAAAACTCACCTATTCAAATAATACTATAAAACTTTACTAGAGAGTGTATTGAGAAGCCATATCGAGTTGGTTTTCCTCTTTAGGCGATTCAATTCAATTTAATAATAGATCGATTGAAATCAGGGTCCCGTCTTACTAAGAGTTGCGATTGATAGATCGACCACAACTATGGAGGGCCAGCAGCGTCAACATCTAAAATACAAATTTGTTTAAAATACTTTCAAGGTATGATGTTTATTCATGCATTCATTGTTCTCTTGAAGATTCAGTGTGATTCTCTTTGTTTACCAAGGAGATTGTGCAAATTTCCTGTAGAATTTTTTTGGTATAGATGGATTTCCATAGAGTTGAGATTGATTGGATCAATTGTAACTCTTTGTAAGACATGGCCCAGATCTCTATTCAAGACAAGACAGGAATATGGTTAAAAAAACTTACATAAAAAAAAATTATGGTGAATGCTCTGATAAGGACAAAACCCTGAAGTTACATAACATATGTAACTTGGTGAATGAAACCAGCTGTTTTTATTAGTCGTTGAAAGTAAAGCAAACTGCAAACAGACAAAGAAATTGTTGAGCTTTGATTGTAAAAGAAATTACAAAACTTCTTGGTTGGTAAAGGCAACTTTGTGTTTCGTAGTGCATTTAATCTTTCGGGTTAGGATGTTTAGAGAACAATATGTTTTGAAAATTTATAGGGATTAGACTTTTTTCTATTTTCTCACTTTTTACTTTTCAAGTAACAAAATTTGTAATTTTGTCATTTTCAGACAGATTTAGCTTTCACTGAATGATTGTTGTTATATGTTGTTTTGATTTGATTTAAAAATAAAGTTTACAGTTTTGAAGTTGATAAGATCAACAACATTGAAATTGTGGTCCACATTCTTTCTGATAGGACTTTATCCTAGAAATGCAAAGTGTGAAATAGTTGCTCTGGGTAAGCTAGGGTAACTGTGCTGGATTATTGTTGAACGATTAAAGTCTTCTGAATAGTGTTCACCATTATATAAGCAAGTATAATTATCAACATTATTATTATGATTATTATCTTTTTTCTTTACAGCTGATATTTTCCCTGAAAGTGGTGTCATAGAAGTAGGGACAGACTTGAACATCACTTGTGTCTTGAGGAATGAGACTAGAGCTGACGGAGAAATACTAACATCAAATAATTTCACCTGGTATAAAGACCAAGAATTGATTCCATCGGAGAATTATCATACAGTTAACGATACTGTAAGTAAATATTATGTTATTTATGACTGCAATAAACATGTTGGCACATATTCTGAAGTCAGGTTTAATTTAGGCCATGGTCTAACTTTGTGCTAAAATTAGGCCTGAGTCATGTCAGAATTTCTTTAAAACAAGCAATCATTAAAAAAAAATGAGAAAAATATTATGAGAAGACGGGAAGAAACTTGCCGATGTTTACGTGGCCATCTTGTTCTCTTTGTTAGTAGCTAAGCTACGAGACGCATATAGAGTCCGCCACCCTCCATATGCATCTTGTAGCTTAGCTACTAACAAAGAGAACAAGATGGCCACATAAACATCCGCAATTTTTTTTCCCCATCTTCTCATCATATTTTTCTCGGTGGTCACCTAAAATGTAACAAAGAAACCTGGGTTATGATTGGTATAAAGACTGAATAAAACCTACCTGATAATTATGTTAAGATATTCAGAAAAAGAAAATGTTTAACTATTTGTTATGTTTTACATTGTTTTATCGGAATCCCGGAACAGAAAAACAAAACCGGAACCCGCACACATTGCATGGATTCCGGTATTCCATCCGTTCCATCCCAGGCCTAGCTAAAATTGTTGGAAGCCCCAATTTTTTTTTTTTAACAATCTATCTTTCTTATGATCACTGTGCTTTAATAATAATAATAATGATAATAATAATAATAAATGATAATTATAATGATTAATGATAATAGATTAATAATAATAATAGTAATGATAATAATAATAATCATAAAATAATAATAACAATAAAATAATAATAATAATGAAATAATAATAATAATAATAATAATAATAAATAATAATGTTATTAAAGGAGAATGAAACTCTTGGAGCAAGTTAGCTTTTGTGAAAGCAGAAAAATCAAAGAATAAGATCAACAAAACTTTGAGTAAAATAGGACTAGCAATAAAAGAGTTATGAGCATTTGAATGTCGAGATCACTAATGCTATGGAGATCCTCCTATTGGCAATGCGACCAAGATCTGTGATGTCACACGCGTACAACTCTCCCATTTGGACACTGAAAATATACCCCAAAACATCTCTTTTTGCTCATTCTAATCATATGACAAACGATTCATCAATGATATAATGTTGTGAAACCTCTGTACTTGTCATCTCATAAAGAGAACACCTCACCTTGTGATAGACTCTATAAAAGTGAGAATATAAGTGAAATAAGTACTAAAGTAATGAGGGAGTTGTACGTGTGTGATATCACAGATCTTGGTCGCTTTGCCGATGGGAGGATCTATATGGCACTAGTGATTTCAATATTCAAATGCTCATAACTTTCTTATTATTCATTCAATCTTCCTCAAACTTTCAACAATATGTTTCTTTGATTTTTCTCTTTGATATGGATTCAGCTGGTTTCAAGGGTTTCATTCTCCTTTAATGATAAAGATTGATTTATTAAGTGCATTATACCAAAAAGCTCTCTCTATGCGCTTTACAGTGTAAGACATAAATTTTAATTAATTCAGTTATTACTCCCAGACAGATATAAATGATCTGAGTGTGAAATGAGCTGATAATTTGGACCTGTACTGTTCTCGATTTTTGTCGCAATTGGCCATCCATAGTTAAAACACAACTTCAGACCAGAGTTTAAATCAAACTCGAGTTCAGATTATGGGCCTTAGAGTTTGCTTGAGTATAACATGTATTGTTGTTTTTGTCAATAATTGTCTAAAAGTGCTCAAACATCTTGGCTCCGTCTTACAAAGAGTTACGATTGATCCGATCAATCTCAAGTATATGGAAATCCATCAATGTCAAATTTTTCTTTAGGAAATTTGCTCAACGTTCTTTGAAAACAAAGAGAATCATACTGAATTGTCAAGAAAACAGTGAATGTATGAAAATACATCATTTCTAGAAAATATTTTGAACAAACATGGAATTTTAGATGTTGACGTTGCTGGCTTTCCATAGTTGCGATTGATTGGATCAATTATAACTCTTTGTAAGACGGGGCCCTGATTCAGATGGAAAGAACACTACTTTATCATTAGAAAGTATTTATAGTGTAATGTATTTGCATGTTAGAATGAGTATTGCACATGCACACTAATTCTTTCACTTTAACCCTGTGGTTGCTATTTCTTAGTATATCTCTTCTCTCTCCTCCAAGGTCCAAATACTAGTAGTGGAATTCCATTATTACAAGTCATTCTTCTCTATTCTTCTGAATTTCTGCTCACTCCTCTCTGACTCATCATTATTATATGTACATGTATAGTAGCTTGTAATAGAGAAAGTACGCTGATTGTTGTGGAATAACACTTCTTGTTTAGACATCCACTAGTGAAGTCGCACCTTTTCTCTGTGCGGTCTGAAGTTCTTCAAATATACAACCTTAATCTATAACATTATGGCTATTTCATATTTGAATATGAATACAAATATAATGCAGAGAGATAGCCATTGATGTGCACCACCAGAGGGAGTAAAATTAATAAAAAGAATATCTAAAGTTTAACACTTTTAGCCTACCTGTCAACCTATTTTATTTTTTTTATTAATGTCAAATTTCTGCCCTGTTATGTTTTTAGACCTCACTTCTTGCCATTGTAAATGGTAGCTTGGAGGATACAGCTACTTATCACTGTGCTTTGCCTTCAGACGCTGGCGATGTTGGTGAAGCCAGGAGTTCCTTCGTTCAGGTTGGATGTAAGTATGAGATAGTTTATGCCAGCTCATGTCAGTATTATTCCTTATTTTACAGGTTTTGTTATCGTTATTGTTGTAGTTGTTCTGTTTTTGCTGATATTATCACTACTACTCCTTCTATGACTACTACTACTACTACTACTCCTTCTATGACTACTACTACTACTACTACTACTACTACTACTACTACTACTACTACTACTACTACTACTACTACTACTACTACTCCTTCTATGACTACTACTACTACTACTACTTCTACTACTACTACTACTACTACTACTACTACTACTACTACTACTACTACTACTACTACTACTACTACTACTACTACTACTACTACTACTACTACTTCTACTACTACTCCTTCTATGACTTCTACTACTACTACTACTACTACTACTACTGCTACTACTACTACTACTACTACTACTACTACTACTACTACTACTACTCCTTCTATGACTACTACTACTACTACTACTACTACTACTACTACTACTACTACTACTACTACTACTTCTACTACTACTCCTTCTATGACTTCTACTACTACTACTACTACTACTACTACTACTACTACTACTACTACTACTACTACTACTACTACTACTACTACTACTCCTTCTATGACTACTACTACTACTACTACTTCTACTACTACTACTACTACTTCTACTACTACTACTACTACTACTACTACTACTACTACTACTACTACTACTACTACTACTTCTACTACTACTCCTTCTATGACTTCTACTACTACTACTACTACTACTACTACTACTACTACTACTACTACTACTACTACTACTACTACTACTACTACTTCTACTACTACTCCTTCTATGACTTCTACTACTACTACTACTACTACTACTACTACTACTACTGCTGCTACTACTACTACTACTACTACTACTACTACTACTACTACTACTACTCCTTCTATGACTACTACTACTACTACTACTACTACTACTACTACTACTACTACTACTACTACTACTACTTCTACTACTACTCCTTCTATGACTTCTACTACTACTACTACTACTACTACTACTACTACTACTACTACTACTACTACTACTACTACTACTACTACTACTACTCCTTCTATGACTTCTACTACTACTACTACTACTACTACTACTACTACTACTACTACTACTACTACTACTACTACTACTACTCCTTCTATGACTACTACTACTACTACTACTACTACTACTACTACTACTACTACTACTACTACTACTACTACTACTTCTACTACTACTCCTTCTATGACTTCTACTACTACTACTACTACTACTACTACTACTACTACTACTACTACTACTACTACTACTACTACTTCTACTACTACTCCTTCTATGACTTCTACTACTACTACTACTACTACTACTAGTACTACTACTGCTACTACTACTACTACTACTACTACTACTACTACTACTCCTTCTATGACTACTACTACTACTACTACTACTACTACTACTACTACTACTACTACTACTTCTACTACTACTCCTTCTATGACTTCTACTACTACTACTACTACTACTACTACTACTACTACTACTACTACTACTACTACTACTACTACTACTACTCCTTCTATGACTTCTACTACTACTACTACTACTACTACTACTACTACTACTACTACTACTCCTTCTATGACTTCTACTACTACTACTACTACTACTACTACTACTACTACTACTACTACTACTACTCCTTCTATGACTACTACTACTACTACTACTACTACTACTACTACTACTACTACTACTACTACTACTTCTACTACTACTCCTTCTATGACTTCTACTACTACTACTACTACTACTACTACTACTACTACTACTACTACTACTACTACTACTACTACTACTCCTTCTATGACTTCTACTACTACTACTACTACTACTACTACTACTACTACTACTACTACTACTACTACTACTACTCCTTCTATGACTACTACTACTACTACTACTACTACTACTACTACTACTACTACTACTACTACTACTACTCCTTCTATGACTACTACTACTACTACTACTACTACTACTACTACTACTCCTTCTATGACTTCTACTACTACTACTACTACTACTACTACTCCTTCTATGACTACTACTACTACTACTACTACTACTACTCCTTCTATGACTTCTACTACTACTACTACTACTACTACTACTACTACTACTACTACTACTACTCCTTCTATGACTACTACTACTACTACTACTACTACTACTACTACTACTACTACTACTACTACTACTCCTTCTATGACTTCTACTACTACTACTACTACTACTACTACTACTACTACTACTACTTCTACTACTACTACTACTACTACTACTACTACTACTACTACTCCTTCTATGACTTCTACTACTACTACTACTACTACTACTACTACTACTACTACTACTACTACTACTACTACTACTACTACTACTACTTCTACTACTACTACTACTACTACTACTACTACTACTACTCCTTCTATGACTTCTACTACTACTACTACTACTACTACTACTACTACTACTACTCCTTCTATGACTTCTACTACTACTACTACTACTACTACTACTACTACTACTACTACTACTACTCCTTCTATGACTACTACTACTACTACTACTACTACTACTACTACTACTACTACTACTACTCCTTCTATGACTACTACTACTACTACTACTACTACTACTACTACTACTACTACTACTCCTTCTATGACTTCTACTACTACTACTACTACTACTACTACTCCTTCTATGACTTCTACTACTACTACTACTACTACTACTACTACTACTACTACTACTACTACTACTCCTTCTATGACTACTACTACTACTACTACTACTACTACTACTACTACTACTACTACTACTACTACTCCTTCTATGACTACTACTACTACTACTACTACTACTACTACTACTACTACTACTACTACTCCTTCTATGACTACTACTACTACTACTACTACTACTACTACTACTACTCCTTCTATGACTACTACTACTACTACTACTACTACTACTACTACTACTACTACTACTACTACTACTCCTTCTATGACTTCTACTACTACTACTACTACTACTACTCCTTCTATGACTTCTACTACTACTACTACTACTACTACTACTACTACTACTACTACTACTACTACTACTACTTCTTCTATGACTTCTACTACTACTACTACTACTACTACTACTACTACTACTACTACTACTACTCCTTCTATGACTACTACTACTACTACTCCTTCTATGACTTCTACTACTACTACTACTACTACTACTACTACTCCTTCTATGACTACTACTACTACTACTACTACTACTCCTTCTATGACTTCTACTACTACTACTACTACTACTACTACTCCTTCTATGACTTCTACTACTACTACTACTACTACTACTACTACTACTACTACTACTACTACTCCTTCTATGACTACTACTACTACTACTACTACTACTACTACTACTACTACTACTACTACTACTACTCCTTCTATGACTTCTACTACTACTACTACTACTACTACTACTACTCCTTCTATGACTTCTACTACTACTACTACTACTACTACTACTACTACTACTACTACTACTACTACTCCTTCTATGACTACTACTACTACTACTACTACTACTACTCCTTCTATGACTACTACTACTACTACTACTACTCCTTCTATGACTTCTACTACTACTACTACTACTACTACTACTACTCCTTCTATGACTTCTACTACTACTACTACTACTTTTACTGCTGCTACTACTGCTTCTAGTATACTGTTCTATTTCTAATAAAGTCCACTCCAACAAAATGTTGATTTAAATAAAAAGAGAAAGATGCAACAAGCAAAACACTGAAAATTTCATCAAATTTTGATGAAAAATAAGTAAGCTATGACGTTTTTAAGTTTCGCTTTATTACACAAACAGTTATATGCACATGCTAATGAGAAGACTTATGACATCACTCACTCACTATTTCTTTTGTATTTTATTACATGATATATGAAATAATCTAATTTTCTCCTCATTGTCCTTCATAAAAAGTTTTATTCCTCACCGAACATGTGGATTACTATTGTTTTCACATTATGGTTCAGTCAAGTTGGTCATTATTGTCAAATCTGTAAAAATGGAAATATTGTGTGATTCAAACAATAAAGAGCAAAAAGGAAATATTGAATGAGAGACATCATTGGCTTTCTCATTTGCATGTTACTGAATTGTGCATAGAACTGTTTTGTGAAAAATAAACAAAACTATAAGATCAGTTTAAGATGTCATAACTTTCTTATTTTACATCCGATTTTGATGAAATTTTTAGTGTTAGGCTTGTTTGATTTTTCTCTATTGATTCAAGTCAACATTGTTCTGGGGTGGACTTGACCTTTAAGTTATTTATTAAATCATTATGATCATTATATTAATTGATTAAAGAATTGATAAAGATTCATAGGAAATCAGAAAAACAAACAAACTGACGTAACTTGAATTTAATTAAGCAGACAAGGTATAGTGCCTGATTTAAAATAAAATTTTTCCAAATGGCTGAATGAATAATAACCTAATCAGTTCCCAATTATTGCAATGCTCTTGATACAAAATCGGTTTAAGAAAAACCCAGTTGCAAAAATGTTTTGACAAAAATTATAACTAAATATGACATTGGGATAAAATTACAATTTGTCCACCCTCGCTCCCTCTATTTATGTTACCATCTGTGGCATGCCATTTGCCCGCTAATTCCAGTAAGCACTGTTTATTATCGATAGACACTGTTTACATAGATAATCATAGTTTCCCTCGATAAACTGCGATTTTTGCTTGATAAACATAGTTTATCTCAATAAACTGTGTTTTTTGGTGATAAAACAGTGTTTATCAGCGATAAACCGTTTTATTGGAATTACTGGGCTCGCCATACCCATCTCCCCTCTTCCTCTCTCATATCTTATCTATTCCATCTACTTTCTCTGTCTCACTCACGAGCATTCTTTCTCTCTGTCTTTCCTTGTCTTTTTCTCTATGTAATTCTTTGTTAAGTTATTTTTTGGTAAAAGGTGTGATTCTCTTGCTCTGACTCTGTTCTTATTCATTTTATTTTCAGATTACCCCCAGCCTGCCAAATCACTGACATGCTTCAGCCATAATTCAAAGGACTTTCAATGTGAATGGGAACCCGTACCTACACATATCGCCGACGAGACACATGTATTTCAATACTAGTAAGTGGTGTTTCTCATATTGCAAATATCAAGAGCAAATATTGAAAATTTGCTCGGTAGCTCAAGCTTTAAAGCCAACATTCCAAAGCCACTTCAAACATCCCCCAAAGATTCACATTTTTCCAATTAAGAAGAAAATATCATATTTTCTAAACAAAGATTCACAAATTATTTCAGATTTTTAGAGGAAAGGGTTCATTTCTCAAAACAATCCTAATGTATATGTTGGCTTATATAGCAGAATATTCATTGTGTGTTTTATTAGGTGATCTGTCAATAGACAGATCAACTATTAATTTCGTACGAATTTTATTTTTTATTCATTTATTTATTTCTTTATTTTTATTTTTCCACCCTTTTCTTGTTCCACTAAAATCTCAAAATCTACATCTTCAATTTTTTTCAAAATATTATCAGTTATGGGGACATATCATGTCATGTGTACGAAACAGGTTCAAGGTCAAAAGGTCATCATGGCGTCATCTAGACGCCATTTTGTAAAATCACATTACCAATCATATCTTCATTAAAAATTAACCATATTAACATCACATCAACTTCAGGTCAAGGGTCAACTGTCCATGTCATCAAAGGTCATGTAAAGGTCACGACGTGCACGTACGCGCGCGTCAAAATTTTAAAATGCTCAAAATCACTTTTTGACCGAAGTAGAGTATGAATCAGGTCAATTTAAGCATTTCAAAAATTTGAGCTTGCGCACGGTTACGCGCGTTCTCGCGTGTAACGGCACTATAAAACATAAAATTGCGATTTTTTTCATATCATTGCATCGATAACATAATTCTGGGTACTTTGATACCTTGATCAACCTTCTACGACAAGTAATAACGGAATTAGCCTCCATAAAAGTTTGCAGCACGCGCATGTGCGCTAACCATAGACAATATATGTGCAAAAACATGCCTATACAAAATTCATTATAGCTCTTCAGGAAATCCGTTGACCCCCATTTTTTTTTCATATTCGAATAGAAAATGGATGGGAGATATGATTTCATGTCACATTTGACCCTAAATTTCATCATGACGTCATCAAAATGGCGTCGGAACTCAAAATTTCCATTTTGCTTCTAATGACGTCATCATAATTATGCAAAGTTGACTCTAACTCCGTTAATATTGATCAATTATCACTCAGTTTCTTATATGTTGTAGCTGAGGACTTACATTTTCTGATGTGTTGGCTTTTTTTACATTTTAGGGGATGAATCATCCTAAAAAATGGCAATTTTTAGGGGTATGTCATTTTCGCTAATTTTGTGTGCAATCTCTATGGGAAATGACTTTTTCTCAAAACTGGATTCTACATTTATCTATTTCGTGAGCCATATCTCCACCATTTCTTGTCGGTTTTCCCTGAGCTTTAAGTATGTTGTAGCTGAGATTCTAAGCTATTGGAAATGTGGTCTCCATTTTCCGATCAGATGCCGGGATCATGCCCGTATTTCACTTGCAAAATTGGATTTGAGATCCTCTTAATTTGCTTATGTGTAAAGTCTATGGGAAAACAGTGCAGCTCAATTGGTAAGGCATCAGACTTGCGTCCCCGGGGGGGGGGGGGGCACTCAGTATATAATGCATAGTGGGTATGTGCCGCGGAGGGGACCCCCATTTTCACACTCAAATTTCCGTTCCGAGGCATAGCATTTTTGTCTTATTGAGACAAAAAACAAAGAAAGCCGCTCCAAGGCATAGCAATTTGTTCTTATCGAGAAAAAAAAAAGAAAGAAATCCGCTCCAAAGCTTCGCATATTTTTCGTTACGCCGTTCCGGTCGCATTGATCCGCTGCAATTTTGGTAAAAAGCGGCCGCCGAGCGCTGTCCGACCATCGTCTCTGCGCTAGCGCACCCGGCGAAGGCCGCGCTGGATGCATATCATGCACGCATACCCGTTCCATAGGGGTACATACGCATGTACTCGCACGCTGGCGATCCGTTCCAAGGACCCCCGTTTTCACAAAATTGTAGTTCCGAATTCCGTTCCGAGGACCCTCCTTTTTACAATAAGCCCGCTCCAAGGCCCCCGTTTTTTGTCTCGCCCGCGGCACACCCCTACCACTTTTTTGGTCGAGTGCCCCCCCCCGGGCTTGCGTCCTTAGGGTCCACGGTTCAAACCCAGGGGTGAACATGATAATTTTTTTTTTTTTTTCAAAATTCCACCAACGGTCCTTTATGACCATTACAATGTATATGAAATAAAACATTGGACAATAAAAGAGATTAAAATCCCTTTTAATGTATGTACATGTACAATATGTGTATGACCTACACTTTTTCACACTACTTTCTCATTTCCCTCTTTTTCAAGAGTATTCAACACATTCTTTTCGTAAGAGAAGTTCAGTTTTCATCATGATGATCATATTGATCTCAATAAACATGCTGATTGTCTTCGTGATCATGAAATCAGAGACAGATCACCTAATTCGTCCTCATGACGAATTAAAATTCTAGTCTCAAAGTTGAATTCTCCTTTGATTTCTTGTCAATTTGATTAGATTTTCTTGCACCATACTCTGATTTATAAACAATGACACCGTTTTAATTACAATTCTAAAAACTAGTTTGCTGGAAACAGGTTAAGGAAACCAGTTTGGAAGATCGCTTTCCTAGTGTTCCTATTTGATCACCCATAAGTGATTTTCAAAACCACTTCACGGCCGCTTCAAGGAGAGCGATCTTGTTGCTTTGGGTACGCTCTCAGTTTCCTGCAAAATTTGAAACTGCAGGGTAGGCATTCCGCACACAACATGTGTGAAGATCGCTCCCCGAAGAACCATTGTGTCCTTGACCACTAACGCTAAAACCAGTTTAACAAGGCAAAGCAATCTTGAACCCTGCAGCGCAAAGTGGTTTTCCAAACCGGTTTGGAGGATTGCCTCCAAGAACGCTTCGACAAGTCTCATTACACATTTAATAAACTAACTAGTTTTAGGACAGTAATGAGAACAGGGTCTATATGTATGACGGTTACACTTCGTAATTCCGAAGGTTCATAATTCCGAAGGTTCTTTATTCCAACGGTTCGTAATTCCGAAACACGTAAATTGCCTATACCTCGATGTTCGTTAATCCGAAAACGTAAAAGGGTTTGTTAATCCGAACATTTGTGGCGTTATTCCGAAGGTTCGATAATCCGAAAACGAAATAAGGTTCGATGTTCCGAAGGTTCGTCAATCCGAAAACGAAATAAGGTTCGTTGTTCCGAAGGTTCGTTAGTCCGAAAACGAAATAAGGTTCGTTAATCATTAGTTTTCGGACTAACGAACCTTCAGAATTACGAACCTCATTTCGTTTTTGGATTAACGAACCTTCGGAATTACGAACCTCACTTCGTTTTCGGACTAACGAACCTTCGGAATTACGAACCTTTTTTCTTTTTTGGACTAACGAACCTTCGGAATTACGAACCTTCGGAAATACGAACCTTCGGAATAACGAACCTTCGGAATATCCGAACCTTCGGAATAACGAAGCTTCGGAATTACGAATGTATGCGATGTATGACTTGGTCCATTAAGAGATTCATAACTGTGCATGTTCTATTCAAGAGGTGTTGGGGTAATGCATGTACTTTTTAAAGACTTGTTTGTTTCTTCATTAAATAAGGGTGTGTTCAATGTCGATTTTCAAATATAAACAGCAACATGAATCATGATTGAAAATGCAAATACAAAATACAGAATGCACACACAAGAGAAAATTTAAAGACATTTCAAAACTCAACAGTGTTAAGTTTCGCATTCGCGATGCTGAAGGTCATGAATTCAGAGCTGGCCGCGTTTCCAAATGTAGCGTTTAAATTTTCTTCTGAATTGTGATCTGAAAGACGTTTACTTTTACGACCGGGAATGGGGGATATTGAGCACAGGCTTTTTTCATCATTATATCCATGTTTTGTCATTGCATTTTCAATCATGATTCATGTTACAGTTTAGATTTAAAAATTGACATACGGAATGCACCCATAGTCTCACAATGATAAAAAATTAATAATCTATAATCACTGTATATAATGACCAAATTTGGAATAGTGGAAAATTGTGATGAGTTTTTCAACAATATGTTTTTGAACAATATAGCATACGTGATAAGTGTTGATAAAATACAAAATTATCTGTTAAAAGGGAAGGCTTCTTAAGGCACATGGACAATAATCATGCTTTTTATTATAGAAACACTAGAAGCTCTCCTTATACATATATTCATAAAGAGCATAAAATGAATAAACAGTCCCTGAAGTCAGCAAGTCAGCAAACTATGGGTCATTGGTTGTGACGTGGGCCATTCATGCACTTGTACCACTTTCCTGTTTGCCAGAGGAACTCCTTTTTTCATAGGAATACAGGAAGCTTTAAGTTGACTTTCTCTGTTTTAAAGATCAATCCCAAACATGGATTATTTCGCTACACTTCCGAGGTTAGGTCAGACAGGAAGTGCACTCTTGAAGTCACATCGATATCCGGGTCAAAGAAGGCATATATATGCTCCCCATTTTATTGAGAACCATCATATGCATTCAAATATCATGAAACACATGAGATATGAATGAATATTTGTGTTCTATCATGGCCCGGGATCTATAAGAAAATACAAAAAAAAAAAAACACAACCTATAAAAGTGTCTACCACGCTTGAGCTTGAGTGTGGATAATCCCGGGGGGGGGGGGGGGGGGGGCACTCAGTATATAATGCATAGTGGGTATGTGCCGCGGAGGGGACCCCCATTTTTACACTCAAATTTCCGTTCCAAGGCATTTTTGCCTTTTTGCCTAGCATTTTTGTCTTATTGAGAAAAAGAACAAAGAAAGCCGCTCCAAAGCATAGCATTTTCATCTTATCGAGAAAAAAGAAGAAAGAAATCCGCTTCAAAGCTTCGCATATTTTTTCGCTACGCCGTTCCGGTCGCATTGATCTGCTACAAGGAGCTGCAATTTTGGTGAAAAGCGGCCGCAGAGCGCTGTCCGACCATCGCCTCTGCGCGAGCGCACCCGGCGGAGGCCGCGCTAGCTGCATCATGCACGCATGCCCGTTCCATAGGGATGCATACGCACTCATCACACGCTGGCGATCTGTTCCAAGGACCCCCGTTTTCACAAGCATTTGTAGTTCCGAAGCCCGTCCCGAGGACCCTCCTTTTTACAATTAGCCCGCTCCAAGGCCCCCGTTTTTTGTCTCTCCCGCGGCACACCCCTACCACTTTTTTGGTCGAGTGCACCCCCCCCCCCCGGGGGATAAATGCTCTCAAGATGTTTGTTTTTATTAAGAACCATCATATGCATTCAAATATCATAAAAGACATGAGATATGAATGAATATTTGTGTTCTATTATAACCCGGGATTTAAAAAAAACCACAAAAAAACACCACCTATGAAAGTGTGTACCACGATTAAAGGACAAGTCCACTCCAACAAAAAGTTGATTTGAATAAAAAGAGAAAAATCCAACAAGCATAACACTGAAAATTTCATCAAAATCGGATGTAAAATAAGAAAGTTATGACATTTGAAAGTCACAAAACAGTTATATGTACATCCTGGCTGGAATGCAAATGAGGAGACTATGACGTCATCCACTCACTATTTCTTTTGTATTTTATTACATGAAATGTGAAATATCTTTATTTTCTCCTCATTGTCAAGTGATGCAATGATTAATTCCTCCCTGAACATGTGGAATTAGCATTCTTTAATACTATATGGTTCAGTCAAGTTGGTCTTTATTGTCAAATCTATAAAAAATGAAATATTGTATAATTCAAACAATAAAAAACAAAAGAAATAGTGAGTGATGGACATCATCGACTGGCTCACCTAGTTGTGCATATCACTGTTTTGTGAAAATAAGCAAAACTTTAAAATGTCATAACTTTCTTATTTTACCTCCGATTTTGATGAAATTTTCAGCACTATGCTAGTTTGATCTTTCTCTATTTATTCTAGTCAGCATTTTCCTGGGGTGCCCTAGACCTTTAAGCTTGGGTGTGGATAAATGCTCTCAATATGTTTGTTTGATTGAGAAACATCATGCATTCAAATATCATAAAACACATGAGATATGAATGAATATTTGTGTTCTATTATGGCCCGGGATTAACAAAACAAACATAAAAGTGTGTACTACATTGAACTTGGGTGTGGATAAATGATCTCAATATGTTTATTATTATTGAGAAACATCATGCATTCAAATATCATAAAGAACATGAGATATGAATGGAAGTTTGTGTTCTATCATGGCCCAGTAGCTAAAAATCACCACCTGTAAATGTGTGCACCACTCTTGAGCTTGAGTGTGGATGAATGCTCTCAATATGTATTGTTTTTATTGAGAACCATCATGCATTCAAATATCATAAAGAACATGAGATATGAATGGAAGTTTGTGTTCTATCATGGCCCAGTAGCTAAAAATCACCACCTCTCTTGCACCACTCTTGAGCTTTAGTGTACAGATATGCTCTCAATATGTATTGTTTTTATTGAGAAACATCATGCATTCAAGTATCATAAAACACATGAGATATCAATCAAAATTTCTGTTTCATCATGGACTAAGATCTAAATAAAAACCATCAACCTCTGCAACTGAGTGCCACTCTTGAGCTTGAGTGTAGGTTAATGCTGTCAAGAGGGAGCGAGTCAACTAGTCTCACTTCATGTATAATCGAAAGAGTCGCGTTAAAAAGAATGATAAACGACAATAATTACAGGTTATTGCAGATTTCAATCTGGCCATACAATTGCCCTTGAAAAGCCACTTCAAAAGGCGTTTTGGTGTGTTTTCTTTAATAATCAAGGAAAGGATAGGGAGTTTGAGATTTACAAGTGGGCATTGGGGGCTGATTACATCATCTCAAGGCATTGCGTAGGTGCCACGCCCTCTTTCTTTTCCACTATCAAACGTACTTGAGAACATGAAAAAACGTAATTCCCATGTCCAGAATCTATTGACATTGCAAGCCGCCCTTCATGTGCCTGTAAAGTATGCATTCAGTATGGTCTGAAAGATTGTTATCTGTAGCAAGTAGTGATCCCACTCAACTACATTTAGAATCGTTATGATAATTGGAATAGGATGCTAATCTTGTTTTACAAAATTTAAAACTGCCTTGACGCGCTGTATATGGCAACTTTTTTTTCCACCGACTCTCTTCTGGCCCTACCCTCCCACCTCAATTACCCAAGTAACCTGGCCCATAATTAGGTTTTAAGTTTCGTAAGTAAATGTTGAATAACTGGTAGTTCAGCAGATGTATATTACCTTTCAATATTGTTGCTACCTTTGCAGTTACCGCCGAGAATATATGGAATGTCCAGAACTGATTTCCCCCACCAAGTGTTTCGTTGCGTACGAGCATCACACTGGGTCAAGCCAAGAGATTCGTGTCAGGTCATCGAATGCTCTTTTTCCTGATGGAGTCTATTCGTCAGTAAGGTTCAATCCAGACACGGAGAGTGAGTCATTATGAAACAATTATTTTTGAAACTTTTTCAATGTTGTAAAGAAAATTCAATTTTATAAGTTGAATCTGTAGTAGTATACTCAGCTTGAATTATGAAAGTAGTCATGATCATGGCCATGGTAGAGTATATCTGTAATATACATATACATGTATATATATATATATATATATATATATACATATATTTATGTGTGAAATTATACATGTACAACAACTTTGGCAACTCTTTTATTTAAATATTTTGTGAAAGGAATGGATGAAGAGAACAATGGTAGGCGTAGCTTAAATCAAAGTTCCCCAGAGCTATATATATATATATACATGTATATGTATGATACTTGTTTATATTTGTTATGTTTATGATCTAAATGATAACAACCTGAATGATTTAGTCCTTATCATTTTGTTCATGTCAGCCTATCAGTGATATAATATACCTCCTACGCGGTTGTACGAATCATGTCCTATAAATTTTGTCTCCAATTTGTTGTCAGCTATCCCTCTACCTCCTCGAAATCTTAGCCTGACATCAAGGAGTGCAACAGTTCTCCATGCATCCTGGGAGTTGCCAGCCACTTGGGATCCTGATTTTAAGTTTATGTTGGAATATCGTCTCCATTGGGCTGTCGAGTCCGACCCACAAAATTGGCTTGGAGAGGTTAGTGCTCGGAGCTAGATCACACTGTTGTGTCTGTAAATTTTATTGAAGAACGATATGATGATGATAGTTGGATAAAAGTTGGATGTATATAGCGTTCTTTTGCTGGAGGATACATAGTGCCACTATTATTACCACAGCTTTGACTGCCGCTTGGTCAGCTGCGCTCAGCAAATGAAAAGAATTAATCCCATTCACCTCACCTGGGTTGAGTGCAGCAGAATATGTATGAATTTCTTGCAGAGAGGAAAACACGCCATGGCTTTGATTTAAACCCAATGACCATCTTATTTGAAAGATGAGAATCAGACAGGCATACTACATACTTGGTTGAAATGATATCATGATTAGAAAATGTGAAATTGCTACTTGTTATTATATTTTTAGAAAATACTTATGCTGATGAGGTACTAAGTGCTACTTGTTATTATATTTTTAGAAAATACTTATGCTGATGAGGTACTAAGATTATTTAATGCTACTTTGTAATAAAAGAATATCATTTCAATTTAATAATAGACAACAAAAAATTAAATTTTTAACCACAAAGACATTTGTCATCATAATGCTCAAAGTGTATTTTTAGGAATACATTAGCTTTACAAACATCAACTAGAATAATGAATCAAAAATATACTGAAAGGTGTGATACAAGTGAGTTTTTATGTTTTTTATGTAAAAGACAAGCTGTAGCGTATTAGCGCCAGAACATATTACCAAAATATTGATTCCATTGCCAATTTTGAGAATACTTCTGTCACAGATCTTTTCAGCTCTTATCATTATGATATTATTCTTTATGAGTTCCATTGTTACGAGAGTCAGATGTAAGCTATTTAGTAGGCCTTGAAAAAATATTAATGTTGCCCTCATCTGACCATCTGTAAAATGAAAAAAAAAAAAACATAACCCCCCCGGGTCATTATTATTTTTTTGCAGACCCGAAATATTTAACAAATCTTTTTGTGATAAAATGTCAGTTTTGAGTGAAGAATTTGCTCAATATTCTATTCAATCGCCTAAAAAACACTTTAATATACGTTTTGAATGCATGAATAAATCATCCCATATATGTGACTTTCCAAATCGACACACTGACCCAACTTTTCTTTATTTTGGACTTATGAGGGCAACATTATATTTATTTTTAGGGCCTTATTTTTTCATGCAGTCTTTAAAAAAATATTTGATGTAATTTTTTTTTCAGTTACGTGTTCCTACTGGTTCATCATATGATATTCATCAATTAGAGCCCTACACTAATTATTTTGTTGAAGTGGCCGGCCGACATAAATATAACTTTGATCAAGAGTGGTCAGATTGGACCAACCCCGAACAGTGCAGAACTGAAGAGTCTGGTAAGCAAAATTATTCACTAAAATGATATTATAGCTGTAGGGAAGATGAAATAAACTATTTTAGCTTTCATGCCATTTAAATCTAAAAGAATACTAGGGAAGGGGGGGGGGTGGTGCTCAATTCATCTCCAAAGAACTTGGCTAATCATCAACAGAATAACTTATCAGATATTCTTTTTTATTCATCTCACTCTTCCCCTCCAATTCCTTTTTTCAATTCTTCTTCATATTCTTCTTCTTCTCCTCCTTCTTTTTCTTTTTCTTCTTCTTGTTGTTCTTCTTCATATTCTTCTCCTTCACCTTCTTCTGCTTCTTCTTCATTGTCGTTTTCTTCTACGTCTTCTTCTATTCTTCTTGTTCATATTCTTCTCCTTCACCTTCTTCTTTTTCTTTTCTTCTTTGTTGTTTTCTTCTTCTTCATATTATTCTCCTTCACCTTCTTCTTTTTCTTTGTCATTTTCTTCTTTGTCTTTTTCTTCTTCTCCTTTTTTTCATCTTCTCATTTCATCATCTTCTTATTCTCCTGCTTCTTTTCCTCCTCCTCCTCACTAACCCTTTTTAAAAGCCTAAATAAAAAATATGACAGGGCTTTAATCTGCTTTTAGAAAACAGCTTTCAGGACACTTTGAGTGACATTTAAGCTGTTCACATGTTTTAACATTTCCTTCACAGCACCCGTTGGAGTTGTCCAGAACGTTCAAACCATCGACTCAAATGGGACTAATGACTACGAGAGAAACGTTTTCATCTCATGGGAGGTAATATTTTGTTTAATATTGAATTATTTTGATTTGGGTCCAATTTCAATTTTATTTTATTTTTTAACATTCATTGAATTTGTTTGATTTTATTTTTTTATTCTATTTAAGTTGATTTTGGCTTTATTTTACTTTGATTTGGATATAAGTTTCATTTGACTTTGATTTACATTTTAAATTGATTTTGTTTTTAATATGACTTTGATTTGATTTGGTTTTTATTGTCTCACCTGCATAGCAGAGTGAGACTATAGGCGCCGCTTTTCCGACGGCGGCGGCGTCAACACCAAATCTTAACCTGAGGTTAAGTTTTTGAAATGACAGCATAACTTAGAAAGTATATGGACCTAGTTCATGAAACTTGGCCATAAGGTTAATCAAGTATTACTGAACATCCTGCCTGAGTTTCATGTCACATGACCTAGGTCAAAGGTCATTTAGGGTCAATGAACTTAGACCATGTTGGGGGAATCAACATCAAAATCTTAACCTAAGGTTAAGTTTTTGAAATGTCATCATAACTTAGAAAATATATGGACCTAGTTCATGAAACTTATACATAAGGTTAATCAAGTATCACTGAACATCCTGCATGAGTTTCACGTCACATGACCAAGGTCAAAGGTCATTTAGGGTCAATGAACTTTGGCCGAATTGGGGGTATCTGTTGAATTACCATCATAACTTTGAAAGTTTATGGATCTGATTCATGAAACTTGGACATAATAGTAATCAAGTATTACTGAACATCCTGTGCAAGTTACAGGTCACATGATCAAGGTCAAAGGTCATTTAGGGTCAATGAACTTTGGCCAAATTGGGGTATTTGTTGAATTACAGCCATAAATTTGAAAGTGTGTTGGTCTAGTTCATAAAACTTGGACATAATAATAATCAAGTATCACTGAACATCCTGTGCGAGTTTCAGGTCACATGATCAAGGTCAAAGGTCATGTAAGGTCAAAGAACTTTGGCCACGTTGGGGGTATTTGTTGAATTGCCATCATATCTCTATAAGTGTATTGGTCTAGTTCATAAAACGTGGAAATAAGAGTAACCAAGTATCACTGAACATCTTGTGCGAGTTATAGTAGTTTTCAAAATCAGCACTGCTGCTATATTGAATCGCGTGATGCAGGTGAGACGGCCAGAGGCATTCCACTTGTCTGATTTTGATTTCTATTTTTGATTTTGGATTCCAGATTTGAACTTGAATTACATTTTGGATTATAATACCAAGTTAGACATCTAATTATTCTGATTTTTTTTTCTACTCCATGGGTAGAGATTGTCAACATTAATGAATTGTAGCAATTTAAATCATTTTATATATCTCCTCCCTTTTCAGTCTGTGGAAGAGGGTAAAGCGAATGGTCTGATCCTTGGATACTTTATTAAAATCATCCCTCATCCTTTGCACTGTGTAGAACAACAGATCTTCAGTGACACCCTCAACGACACACAGATCATTGTGGAAGGTATGTGCTTGGGACTTATAAAAAGGAGAAGTTCACCCTGACATAAGTTTGTTGTAAAAATACCCCCCAAACATTGGCGAAGGTTTGAGAAAAATCCATCGAAGATTAAGAAAGTTTCAAGTTTTCGATTTGTGATGTCATAAACGAGCAGCTGCGCCTTGTGTTATGTAGTATAAAAAGAATGAATTTCAATTTGTTAATAGTTCATGACTTAATTTTTTTTTCTTACAGGAGCGGGTGTGAAATTATTTGTCTCTTGACAATTTTTCTTTTTAGAAAATGGCATTTCATTGATTTGTTTTTATTCATGATACATGGAAAGCTGCTTGCATATGACATCACAAATCACAAAATTAAACTTCTAATAACTTTTTCAATATTTGATAGATTTTCCTCAAGCTTTCACCAATATTTTATATTATTTTTCTGCTATTTTTACAAAAAAAAATTGTCAGGGTGAACTCCTCCTCTAAAGAGGTGATATGGTATGTTGGATTATGACTAATAATGAACAACATTTTTTATGTGCTAGTTCCCAAAGCAGGTGACAATGCCTTTCAGTCATGTGCCCAAAGATGCTTGAACAAGCTTCCAGCATATATGCGCCTTTCTCCATCTTTGAAAGTATTTAAGAAAAATCTAATAACTGCCAATCTTTGCACGTATTATTATCTTTTGCAGTTCTAAGTCACTGTGTAGAGCACTGTGAAACATTGTCGTTTTGTATTATCGCTCTATTAATGATCATTTTTTGCACAATTCGTCTGAAAAATTACATCGACTGTGGTGATTAATATGACTTAAAGAAAGGTTGATGGAACTGTATATTTTTACACTTTTAGAAAAGTGTTTTTCTGATATGTTATTTGTTTGTTGCTATTATTGTTTTTTGTTGAATTTTATGGTGGGGAGTTGGGACACAAATTGATTTAATCTAATAATGATGATGGTGGATTAGTTAATCAGGGCATGCAACATGTATCACAAAAGGTCTCTTCATTTTGTACAGCAGATAAAGAAAAAAAAAGATAGTACCTCTATGTGTTGCACAACAGATAAAGAAAAAAATAATGATAGTACCTTAAGAAAAACATGCTTCCTCTCTTTGATAAAAAAATATATATGAATGTATTTTATTTTCTAACACTATTTTCCATGGTTTATTATTCTACATTGTCATGAGAAGTATTCTAACCACCAGTATTTAATTGATAGGTCTGGAGAAGTTCTGTTCCTATACTGTGGAGATAATTGCATTCAACGTCATTGGACCTGGGCCTGTCAAACAGAAAGATATCCCTGATGTGACAACAAGTAAGTTTATTTTTTTAATGAAGATATCATCTGTGAAGCTATTTCTTTTTAAACATTTCATTGGACAAGTTCATTATTTTTAAGGGGAATGGAAATACTTTTTGATAAAATATTCAGATCAGGTAGCGATGTTTCTTGTATGATTAAAGATATGAAGAATTTAAATGCTTTGTGTTTTTGTTGAAAATAGAGTTACAGATCCTGAACAAAACAAAGTGGAGCTTTAGCAGACATGCCAACTTTTCCTGTTCAAGTTGGAAAGCTTCTAATTTGTTACATAAATCAATCAGTAAAACCCTAGACTCCTCAATTTTCTAAAATGTTTGTATGCATTATCCAATTTAAAATTCCCTTTTCTTATTTCATTTGAATTAAGATGTTTTCAGATATGATTCATTCAGATTTTACATTACACAACTATATACTATGTATATAGTTACTTGCGTCGCAAAGAATGATAACAAAGTTTTGGTGTTGATATATTGTGACTGCATTAAAGATTCAGAATGCCCTATTCGAACCTTTGCATACCTCTGGCAATTTTATAGCCTTTTTTACCTACGTGAAGATAATTTTTTTATTTTTATTCCACTTCCTCGAACAAGGATGTATCTTGGAATTATAGAACATTATTTCCTCAATTTACAGGGCACCATAACAAAATTACTTTGATTTGAATGAAAGTCTACTGTGAATCAACTTTCATATTAATTTATCATTATTATCTCATAACTTTAGACATATATATTTATATAATGTAAATATGTTGAATGAACCACAGCAAATTACCATACTTTCTTATTAGTGTGTTGCATGTTAATGTAGAACCAATTACCAGTGCCGATATTGGTTATTTTGAGAGAGAAAATGATGCAAATTTTTGACAAAAGCAACAAGTTAATCTGTAGAAATATATAATTCATTTTTTCTTCATTGAGAAAATGAAGAAAAGGGTCTTTGTGAAGAGTATTACATCAGATAAGAAGTCAACCAATGAAATCTGTGTCACTGTAAAAAGCTTCCATTTCAGATTTTCCCCCTCTTTTCTTCCACAGAGTAGTTCACCTGTTTGAACTCCTTTTTAATGTAAATGAACATGTATGCTATACTGTGCAAATGAAAGCGGATGATTGTTTTTTTTTAGCAGTGATGTGCGTGACAAATTCACACTTAAAACAGATAATTGTAGGGCATTATCAAGGTTCAACATGTTTAGTGTTTGTTCTGCGTACAATAAACGTCATCATCATGCCATACCCGGGGTTGTAATGTCAGTGTTTGAACAAGAAGATCTTTAGGCTCGAGATCAAACTTTTTTTAGACAAGTATTTCATGTTAATAGTATTTGATGCTGCTTTGATGTTTTGAAATATATCAAGGCTTTAAATCTCTGATTTTCTGAAGAAATTATGAGATGGAAAGAAGAAATTTAGAGATCGAAATTTGCTAATTCTTCAATAATACATTTGAAAAATATTAAGTGGTCTTAATACTCAGCCTGCTGGGCCTGAATGGAACTGTGTAACAAACCCTCACAAATCTCTTCATTGGTTGTGAGTGTGTGTATTTGAGTTTTGTCAGACGTGTATCAATCAGATATGATTATTTACGTCTGGGACCGACCTTTAACGTCACCATCCGAAAGACGTAACCAGGGCTCGAACCTCTGCATCAATTTGTAACTTCCCACATTGCTTGGATTACAGGCGCATGCCACAACGCCCAGTTGGAGTATGTGCTAGCCTTCTTTCAAGGCCCTATTAATTGAAGTGTCAGACAAGGCCTGTGTATGTAGACTAAGACTATGTGACATTGTGTCACTCAGTAGATGATGATGACATACAAAGTACACTTGGCTCAAATTTTGTGCACAATTAATGTAGATGAGAAAATAGATCCAAAAGGGCTGTTAAAGTGTTTACCCGACATTTTTGTTTGATGAAAGATGATATCATAAGATCTTGATAGGGAGGTCTTTGTTCCTTATCCTTTGTATCATTAAATACAATAAAACCTTTTAGCTGCAACTCTAATGTATATTGAAAACACATGCAAGATATGGGACAGATAAAAGACTTGAGTACTGATCATACCATTATAGATTGGTAGATTTTATGTCCCATAGTGACTCCTATACATACAGAGTTTGCCGGGTCCACTTTCCGTGATCAGAGAGCTTTGAAGTTTATTTTATTATTTGTTATATTTTTATTCATTTATTCAAACAGGACTGCCTCTTTTGATAAAAAATACTATTTGATGACCCTCTGTGAATTTATCCCTACAAAGGGATTTAGAGAAGTGGCGTTTCATTAAAAAAAAGAATGAGTGAACTAAGATATTGAAACTCCAGTCCACATGTATTATTTGTTGCTATGTCTTGCCTGCTTTCTTATTTATTACGCTTTATGATACCACATTGATTGTTTGGATTTCATCACCAATTTATTCACTGTTCCCCATACTTTGTTGATATAGCTCAATATGATATATTGAAAGGGGGGGGGGTGTGAAGAATGAGGACAAAGTAACAATTCTGTTATCGCTGTTACCTCTTGCATTACTCAAACATAAACTGAGTCAATTGTCGTCACATGACAACACATCATTATATTTATGTGATATAGGTTAAGATATTGTGTACAGATGTGTATTTATCAAACAATTTTGGTCAATGTCCAAAGGTTATAAAGTATAGGCTTTTCTACAATCGCTACAAAACCAATTTTAAAAGTGAATATATTAAAACGGTGAAATTGGAAGACAGTTCATGGTATGACCCAAGAAACAGGTTGTTGTTGTCTGTTAATTTTGTTTCAGTCGCATGATCTGTTTATGTTCTAGAATAAAAGCCCACTGATAAGAACGCTAATGTTGCAAGAAAAATGTTAGCGTGACAGTTGTTTTAATGATCAGCTCCAGATAGATTTTTGGATTTTTGCCATTGTTTTTAAGGTTAGTTGCGTTGTAATCTGCAACAAAAATAAAGAATATTGAAACAGGAAGAAAATGGAAAGTCTCTGGTTCTGTAGGGTTTCTGTAGGGTAATTCCCTTAAAAAATCACTCCATTGACCCAATATGAGTGTGAAAAAACAGATTATGGTCACCATGGTAGATTGACGGAGTACGTTTGCATACAAAGACCCTCTCAAAGAAAATGGCTCTGCATGATCATGACCAAAGTCCAAACGTCTCAGTTACAAAGAGGTGCTACATAGCTGTAGCATGGTACTTTGCCATTTTGGGCAGTTTTACAACTTGGCAAGTACTTCTTGTACCATAATGAACTAAGTCTAGGCAAATAAAAGTTTTAATTAGGTGTGGGACTTTTTATTTTCTCCTCTGAACCACATTTGTTGAAAGTATGGGAACATCGAGAGCAAAATAAAACTGGTTCTGCTGTCATGTTATGCAACCCTTTTAATGATACTGTTTCTCGCTATGAATATGTTTACTACTTCTTGATTTTGATAACCCATTAGAATATTTTTTGTTACTGGTGGATATACTGTAAGTTCCTCTCTTTTTGTTCTTTTGCCATGTTCTGATGGAGAAGAAAAAAAATATAGTGATTTTTGGTTGTAGACAACAAGTTGCAGATAAATTGATCATCTAATGGGACTATGTTAAAATTATCATCCCATTTTGGCTTCCTGTAGATTAGATGACCTAATAATTCAAACCCAACAGCAGACTATCGGTCATTGAATCAGATTATATATTCAGTGATATGTTAACAACCTATAACTTATTAAGTGTTTGTTTGCGTGGACTGTCTTATCTTGAAATGGACAAACATCGAACAGTTGGCAATTGCTGTCTTGGGCTGTAATTATTCTAAGAAAGATAAGATGGCATGAGAGGCCCTTAATGGCATGAGAGGCCCTTCATATGTGTCATCAGCAACCTTACGAAAGACTGGTGATCCTTTCTTAGGAACTATACTCCAACACCAATGAAAATCTGGTATGTGTCATTTACCACAACAAAGGATCACTAGTCATTTGTAAAAAGTCACTCCTAATTTACAAACAGCTTTATGAAACACCCACCAGGACCTTGATGATATAAAGTCTATTCAAGAACTTTTTCTGGAAGAACGATGATTATTTTCAAGATCTGTATTCCGTATATCTTAGAGAATTAGAATCGCTTTCTTCAATTTTTATTTCGAATGATTGTGAACGCTCCAGATATACATCTTCTGCAGTTTGTCCAAATCCTTTTTTGTTCCTGGGATTAATTATTGTTTTTGTTCCATGCTTCGGAGACAATTGCTCTGAGGGAAAATCTGCACGTTAAGCCAAACATAAAAGCTCCGAAACTAAATAAACCCTAATCCTTATTTTTACATTATTCTTAACCAAAAACTTTATTACAATCCTACCTATGTGCTCTGAGATATTAAGACTAGAGTAAATGTTGCAGCAGCAAATGTTGTGTGACTTGTGTCACATTTTTAATGAATTCACCAAAAAGAAATTGTAAAATCATCAAAGCTAATGCATGAGATTTACTGATGTGCATGTTATGAATTCGCTTTAACCTTTTAAGTAAAAAGTTGGTATCATCAAGTTCGTAGTTTCTGTAGATGTGCTATTTAGAATAGACTAGAAAAGTGAAAAGCAGAACATAAGAGTTTTAACTCCTTACACGCTGAACTAATTTTTTTGGGATAATAATGACAATTGTTTCCATGTTATTTTCTTTGATTTTTTGGGGATAATAATGACAATTGTTTCCATGTTATTTTCTTTGATTCAAGATTTCAATTTTGACCATTGATACTGATGATTATTCTTTAGAGGATGTCCAACTCCCTTTTGCCGTTTATTTGTTTTTTTTATATGAAGTTAGGGGAGAAAACTTAATTATTACGATTGTTGAATTTAATTGTACGAATGTGCAAAAGTGCAACATCAGCGTTGAAAGGGTTAAGATCATTTCATTCCTCTTTTCCAGGTGCTTTTTCCTACATGATATTTGAATCATTAAACTTCATTTAACATGTAATCTGCCTGCCCATAATACCATGTAAGCGCAATGTAACAATACAGGTGTCAAATTAAATTTCTCTTGTGCAGATCCCTTGCCACCTAGTGTTGTGACGGCAGAGACGCTATCTTACCAATCTGTGTTGGTGAGCTGGGATGAACCAAAACCTGCCAAGGGTTACATCAATAATTACACTGTCTCCTGGATACAGTCTAGAGGGCAAGACACAGGGTGAGACTATAGGGATTTGAACCTCTAACCTGCAATCATGTACTGTTATATGATGACTGCATGTCATGTTATTTAGAATTATGGATGGAAACACACAACTCTTCACTAGGTTTTTGTGATTTCTTTGTTTGGCTCGTATTGGGCCTAATCTGCTATGTCAGGAAAAGTTGTTATACATAATCTGAATGCAGACAAAATCGGGAAGCTGCATCAAATAAAGGGGAAATAAAGTATGGCAAAATCTAGTCCATAACTGTAGATTTCATCAATTCCAAGTTTGCAGCAAAGGATATTTGTGATATCTCCATGTGATAGAAGTGAGGAAAATAAATGCACAATCCGAAAAGCAGAAATATCACCCAATTTTTGTGTGTACAAACCTAATGAATCACAATGTTTCTAACACAATACAACGTCATGGTATTGTGGCCGCTGAAAAGCACAAGAAATCATGTTTTTGAAGCCCGATAATTGGAGCTATTCTGAAGCGAAATATTCAGCTGGTAAGCGGTGAAAATAGATAAAGCTTGCTTTGCTTTAAGTAGTTTATATTATTATAAGCTTTCGATTGGTTTATGATTTGTCAATTTCCCTTTTTGGTCCAGTCTGTGTCTTCAAGACATTCTTCTCACACAAAAGGCCAAGAAATATGAAGATTCAATTCCTGATAAAATTTAGCTTGGTTATGGAAGTGACAGGGTCACATCCCACCTCTGCCACCATATATGTCATATCCTTTTTATAGAATATTCCAAAAATTTCAGTAGAAAATAACCAATGTGAGTTGAAATAGCCAACTAGTTGAACACCATTCATTGGTCAGAATACTTTACAAAATAATTTCTCAACATATTACTATACATCAAATCTTGGTTTATAAACGGTGTGTTGGCTCAATAGGTAGAGCGTCTGCCTCACAACCAGAAGGTAGGGAGTTCGAACCCCTGCTGCATCAGACCAATAATCGTTAAAAGAGGGGAGTTGCTGCTACCCTGTTTGGCGTTCAAAGATTCAAGGGATAGAGCTACATTGATCTGGCGCTGCACAGTGGCTGCTTGGCCCACGATCAATTGGGCAGAACAAATTTTCAGAGTATTTCTGTTTCAGATTCCTATTTCGAACAATACATTATGGATTTTACAGTTTAAATTCATTATAAAGTAATGCTCCATACATCATGTCTCCATTGTCAACAGGCAATCCAGGGATGTTCCTGCTTCCAGTCTATCTTTCGTCATCGATGGTCTAGAAGGCTACACCCTCTACAGTTTCAAAGTGTCCGTCACCAATAAGATAGGGGTCAGCGGTTGGTCTACAGACGTACAGGCTAAAACAGAAGAATATGGTGAGTTGATTTATTTGCCATTCCTGTGAGTGTGATAATTTTTCAGCTTTTACTATGTAATTTCACAAAGTACAGTTTATGTTAGTGACCAGATCTGGATCTATGATGATACTTTAAATTAATATTGGTTTAATAGACCTTCCCATGAATTTCATGAAATAAATTTTGAATGCATCTGTATTTGATTATCTTCTTGTGTCCAAAAGTAAACAATTGTAAAGAAAAGATGTGTAATAGAGGAGATGTTTAAAAAATTAAAGGAGAATTAAACTCTTGGAGCAAGTTAGCTTTTGTGAAAGCAGAAAAATCAAAGAATAAGATCAACAAAAGTTTGAGTAAAATAGGACTAGCAATAGAAGAGTTATGAGCATTTGAATGTCGAGATCACTAATGCTATGGAGATCCTCCCATTGGCAACGCAACCAAGATCTATGATATCACAGATGAACAACTCTCCCCTTTTGGACACTGAAAATATACCTCAAAACATCTCTTTTTGCTCATTCTAATCATATGACAAACGATTGATCAATGATATAATGTTGTGAAACCTCTGTACTTGTCCTCTCATAAAGAGAACACCTCACCTTGTGATAGATTCTATAAAAGTGAGAATATAAGTGAAATAAGTACTAAAGCAATGAGGGAGTTGTACGTGTGTGACATCACAGATCTTGGTCGCATTGCCAATGGGAAGATCTACATGGCATTAGTGATCTCAATATTCAAATGCTCATAACTTTCTTATTATTCATTCAATCTTCCTCAAACTTTCAACAATATGTTTCTTTGATTTTTCTCTTTGATATGGATTCAGCTGGTTTCAAGGGTTTCATTCTCCTTTAATTATTATACATCATGATTAACCTCACTAACCAGTGTCAAGCTCCCTATCATAAAAGCTCATATTTGGTTGGAAAAATTGTCTACGCGTTCCAAAAGTTAAATGAACTGAATTCTAAGATATAGGTTTTATCAACATGTGGACAAATGACATGATTATGTTTGCTGATCTGGTCGATGGAATGAAATTCTTGAATCCTGACGAGACCTTTGTTAAGAATTACTTTCAACCAGCTATTGCAGCTAAAAAACTGAATAATGTAATGTTTTGTGCTGATTTAAAGTAATTATACCGTCCTTTCTTGACACAATTGCAGTCCCAGAGGCATCTCCGACCAACGTTACCGTCGAGCCAATCATCGACAACCCCACCGGTCTCCAAGTAAACTGGATAGATGTACCTGAAGAGGTGGCTCATGGCCACATACGGGGCCACCACCTTTACTATTGTCATGTCGCCGAGGATAGTCTCTCGGATCCATCGTGTCAGCTGAAATGTCTTGGTAAGTTTACAGAAAAAGATCTGTGGATCACGAGATGTGTCAAATGTGTGGTAGGAGGTCGCATGAAAGGGATGAATTTACTTTTTGAATGTAGAGAAAAGTGAGGCTGATTGAACAAGAGGTGTATGTGATTTAGCATCATTAGCTGCTGATCGAATTGGTCATGTGAGAGGACAAAAAAATGGCCTTGACTATGCACCCTTTACTTGTGATTACTTACATCAGGTAATGTCCCATTTTTTGCTGCAATTCTATATCACGGACATGCATACATTTATCACTTTTCCTGCAGCTGTTTTGAGAGTGTATGCGAGTATTTGCCATATTGCTAAAAAAACTGTCGTTATGCAGTATAAGGACGATTCCTTGTCTTAATTACTGCTTCTTACCAAGGAGATACCCAGTTACTTTTACCCGCCCCCCAAAAAAAACAGTACACACACAACATAATGAGAGCCATTTCTAAATTTTAGAAAGCCATTTATTGTGATGCCAGAGTCATTTCTATAATTTACAAAAGAGAAGAAAATATCATTTGTATCAGCTTGATATATTTTTTACTGGTCATGTTGGACTAGTAAATCCGGCTTTTTCTGAAAAATTACTGGCCCGACAGCAATTTCTACCTGTCTGGGCCCGTCGAACCGGTGCCAGTGTTGCGCACTGTTGAATGGAAGTATTCTTTACTGTCTTTTTATTCGTAATAGACAAGCAAGAAAGGCAGACTTTCTTGGAGACTGTTCCCAAGCCAGTGACACTGAGTGGTTTAGATCCCTTCTCACACTATCTCATCTGGGTTTCTGCATACACCAATGTTGGAGAAGGACCAACAACCGGATGTCCTTCGACTGGACGTACAAGTGAAGGAAGTGAGTGATTCAAAGTCTGCCCACAGTAAACTTTTGCTCATTCTCCTGAAGATGACAAGAACACACTTGTCAAAACGTCTAGTTTAGGTGGTCCTTTTCAGGACCAACACATGCCCAAAAAAGATATATGGTGTACCATGAAACCACTACACTCTGTCCGTCCATAGTTTTAATAGCTAATGATAAAGGACCAGGGGGCGTTTCATAAAGCTGTTCGTAAGTTAAGAGCGACATTAAGAACGACTGGTGAACTTTTCTTACGCGCTTAACCATCGCCAATTCACAAGAAATGATCACCAGTCGTTCTTAAAGGGGAATGAAACCTTTGGAACAAGTAGGCGTGTGTCAAAACAGAAAAATCAAAGAATAAGAACAAAGAAAGTTTGAGATAAATCGGACAAATAATGAGAAAGTTATGAGCATTTGAATATTGCAATCACTAATGCTATGGAGATCCTCCCATTGGCAATGCGACAAGGATGTGTGATGTCACATGTGAACAACTTTCCCTTTGACGGACTATAAAATACCCTCAAAATGTCTCTTTTTGCTTTTTCTTATTGTGATACAAACTCTTTATCCATGATGTATCCTTTAAAAATCTGTATTACATGCCCTCCTCTAGAAAGAACACATGATCTACAGATAGATGTGATAAAAGAGGCAATTTAAGTGAAATATATACTAAAGTAATGGGGAGAGTTGTTCACAAGTGACATCACACATCTTTGTCGCATTGTCAATTTGAGGATCTCCATAACATTAGTGATTGCAATATTCAAATGCTCATAACTTTCTCATTATTTGTCAGATTTTCTCAAACTTTCATTGATCTGTTTCTTTGATTTTTCTGTTTTCACATAAGCTATCTTGTTCCAAAGGTTTCATTCTCCTTTAAAGTCGCTCTTAACTTACGAACAGCTTTATGAAACACCCACCAGTTTTCTTAATTATACTCAACCATAATCTGTAATTCTTACAAATTATTGTGACCATTGAATCTCTTTTCAGCTGTTGGGTCCCTGAAAACTTGAATTTTGTTGAATTTAAGATAGCTATATAGTGCCTACTCTTGGCAATAAGTTTTTTTCTTTACAAAGGACTCTTTGAACATGTATCCTACAAAATTATTAATCAGATATGATAAAGTTACATATCATTTATAGTTTGGGACTAAATATTCATTTTCATGCAAACAAAATACAAATTAATTAAAATAAAATACAGATGTTAAAATAAAATCCATGAGTTTTTTTTACCCATTCTATACTTCAGAATTGGTTTTGTATAAAAAAGAAAAAAAGTATGTGCAGATATTTGAATTTTAATCAGTTATATAGTCAGAATACATGTTCCTGTAAAATTGTTAAATAATTTCCTTAAACTAAAACAAAGGTTTATAGTACATATCATCCATAGTATATCTAGTTTTAGGGCTTAGGTGTTCATATAATGGAATAATGAACTAAAACAGTTAGAGTTACTTCTAGAGGTTTTACAAAAAACTTGAGAGGCTTTAAAATAATTGCAATGCTAATATTTTTTTCATATATTTCTCCCATGTAGCACCCAATGAACCTGTGAATGTAACCATCATAGGGTCAAACGCTACATCGATAGGTCTGACATGGTCACCCCCTCTGGAACAAAATGGAATCATCCGCAATTACTCAATTTTGGTGAAGAGCAATTCTACCTCAGATCAACAGGAATTCTTTTCCGGGGGAGTACAGACCTTTTTCGTGGAGGGACTTTATGGATATGTCCACTATTCCCTTCAGGTGCGAGCCTGTACGACCAAGTGTGGAGCTCCCTCTGATGAAGTATACCAAAAAACAAAAATAGGAGGTATATTATTTCTTATTCCATCATTGGAATTTTACCCCCTCTCCTCCCCATGTAAAAGAAAGAAAGAAAGGTCATCAGTAAATTTATTTGAGTATAAGAAAAGATTGTCTAAAAGGTTTTGCATGGTAGTATTGGAATATTAAAATATATATATATTATTCATGGAGGAAAAAGAGAGGATCAATGGTTGATCCTTGTGGTACAGTAATTGGGATAGAAAGAACTTAATTTAACAGGTGGGTTTTGTGTTCAGTATATTTTAACAATACATTTGTATATCTAACAAAAAATAATGCAATAATGATGAGAAATACTGTCACTTTCTCCTGTAAAGACTCTGCTATCCTGTCAGAGAGCAAACAGAGTTTACATGCTTGAAATTTCAAGAACAGCAGTTCTTCTAAGAACTATATTCTGGAAGATAACCCAACAGTCCTCTTTCAGGACTTCTTTACGGGGTGAAACAGAATGCTTAATAATCTAGTCTTACCACCATTTTTTTTCTCAATAGTTCCACAACAGCCTGGAAGCCTGATGGTCCAACCACTATCTCACAACAAAGTCCAGTTGAGCTGGGAGCCACCTGCTCATCCCAATGGACCGATAGACCACTATCTGGTGTCCTACCACCACGTAGAACCATCAACTCCCAGCCCTAATGTCCATCGACGGTCGGCACCACTGATCACCACCACCCTGGCCAACAGCATCAATCACTGGCACAAGACAACAGACTTAACAATCGACATGGAAGTTGACTGTAACCAGGCTCCATTCTTGTTCCAAGTTCTGGCGGTGAATGTCATCGATGGACCTACACTAGTTGGAGAAGCAGCAGAGTTTGAGCTTTCTGAATGTATTGCACTTGAAAGTAAGTACACAAAGGCTTTTCATGATTTGCTAGAGGGCTTCTCAAAGTTGTCACTATATTTGTCTGTTTGAGAAATTGAAGTCACCAAATATCTTGTGAGCTATCAACACTCTTCACAAATTTTTGTAAGGGAAATTAAGCCATGTAATGTAAATATCATACAGAATAGAATATATAGGCCTATTTGGCAGTACGACAATAGTCAAGATTTTCTTCTATTAATTTTGTATTCATTTACATGTTGGAAAGAACACAGTATCCCACAGTGTGTTCAAAGTATGGAACACAATGTGAAATCATCTCCACACTGATACGCTTTAGCATTCAAAAAGGTGAATCCCATTTTTACTTAGTCTGATATTTGAACACACTGTAAACACTCGCACTGTATACATGGAGGTGTCCAAAGTGTGAAAGTATCATCACATTATTAAATTTGTGCTCTTTAGCAGTGTGAATCTCATCACATGGTCCACTATGTGAACACACTGAACACACTAAACACTCTGTGAACACATTGTGAACACACTGAACATACTGAGAACACTATGAACTTTCTGTGAACATATAGTGAACACACTTTGTTAACACTCTGTGAACACACTTAACTCTCTGTGAACACACTTTGAGCACAATGAACACACTTAACAATGTGAACACACTGAACAATCAGAACACACTGAACACTCTATGAACATACTGAACACACTGAACACTCTAAACACACTGAACAGTCTGTGAACACTGAAAACAATGAACACACTATGAACATACTTTAAACACATCTTTAACACACTGAATACACTGAACACACTCTGAACACACTCTGAACAGACTGTGAACCTTCTGTGAACACACTTTTAATACAATGAACACACTGAACATACTCTGATCACTCAGTGAAGACAGTGTGAACACTCTGAACATACTGTGAAAATATTGTGAACACTGGACACTGAACACAGTGAATACACTGTGAACACACTGTAGGCCTACACACTTTGAATTATCTGTGAGTGCACTTTGAACACTGAACACTCTTTTAACACACTGAACACACTGTAAACATACTGTGAGCACTCTGGACACACTGAACACACTGTGAACTCACTGTGAACACTCTGTGAACACTCTCTAAACATTCTGTGAACTTACTGTGTGAAACTGATCTTTCCAGTGGTTTTGTTTTGTAAAGTAACAAACAAAATTTAATTTGCTTCTAAACCATTTCTCTGTCTCCATAGCAACTTTGTCACCACTGATCTGGCTGATTCTGCCTGGGGGTGCCATTCTTCTCTTTTCGCTGTTGACCAGTTTGTACTATGTCCAGAGTAAGCTCGGCAAGTCTTGGCCAGACCCAGTTTACACAGACATGGTGAAAAATAAAAAGGTAACTGAAATATCAAATCTGTATTTAAAAACCTGCATATTTAAATTTATATGAAATCATGTTTTTTGTTGAAGATTCAGGCAATTCAGGTCGAAAAAGTGCTTTCCAAATGTGAAGTACGTTTTATTCTTGAGTCATATTATGTCTGTCTTGAAATAATATTTGCCATCGATTGGTTTAAAGCTTGTCTTGTGATTAGCCTCATACAAATCAGCAAATTTTCAATTGAGGGAGGCATCCTATGTCATGATCCATAAATTGGTCTACTATTTATTAAAATTATTTTCAGCATATCCATGGCACACATAAATGCATCTGTTCAGATGACTGGTATTGTCATTATAAAATTGAGGTTATACAATTGACTGTTTGTTGCATGCATTTTTGATGGACTTAATTAAGGGTCTATAAACTCCAGATTTGGCCATGATAAGTATTGCTTAAATTAGGGTGCCTTCAGTGACACAAATGCAACCATTTTCCTTTGAGTTTTCCCCTGCCGGCAGAATAGTTGCATTCATGTAACTTCAGGTACTATAGTTTCCACTCAGATTTTTTCTCAGACATATTTAGTTGCATACATTAACGGTAGTTAATGATAGAAGACTCTCTCTAGTGAAACAAAATTTCAGAAGAGATTATAATTTTTTTTTTTCTTTCCAGGACATACAGTCGTTCCCTCGACCAAAAACAGCTGAAGGGGAAGATTTTGACACAATCCATACTAGCTGTCCATCAGACCTAGACGTAGTTGTAGTGGCTGAGGAATATCCGTCCCAACCGTATCAGTGTCCCATCCAGAGATCCCTGACGGACCAACTGACGGACTCACTGGACATCAAAGGCGGTGGGGGTAAGGAAGCCTATTCGAGAACTCTAAGCACTGATAGCGGAGTCCCACCCTCCCCACAGGATCACATGGACTTCTCCAGCTCGGATGATGTCTTTCATGCTGATGACTACGATGGTGTCATTCAGGACACCTACTCATTTAGCAACCCCAAGGTGATCATCTGCCAGACAGGCTTGGGACCAAAAGGAGGGCATTTTCCCAGGAGGTCCATGTCTCTGAGCAGCTGTGATGGAGGTCTTCCAGCGATTGAAGAAGACAAACACTTGAACCCAATTTTGGAGAAGCTTCCGGGGAAAGAGACTGCTGTCATCGGTGAAGCTTCTGGAACTACTCTAAAAGGATGGTCAGATGCTGATGAGGAAGAAGAGGCAACAGACTACATGCGCATCTCAATGCTGTCTTCCCCTCTGAAGAAGCCTCAAGTTCAAGTTGAAGACAAGTCTTTGCCGCTCAGCCATAACAAACTTGATGGCACTGCAGAAGCACCTATGGATTGTAAGATTGAACGAGTGGGATCTGACAGTGGTTATCGCAGCATGGCTTCAGATTCAGGGTATGTCAGAAATGACATGGCATATATGACATTTGGAGTAAATAAAGTAACCCTGGAGACATCATTCAAGTCAACACCTGATGACGACTATGTTCCTGGTCCAATTAACTACTCAGTTCTGGCAATTTCGCAAGCAGGACAGCAGCATGATCATTCTTTAGAACAGTCTTTGACAAGTGACCATGTGAGCGAGGAGAATCTTTCATATTCAAAATTGGGTATGGCTTCAAATAATGTTGGCAAAGGGAGTGACACTCTACCTTTAGGTGGGCAACTCTCTTCTCCACCAGGTGATCAGAAAGACATCATAGGTTACGTCAAGCTAGGAGAAAACTCAACTGATGACAAACACCACAATGATGCAGGAACAGACGTGGGCTTGCAGTCCACCTGGACTGACTTCACCTCACCGGCTCCGTCTTCATTTTTGTCTGATTATGTAAAAGGAGTCGATTTGCATAAAGTGTTACAAAACACTGGTGAATTGTCTAAATCTTCTGTATTGCCTGAACCACCCAACAGCAACCTTGGAGGTTTAAGTAAAGATTTGCCAGAAATTACATTGGAAGAGACAAAAGCTAAACAAAAACGAAGAGCGGTCAGATCCAGGACCGACTCATCATCTTCGTCTTCGGGTTATGGAAGCGACCACAAAGGCCAGGTTTCTGGTTATGTTGTTGTCTCGACTCTGCCTGAGAAACAGTCTGACAATTACGCTAATCTTGCTTTCACTTCGTCCGAGTCGGACACAGATTCTGATGATGTTGCAACTAAATCGCCAAAATCAACCCATCTTCGGGATGGGCATAAACTTGATAGCCCTTCCCAATCTCTAGGTGAAGATGAAGAAAGTGGAGAATGTGATAAGTCCTTTGTTGAGTACATCAGGAACGACAGCTTTGGGATTGGATTTGTGAATGATTACCCAAGTCATTCAAAGGGCAATGATAATCTTGGATTTACAGGCTGCAGGACAACTCCAAGTTCATCCTCGAAAGGACAGCACTCATGTCTACCAGGACACCAGTCAAGAAGCAGCAAAGACATTCCTGGATATGTTTCCCACAGTGCAGTTCTTGGAGAAGAAGCCAAAGGCATCTCGACCAGGGCTGAAGGATTATCTACAGCAAAGACATGTGATATCTATCAAATCCCCAACAGGGAATCTCGCAAACTAGAAAGTACTGGGGCTGAATTGGTTGATGGGGATGATGAGTATGTCCAGTTTGGTGGAGACTCTGGATATGTTCTTCAGGTATTTGATGAAAATAGGACAAAAGAAGAATACATGCCCATGTCTCCCATTTCAAAATCTCAATGTGGTATCCAAGAAGATTGCTTATAACCTCATGTTGGCATTTACCAATGGGGTGATTCGGTTTTTCATCAACCTTTGTCATCAAATGAGCTTTCAGATCTTAAGTTCTTTGTGACATCATTGACAACTCGTATAGACCTTATAGGTATGACATCATAATCTGATAGCGCCCTCCCTCAGAGGATATAGGAATACATGTAAACGTAGTTGTCAGAGATGCGCCAGCTGGAGATCACCAACGCATGTAAGGCAATGGCTTCATCCTCTAGGATGGTGGCGTGATTACTTCAATGCATAAATTCTATAGCTTTTCGTTGGCCGAAAAATGGTCTGTTTCTTTGACAACCATCAGACATTGTCATCTTCTCAGTGCTGACAAGCTTCATGAAGCGATGCCCTGAGTTCGCGAGAGTACTGTACGGTCAAGTTTATCTGAGACATATAATTTAATTGACTGTAAATATTTTTACCATTAGTCTTTTATCTACAATAATAGAAAAGTAATGTATGTTATTACCTTTTCTACAGATTATTATGTTCTCTAATGTTTGCATCTGTACAGTTTCATGTAAACAGTAGAGGTGTTGTGGCTCAGTGGATAAGTCTTCGGACTTTGAACCACAAGGTCCGGGGTTCTAATCCCACCGCAGCACTAGCGTCCTTTGGCAAGGCGTTTATCTACATTTGCCACTCTCGACCCAGGTGTAGTAAATGGGTGCCCGGTAGGAAGGAATTCCTTGAATGCTCGAGCGCCCGTTCAGGGTAGCCGTGATAAAGCCGGGGTAATAGTATGCAGCGCTTAGAAACATTTGTCTTAAGCGATATGAAAATGTTGCATATTATTATTATTATTAAATGAAAAGTAATTTCTTTGTACTTTTGTGGAAGCCTTGAAGTATTTTCATCATTAATATTTGCAGATAAATCTGTTTCTAAATTTTATGACCAAGTGATAATTTTAAGATGAGTAGCAATGTGAACATGGCAATTAAATTGTGGTTAACGGTATCTATAGAGATTATACTGTGTGGCTGCTGCTGGTTTGAACTTAACCCTAACTAGGCCGGGCTTTTTTGGCTGTTCTGTGGCCGGGGGGGGGGGGGGGTTGATTCAACCCCCCCATGAGATCTTGGACGCCGATCGCGCGAGCGCCGCAAAAATTTGCATGCTGGTAGTGTGCGATGTAATCTACAAGGCTGTATGGTAAAATTTTCAAAAATAATGAGATTTTATTTTATATGAATTAATTATGCTAATTTATGCATAAATCATACTTTTTGCTCTAATTCACTAAATAAAGCTCCTAGAATGCTAATTTTTGGTAAAAATATTCTTTGTAGCATTCTTAACAATGGCAATGGAAAAAAACTTCGGTTTGAAAATAAATTTCTTATGTATTTTATTGTTTTATGAATTTCTTATGTATTTCTTTGTTTTTCAACCTTTTGTTTTTCTTTGTTTTTTTCACCAGATTTATTGCACAACCTTTTTGAAGCATAATTATGCTAAAATCAATTGCTTTCAGCTGTTTAAAGTAAAAATAATCATATCTTTATGAATAAGATGAGAAAACTCAATTTGCATTGACTTTGTACACAAAATCACGTTTTGGAACAATTTTTGGTCTGACATGCACTTACAAAATGTTGCGTAATTTCGGAACCGCGTACCCGGGCATCGTAAATTTGGTCTCAAAAGATGCGCGAGACTTAAAAGTATAAACTCTGCGAGTGGCGCGCTCAAAAAATTTCGCGCGTCAGAATGATCGCAGAAAATGTTGAGGGGGGGGTTGATTCAACCCTCCCCCCCGGCCATTTTAGGGTTAAGACACCAAAATAGATTTAAAAAAACATTGAGCTATCACAAAAGATTAAATGTAGAATGTGTTTTAAGGGTTTTGGGTGACTTAAATTAAGGAAAACATGACAAGATTGACTTTGAATCATGCGAATAAAGTCAGTGGTTTCAGTACTAACAAAAAGGCAGTACTAGCTACATGTACATCAAAAACTTCCATTGTAGTACCAGTCTGTCAGTTAACTATGTGATTTTTTTATTAGGGCACTTTTGATTAAACATATTGATAAAATTTGAGAAACAGTATTTGCTATGAACTACTGAAAACCTTGAATTTTTATTGGTTTATAGTCATAAGATTATGACATGTAACTGTTTGCCACAGTTAATTTTTTAAACAAGTCCTAGATTTATTTGTATATAGATTTGATATATTTTCAGGATTTTGTTTTGCAAAGTTTCTGATTATATTATTAAATTTTTGATATATACTTTTTATTTTTTTTCGTCAAATTGCTCGTCTCACTTCATAGCAACTAATTTCATGAGTATTGAATAATATGAGCCTGATCACTAAGACCATTACATTGAAGAAAATAAAAGTTGTTGTATATACATTGTATTTTGTACATATTTTCATATCATGTTTATGGTGACTCGGGTAGAAAGTATATTTTTTTCAAAATATGACCTCTTGATATTTGGCCAGTTAAGTATTTTGTTGGAGTTCTGATTTCTTTGAGGTACTTAAAAATCTTTCCCGACAGTACTATCATCTTTGATTCAATCATTATAAGAAAATGGGAAAAAGGTAGGCTAATTAATAAAAGTATGTTGCACCTGTGCTATGTTGTGCATAGATGTGTATGTAACATGTGTACATGAATTTCATTAGTGCGCAGATTGTGTACATCTGTACAATGTACATAGACATATATCTTTGAATTGGACGGTGATTTTTTTTCATCAGTCACTGCGATTATCTTATGCAATCTCATTGTATATGACATGTTATAAGCTACCCAAATCCTTACATTTGATTGGCTGAGGGGAAGTTTGTCTGTGAAAGCCACCAATAAAATGCCACATCACAACGCTCCCCCATGTAGGGCGGATAGGATATCTCACCCAAGCTTCATTTCAGTAAGAATATTTTGAAGAAAAAAAATAGTCTGAATGATTACATTATTTAAGCATAGATGAAAGTCTTTATTTGAAAAAATGTACATTAAAAATAAAATGCATTTTACATTAGACTGACTGTTATTTTTGTATATGAATATTGTAGTACTATACTTTCTGTGCCTTTGAATGTTCAAATACATTTTTTAAGATTTCATGTATATATATATTTTCATTTATGGTAAAAGATATATATATATATATATATATATATATGCATACATCCTATGAAAGGGTGAAGTCTATGAATGGGTTTGTTCCGTCATAATACACATATACAGTGCGTCCCAGAAAAAACGAAACCGAGATTTAGCGATGATTTATCATAACTTAATCACAAATACAATAGACAAATGACCTACCAATGTAAAGCTTAGAATCTCCTCTTTCATCTGATATTACTTAGATTATTCCTCATTCACGCATGAGTGAGCAAAAACATTTTGAAGAAAGGATACCAAAAACTCATTTGGCGGGGGGTATCTGAATTTTAAAAAGAAAATCACATGCCTAAAAAGTTCAATATCTGCTCTTTAATTTGATACCTTAATCACAAAAAATGGTGAAGAAGTAAAAAAGTTACGTTCCCTCGAAACAATGCTTGTATTTCCATAATTTCATTAAATAAGCGTGTTTTCACCGGTATCCCACAGATGCTATCGCATGGTTAACAAAAGACTTCACGCATGGCTGATCGTCAACAAAACGGAGTGTCGAGTGAGTTTGAACGCTAGCCTGTAAAACCTCTTCATTTTATGAAATTATTGAAATTCAAGCCTTATTTCAAATAACCAGAACTTTCTTATTTCTTGACCATTTTCTGTAATTGAGGTATCAAATTAAAGAGCAGATATTGAACTTTTTTAAAATGTGGTTTTCTTTTTGAAACCCAGATACAGCCCGCCAAATGACATTTTGGTATCCCCTCTTCAAATTGTTTTTGCTCACTCATGCGTGAGTGAGAAATAATCTAAGTAATTTCAGATGAAAGAGGAGATTCTACGCTTTACAATGGTAGGTCATTTGTCTATTGTATTTGTGATTAAGTTATGATAAATCATCAATAAATCTCGGTTTTGTTTTTGTGGGACGCACTGTAGACGTAAAGACAAAGGTAGAGGGCGTTAAGGGGCACTATGAATATTGAAAGAAGACCAAAAAAATTCGCCTTGAACACAGATGTAGAGAAATGTATATATATATATCTTTTACCATGAATGTCTTTAAAGGTATGAGATTATATATTGTGTCACTATGAAAATTTGGAATGTACCTCGTCTAGCCGGCACTAAGGACTTTTCTAGTAGTCATTAAGATTTATGAAACATTAGAGAGAAAAAGTTTGATACATGTATTTAGTACAAAGTTCAACAAACTTTTGTTGGATATAGTTAGTACACAGTGCACTATACTAGTTTGTTAATCAATTCACTACTGAATCCATTAAATGTTAATCACCATGCACTACATTTACCTCATTTACGTATGCGCCTACGTCTTTAAAGAAGTGTAATTTCATAGCCTACTCAAAAACATTTTCCCAATAGATTTATACCATTTAAAGGGGAATCCAGCCTTGGCCATAAAATGTTGTTTTGGGAAGGAGAAAAATAGATTAAACAGAATAGTGAAAGTTTGAAAGAAATCGGACAAGCAATAAGAAAGTTATAGCTGCTTTAAAATTGAGATCGCTAATACTATGTAGATTTCAAATTGGCAACTGGGTAAGTAAATTATGACAAGGGGCAAGGACAACTTTCCCATAGGCCATGTACTTTATTGTCAGGGATTTGTGGTACCCATTCCCCTGGGGCAGTAATCTAAATATAACCCAGGTAGTATATTGTTTTATGTCCTCATGAAAGAAAAATATAATTTGAAATCAAACTTTTGGGAAAAATGACATTTTAGCCATAATATGTATTGGAGTACATGTACATGAAAGAGTAGTCCTTGCCTTAAATACATCACTATGACATCCCATATGCGGCCAATTTGAAGTCTCCATGGGTATAGTGATTACCAATATTTACAACTTTTAAAAATTCATATTTTTCTTGTTGTTTGTCCAATATTGTTCAAATTTTTAACCTATCAACTTGTCTGATTTTTCTTTTCCTTATAAAAACAAGTTTTTATTTGGGTTGGATTCCCCTTTAATTGGTGCCTTTAGCTTCTATTTCTTCCTGTTTACCCTGTATCCATTTAGTTCCCTTTCTTATGTCATGCATATTCTAGCTTATGCATACTCCTTTGATGGTAATGGAATTAAAAACCAACAACTCACAGATATATTGGATTGTTTCTACAATTTCAAATCACTACGGTAATCTCTTTAGATTATTGTTCCTGGTATAAAGTGCAATTGATAATTACAGATGTATTTCTTTTTAGATGATACACATTTATGAATGGCAATACTTAATCATAATATTTTAAGATCATGTGATTTTCCCCCATTTGATCGGCACTAAAAGTAAAAACTGGATATATTCTACCCTATCTTATACCTAAGAGACATGTTATGATTAACTGTTTTCATGAATTCCATGAAGGAAATATTGACCGTTTTTTGTGAAATTTTATGAAGAATATGGTTGATTTGTAATCATTGAATGGAATGAAGTAATTATTGAACAATATCAATGTGAGATTTTATACCAAAATTCACCTTGAATCATCTACTAGTAACCCGGGGGCCGGGGCAGTGCTATATGTACATTTATATGTACATTTATATGATGGCAATATTTGAGAATGCTTTTGAGCCCTTCAGGAAAAAGAGGCCATACGTTTTAATTTGGCTCAATAAATGTTGATTAAGTGTCTTTAAAAATCTTTAAAAGATAAATTGTGACCTCTTGATTTATGCATTTTCAATGCATTGGTACTTTTGGTTAACTGTTAAAAGAAGGGAGAGGAAAAACTTGTATGCTTTTCATATATTTAATCCATCTCAAATCTATCTTTACTCCACTGATATTAAATCAACCTTTAATCCATCTACAATTCATTTAATGTTAAAAGATTGGCTTAAATATATTTAAATCATAACTAAACTTCCCGAAATCTGAGGCTCAACCTCAAATTCGCCTATTGTTGACTTCTGAGGACATTCTATAAAAATATAACATACTGATATTTTATTATCTGAAGAGAGAGTGGTACGCAGCTGCTGTCATTTCGCCCTCTCCTCTTTAACATCCCCCCCCCCGGCACTGCCCCTGTCTTTACCCTTTGCCAAATACAGTATATTTAATCTTGTATCCTCGCATAAAATGTCCAGAAATTATTTTGTGAGAAATAAAAGTGAACAAGATATCAAAGATGATGGCATTTTGTGCATTGTTCTTCTGTCAAAAGTTTACCTGTTAGGTGTTTCATAAAGCGGTTTGTGAGCTACGAGCGACTATAAGAACGACCGGTGATCCTTTCTTGGGAACTTCATCAACACCTAAGAAAATATAGGGTTTGTCGTTTGCAACAAGAAAGGATTATCAGTCGTCCTTACAGTCGCTCGTAACTTATGGACTGCTTTGTGAGACACTCACCTATTAGTACTTCGGTGTGCCGTTATGGTATTATCGTATGGTTGGTATGTCATATTTCTGATAAATCAAATCTTGTTATGTGATGCATTATAAAGACACACCAATCCGTTGCCTTGTAATTTACAAGAAGGTATTGCCCACTATTGATACTTTGTCATATTTGATGAAAACTCAATATCACGATATTTCTAACGTGACGATGTAATACACATACCAATGTTGCAATTCTTCAAAATGTTGTAGTTATCATGGTAGGATTAAAAAAAAAGTTTTTCTATCCATTTTATTATTTCATTTATTCATTCTTTTTTATTTTATTAATTTTTCTTCTGCATAGCATTATAATAATGGTGACACAAATATTTTATTTTGACAATAAATCAGAAATATACATCATTGAACGTAAAATAAGCACTTGCGGAAGACGGATTGTCATTGTAAGCAAATATGCTTGAGGATATGACCAACCAAAACATATCAAAAATATAATCATATTTGAAGAGCAGAACTGAAGGCAAAGAACAATCGAAATACTAACTTGAAAGAGACAGAGAGAAAAAAAACAAAACAAAAAAACTGTGATAATATACATTTGGTAATCATGGTGAAAATCGACGATTATGATGATGAATATGACAATGATGAGATGATGATGACGACAATGAGGATGATTGTGATGATGGTGATGGTGGTGGTGATGATGATGGTGATGATGATTTGAGAATGTGAAAAAATTATACCAAGTTTTTAGCCATTTTTAAAGACCGCTAATGGGTAGTCTGCAAGCACAGACTCGTATTTGACACTTAAACCAATAACAGGTCTAGAGTAAAGACTAGACGCGAAAGGCTTGCAACAGTATATAGTGAATCTAGTCTTACTACTTCAGACTCTGCATTATGCACTATACGAATTGCGAAAACCAAAGGTCTGTGCCTGCAGACTAGCTAGGAAAATTATTAAACCTGTCCTGAGAAGAGGGGGAGGTGGGGGTGGGGGTAGATGAGGTGGAGAAAGACTAACGGACGATTACATAGGAAAATTACGGAAATGTTCTGGACCAATTGCGGAAGAAATGCAGTAAACGTAACCAAAGGGTTAATGGCAACTAAACAAACACAAACAAACAAACACACGCAACTTGACTTTAAACCAATCAAAAGCAAGCATTTATTGACTTTCGCGTATTTTTTTAAATTTATAAATGACTTTATTTTCATTGATATTCCATTATTTCTGAATGGCGTTCACACATGAAATTCTTTCTGAAACGAGTGTCTTATACCACGGTCACATTTGCTCTACGGCGGCCGTACGGAGAGTCGAAAACAGCCGTTTGTTCATTTTTACTAAAACCACCTATATGTAGCTAGTACAAACAAATGTTAAAACGGCTGTTTTCGACTCGCCGTCTGGCCGCCGTAGAACAAATGTGACCAGGGTATAACTCTTATTTTCGTTTTCTTTCCACCCTACATGGGGAGCGTTATAATGCGGTATTTTATTGGCGGTTTTTATAGACAAACTTCCTCTCAGCCAATCAAACGCAAGGATTTGGGTAGCTTATTACAATTATATTATAACACACAAATATTCAAAAGAGGCTTAATTCTAGGCACACTCCCTTATATTCAGAGTAGATATAAATTCTATTCGTGAAAATAATATACAGTATATGTTAGAATACCAGCAAGGAATTGGTTAATATCCCGCTTGTCCTGTGTATTCAACAATAACGTTCTACTTTATTAGTATGTTTTTGTTTTGTTCCAGAAAGCAAGCTATCGTCTCTTTTTCGCTCCGCGATGTATGGAGGAATCAAGACAAGAAAACAGTAAATGCATTGAAAATGCCCGTCAAATGACAAAGAACAGCTGGAAGGCGTTTGTCGAAAATTAGTGAATTGTCACAGCATTTTCGAAGCAGACTAAAATGGCAAATGTTGTCCAGTGTCTAGGACTAAACTGCTGTTATGGTTCACCAGTTTTCGACAAAGACTTCTTGGTTAGTCTTTGTCATGATGGGCATTTGACAATACACAGGTATACATTTTCTTTGTTATTGTATCCTCCGTATTTCGCTGTGCAAAAAACGCCCTATCTATCATTTTGAATAAAATAATAACGTATCAAATTCTTTTACATAATTTATTTACAAATATTCTTTAATATCATTAATTTTTACATATTTTCTTCAAAACATACAATATCTGTTCATTAATGAAAGAGTACCAGTGATGCCTACTTCATGAAATAATTAAAATGCAACCCCCATTTCTGGTGTCATTTTTAACATTGGCTATTTTTCAGAAAAATGTGGATTTCGAGATCAAATTATCTCTGGTTGTTTATCGTTCATCTTTACTTTGTAGAAAGTGAAACGAGAGATTAAAAGGATGGGATTTTTAAGAACAGAAATTAAATAGAAACAATTCTCGATCAAACTGTAGACAAATATTTGTATAACTCTTTTCCAAAAATATAAACATTTCACACTGAGCATTCATATATACATTTTCAAACATTGTGACTGAAAAACAGGATAAAGTGATTTCTATGCACGGCTGTACGCAGCAGGGGAGGGGGGGGGGGGCGTGCGCAGGGGGCTATTGGGACCCAGAAATTTGGAAAACCTACTTTTTCTTAAAATTTTCACAAAATTCACCCTAAAAAATGCAAAAAATCCTTCAATTTAACTTTAGAAAATGCAAAAGCGCCCCTTTGACGAACACGATTGATTTGCTCTCTCGCTTTCGAGTTTCTTCAATTTTTTTACACGTATTGCCCCCCGGAATTTTTTTTTGCGTACGGCCATGTTTCTATATAAAAGGTGTTTTCGTCATTCTAAATTTACGTACACAAATACAATTAATTATCAAAACGAAGTAACTGATTCTTCTCGAAATTTTGTTTTCGCTCGCAAAATGCAGTCACTCTTATTCTACAACTAGCTACCGATTATAATTAGTATTGGACAACGAAGAGTCTACTTCCGTTGGGGTTCATGTGCATAATACATTCTTAAAATATATTTGATCAGTAAGAGTATGTGACTAATACCCCCCCCCCCCCCAGTTTTGAAAGCCTCTACCATTCACGGAAAATATTAACAGACTATTTTACAGGTGAATATGCAAAGCATAACATACACGTTATTAGAAAGTCTAAGCAATCAAGTCTGTGTACTATATAGGTAGGATGAAACCCTTAAATCAAGTAAGCTTGCATGAAAACGGAAGAAAATCAAAGAAGATCGACGCAAGTTGTTTGGGTAAACATCAATATTTTTCAAATTTTTATTGAATTGTTTTTCTCTGAGTTTTCTTTTTTTCCCCCAGGGTTTCATTCTCTAAAAAAAAGGTATATTGGATTCTGATCAACCGTAATACGCCAAAATAAAGGTGCACGCACCAGCTAGCAGTACGCCATTCACCAGGGCAAAGAAAGCCCATTTCGGGTTCTCGTAGGCAGAGGTCTTGTGGCGGACACCATCGGCCTCCTTGCCCTTGTCCACACTGTCGTGGTCAACGCCCGGTTCATCGTCGTCGTCGATGTTGGCTGGAGAAGTGGTGATGCAACATATCAAGTACCACAGCTTCCATTTCAGCCCCGTCCTCGTCTGAGCATCTGAATATGATAATGAATAATTATAATAAGAGTTTTAATTAGTCATTTGTATAGGAGAGGCTATAATGTTTTCACATAAGTTAAACTATATAAGCAGTCTCTAGCTTTCTCCGACCGTCATGACTGTCTGACTATGAGTGGGGTGGGGTTTCTTCGTATTTGAAAAAAAGGATGATCGTTTGTTTCGGTACAGTCAACATCGAGTTTTAGAAATTGAAACGGGACGGATTCTACGACGTAGTAAATCTATTGAAAATATCCGTCAAATCACAATGAAAAGCTTAGAGGTCTTTGTCGAAAACTGATGAACCGAGACAGCAGATCGTCCTAAGATTCGGAGTTGACGAAAAATTGCAAGTAAGTCATTTGTCCAGAGTCCAGGACCAGGACCAAACGATTTTGATTCACCCTTTTTTCGACAAAGACTCCTTTGTCATGAAGGGCTTATGGCAACATATCCTCTACGTTCCAGAAAGCATCTGCGTAGTGGTTGTGAAAAACCCTCCTATATTTTACCTTTTCTTCAGGCGATGCTAAGACTAAACCGTTTCCTTTTTGTTACTCGCGACTTATGAATTATCATACAATACTCTCGAAATATCATTATGACATTATACCCACGCACAATTGCACACACGAATGATGCGTGTAGACATCGTTTGTAGATATGCTAGAGAAAGTTCACGGGAGCGAGTGAGAGCTGGCCTAAATAGTCACATTTTATGTTAGTATAGTCATACCATAAGGTTGGTTTTTGTTCTCAAGGGGAAAAATCCAAAGATGGAATTGTATTTCAGTATTTTTAAATCATGTAAAATAGAGCAACCATAATTTTTTAAAATCAAAGAGAAACACATGACAGAAAGAATAATATGGGTGTCAAGCAAAAAGAAAAAAAAATACCCATTAAGATGTCGGACAAGTATACACGTCACCGTCCGGTTACTAGGACAACATAGTCAACAGAACAATCAGAATGTGACAGGAAGAGTCAATCGACTCAAAGATTCGCTTCATTCTATTCATTGTAAACATTTTAAGGTAATATCCTATACTTCTTTTGTGTATACCTAGAGCTGCTTGCTTCTGTTTCTCTTTCCGAATGGCTTCGTTATGGAGTCTTTTTTCTTCCTCTTCTGAAGATATTGGTTCCCTTGGTAAATCGGAGTGTCGCGTCCACCACGTCAAACGTACCAACTGTAAACAAAATGAAAAAATCCATAATTTATTGTTCGACATCAAATCTGAAATAGAAATACTCTGAAAATTATTTTTGGCCAATTGGTCGTGGGGCCGGTAGCCACTGTGCAGCGCCATATCGACGAAGCAGCAGGGTATATAGCAGCAACTCCCAGCTTTTAACGTCTTTTGGTCTGACGCGGCTGGGGCTTTAACTCCCGACCTCCCAGTTATGAGACGGATGCTCTATCAACATACTGAGCAAACAAAGTGGGGTCTCCCTGACTGCAACAATTCTTACAGATAGACATTATAAAATCCAATGTACGGACAAAATACGTATATACTACGATCATCTTCACGGGATTTTGGAGACCCTGTAGGCCTAGAACAATGATAAAACTTTCTGCCCTTAAAAGTAGGAATGTATCTACCTACCATTTTCTCGATGTTAGAATGCCTTATAAGAACATATAATTTATTTAGGAATGTTCTATCAGCTTAATTAGGGTTAAGTCCTCAATACCATAAATGCCAACATCAGCTTTATCATCAAACATGAATGATGAAATGAAAGAAGACATCAAAATGAACTCATTTCATCGGTACGTTCCCCAGGTTCCATCATCACTTACCTTATAAGAGGGAACAGGATCTCTGAGATAACTGAAAAGAACAATGAGGATGAGAGTGAGACCGTAGACGAAGGCTGCGAAGTGCAGGAAGTGGAAGTTCTTGAGCATTGCTGGTCGATCGTCCTCCTGACCGCATGAGGGGACACCGAAGACGAAATCAAGGATGGCCCTGGTCAGACCAATCAGAAAACCACACACCAAACCCCAGAAAGCTCCCTGAAGGAAGATTATAATATTGAAAAAGGAAATTTCAGTTTCTCCCTATCTTAATCGGTTACTCCGATGTGTGATTCCGGCCATCAGGAATCTCTGTGAGCACTTTAAACAGTAGACCCTAAACGGTGACCGAACACACTTTCTTGTCATCACACTGTGAACACACTTTGCTGCTCACACTTTGAATACTTTAAGTGACTGAACACGCTTTGAACACACTGTGAACACGCTGCGAACACCCTATGCCATTGAACATACTTTGCTGAGCACACCACGAACACACAGTGTGAAAACCCTATGTGACTGAACGCATTTTGGACACACTTTGGACACTCACAATGAATATGTGAACAAAGTGTAAAATTATTATAGTGACAATGTTAGAGTTGAGCATTTTGACACTGTGAATATCTTCACATAGCCTCCTATATGTTAACACACTTTGAACCTACTAAAACACCCTACTAGTATGTGACTAAGCACAATTTGGACAGACTGTGAAAACTATGTGTGACTAAACACACTATGAACACGTTTGTACACACTTTGAACACACTAAGAGTACCCTATGTGACTAAAAACACTTTGCTGAGCACACTTTGAACGCATTGTGAACACCCTATTTGGCTGAACACACTTTGAACACACTGTGAACACCCTATGTGACTGAACACTCTTTGAACACACAGTGTGAACAAACTATATGACTGAACATTCTTTGAACACACACTGTGAACACCCTTTGTGACTGAACACACTTTGAACACACTGTGAACATCCTATGTGACTGAACACACTTTGAACACACACTGTGAACACCCTATGTGACTGAAGACACTTTGAACACACTGTGAACACCCTATGTGACTGAACACACTTTGAACACAACATGAACACCCTATGTGAATGAACACACTTTAAACACGCCATGAACACCCTTTGTGACTGAAAACACTTTGAATACACTGTAAACACCCTGTATGGCAGTGCGATCTTTCTAGCAGGGATCATATGTTCTTACCGTCTCATTAACCCGTTTGAACAAGATGGCAGCAGTAAAGACTGAGAAGACGGCCGGTGTGAGGTATGAGTTGATGGCCTGCATGTAGGTGAAGAGTTCTCCAGAGCCATAGGCCTGAAGGATCGGGATCCATAGCACTCCAACAACTACCATGATCACTGTAGATAGTCTGCATGAAGATGTTGCAAAGGCATGTAAGAATCAACGCATAAGCTTCTAGAATCTTATTAGCACCAAAATTGCCACCCACAGGAAAGAAAGGAAAAGGCATACAATTGAATTGACCCTGTCTTCAGGAGGGCGTGGTCCACCGTGCGCATATTCCGTTGTTGTTGTTCGGGTAGGGGTTGTCAATTTGTGCATTTAGGGTAATCACTTTAATTCAAAGCCGGAGTCCTGAAAATGATAACATTCAATTTTCAAGTGACTAGAGAGAAAAAACAAACAAATCAAATTTAAAGATAGAATTTATTTTAAGAGTATGAATCACTTCGGGTAAATACTGTTTTGCATGTCATGGATATGCAATGAGTGAGCCGATGATGATGGAGTCGTCAATGACCATGGTTAGAAATTTATCAATTTTGTAATTTTTTTCGGGAGTTGTGGAATTTACATGATACTTACTTTCCAACAATTACGAGCTCGAGTTCAGTCGACCTCGGTCTGACCTTATACCAGATATCAAGTACGAACATGGAGCTGGCTGCGTTGAAGATGGAGGTCAACGAACTTATCATGGCGGCAAGCATTGTAGCAAGCATCAAACCCCGTAGGCCTATTCGTTAGGAAATGTAGATAATTATGGTTAGAAACCTGGCCCAGTATTCAGACGAAGTGTAAAAACGGTCTACCCTCAACTACAAATTGATTTGAACAAAAAGAGAAAAATCGGACAAGCATATATAACACTGAAAATTTCCATCACAACGTAGAAAAATAGGGAGTTTTCGGTACGCGATGGACGACGGATTCAAGAACTTCAGCAAATGTGTAGAAACTATACCCGTCAAATGACAAAGGAGAGATGGGGGGGGGGGGGGGTCTGTGTCGAGAATTGGTGAATCCAAACAGCAGTTTTGTCATGAGTATCGGAGCTGACGAATTATTGCAATTATGTCTTTTGTCCGGATTCCGCGACGGAACTGTTTGTTTGATTCTCAAATTTCGACAAAGGCTTCTTGATTGTCCTTCGTCATGAAGGGCATTGTTCAATACATTTTCTAATTTCTTAAATCCGTCGTGTGAAACCGACTCCAAACCGGTCCGATTGGCAATAAGGTAGTGCCTTGCGTTGTTCTGGAGTCAATTTGACTGGTGTGATTATGGCAAAAACTTGGTATGGCATTTTTTAAGCTACACAAAAGTGGTCAGATATGCAAAGTGTTGGACTGTTTATATTGTCCTGTACTATTAGGAGATTCTGATAATACTCGGAGTTCTTTAATTATTGATTTGCTTTTTGCCCATTTTAGACTATGTCCTTTAACATGCATAACGAACTACTCTTTTCAAAACTTGTTGAAATAAGCTGAACGACCAGTCTCTGGTAGACAAGATCATGAACATATCACAAAGGTCCATGACAAGATTAAGAAATCGTTTGAACATGAGAAAAAGATCCTTGATTTTCACATCAAACCTATATATTTCTCATATCTTCATTTTGGTATGTTGTACGACCTAAAGAGGTCCACGACCGGACCCAAAAGTGAAATTGACAAATCATACATCAATCGAAAGCTTATATACACAATTCTGTAAGTTTTATGCATTTTCACCTGTTCTCAGTTGAGTATGTTGCTTAACATGCTTAAGAAAAGCTGCAATAGCTGTTTTGTATTGTGCTTTTCACCGGCCTCAGAACTAGTGTCCATTCTTTGGGGAATCTTATAGTGTGAGTGCTTGAGTTCTTGAATTGTTGATTGGTTTATAAGTCAGTTGATTGGTTTATAAGTCAGTTTATAATGTTTTAGGACTACTCATCTCCGAACCTGTTGGCATTAGCTGAACGACAAGTCTCGGGTAGGCAATGTCGGAGCACCCAGCGGGATTCCCGCAAACAGCCTCGCAGGTATCGGGATCAACACAGGCTACAAGATCTGAAATAAAATGGGAAGATCAAGAAGTAAATTATTATCTACAAAAGACTTCTTATCAGGAAATTTCTTTAAATTGAATTGACTAAATGTAAGGAGGTTCGGCAGTGAGTATAAAGGCAATTTTTAACTGTCAGTAAACTTTACATAGAGTTACGTTGGAACATACGTGGTTCAAGTATGCACCAAAATGATATAGGTTAATTTTTTCTAAGGAACTTTTAAGTTCACCAAATTAAAAGACATGTAGTCATGTAAGATCTTAAAAGATACTTACCAGGCTACAAGCTTCAGCAGATCATAAGGAACATTGGTAAGATCTTGAAAGATCTTGAAAGGAACCAGGCGACAAGCTTTGACTAACCACACAAGTGATGGTCATGAGAAACATTGGCAAGATCTTGAAAGATACCAACCAGACTACAAGCTTCGGCTAATCAAACCAGGGATGATCATAAGGAACATTCGTAAGATCTTAAAAAGTTACTTATAACTGGCCACAAGCTTCGGCTAATCAAACCGGGGGTGATCATAAGGAACATTGGTAAGATCTTGAAAGATCTTGAAAGTAACCAGGCGACAAGCTTTGACTAATCACAAAGGTGATGGTCATGAGAAACATTGGCAATATCTTGAAAGATACCAACCAGACTAAAAGCTTCGGCTAATCAAACCGGGGATGATCATAAGGAACATTCGTAAGATCTTGAAAGATACTTACCAGGCGACAAGCGTCGGCTAATCAAACCGGGGATGATCATAAGGAACATTCGTAAGATCTTGAAAGATACCTGGCCACAAGCGTCGGCTAATCAAACCGGGGGTGATCATAAGGAACATTGGTAAGATCTTGAAAGATACCTATGCAGGCCACAAGCTTCTGCCAATCATACCGAGTATGATTATAAGGAACATTCGTAAGATCTTGCAAGATACTTACTATACCACAAGCTTCGGCTGATTTTGCCAAGGATGGTCATAAGAAACATTGGTAATATTTTGAAATATACTTACCTGGCCACAAGCTTCGGCTGATCATACCAGGGATGATCATGAGGAACATTGGCAGGATCTTGAAGTAACCAGTCATAATGCATGCTCCCTTGCTATGTGTCACATTTCTTGCTGCCAGTGTGCGTTGTACAATCACCTTAACACAATAAAGAACAAATAAGACACAAAAATGTTTTAACGGTCATGATTACTGAAGTAGCAATGATACTTGATCATTTTATACAGTAATCAATCGATCCTTGACTTGATAAAAATGTTAGATTGAATAAAAAGGCTTTGGTCATGATGTTAAAAGTACATTCCTAATTCTAGGGATTTAACTTAGGGTTGGTAAAAATAATGTTTATCACGTGATAAACTGCAGGTTCCCTATCAGTCATCACTCGCGGTGATCAAACCTTTACTCAGAAACATAATATAATCCTAAAAAATCAAAATCTTTGGATATATGCTGGATTATAAAGTGTTATTCAAGCTCAAAGCATGCTCCCTAATGGGGGTCTATTAATATGAGTGTGTGCGTGTCCGGAGGTGAGGGTGTGTGTGGAAGATATTATGTACATCTGCGTCTTGACTGAGACTTTTTGAGCTCATAGGCCTCCTGACTGCAACATGCTAGCGTTGGTCGTTTCTTTCGCTTTATATTTCATTTGTATGTATATCAGATGAATTGTACAAAAAGGCCATTATTTCACAATCCATAATCCGTCATATTTTTTTTATAATTTTTAATCAACGAACAAAAAACAAACAAACTACCGTTTACGAACCTGATTAGTACACCAGAAGTAACATCCAAGGACCAAGGCCCCGAAGACCGAGCCGGTCCAAGGGAGACCGGGGTCATCGGCGGGATGGAAGATGTGCCACGTTCCCTCTTGCGGGATACCACACGATGTGTTCCCCCACTCTTGGGTGGTGTTGGGTATGGCTGACATGTAATTCAAGCGGAGCGTCTCCATTGACCAATCGACTTCCGAGAAGGCTTGGAAAGTGATGGGAAGAATAAGGGTAAAGTAGAATTATGAGACTTTAGCTTTTGTACCACTATGCAAAATACTTTTAAGAACATAGAAAGTGTATTGTCGAATGCCCTTCATGACAAAACACTACCAAGAAGTTTTCTTACTATTAGTTCTGCGTGGCGATGCGAAAACTCGCTATTAGTGAGGTTTCTCAACCGCGATGCAGAACGAATTTAAGAACACAGTATATATATTGAATATGCTGTCAAATGACAATGAACAGCCGCTGGGAGGTCTTTGTCGAATATTGGTGAATCAAAACCGCAGTTTTGTCCTGGACTCTGGACAAACAACATAGCCTATCATTCGCAATTTTTCGTCAAATCCGAAACTTGGGACGAAACTGCTGTTCCGGTTCACCAATTTTAGATAGAGAACTCCCATCTGTTCATTGTCAATCGACGGGGATTTTCAATACATTTACTGCATTCTTCGTTCTGCATCGCAGTTGCACAAACTCGCTAAAGTCATTGATGAAAGAGCGCGGTCACTGTATACTAGCACATTTTCGAGATCGCAACTGGAACGGATTCTTTGATATATAGTAAATCTATTGAAAATGACCGCCAAATCACAATGAACAGCTTTTGTGCAAAGTTGGTGGACAGGACATGCTCAGATCATCCTACGATTGGAGATGACGAAAAATTACGAATATATTTCCAATGTCAAGGATGACAATGCTGTTTAGATTAACTGATTTTCGACAAAGGCTGCTTTATTTGTCATGAAGGGCTTTTGACAATAGATTCTCTACGTTCCAGAAAGCGGCTGCGTAGTGGTTGCGAAACCTCCTACTGATGGATCTAGACGGAATTATTTACTGTTAGAAGATCATCGTATAAAAACATTCCCATCTTCGCAGTATTATTTTTTTATTCCTGTGTGTTGATCAGTGACGACATTATGTGTAAATTTATATTTTAATGAAACGCCCTGAAATTGTTATATTATAATGAATATCGGAATGAAAACAGTCTTACTAAAGAAGCATAAATGCCACTCAATGACAGTTTGATTGAAAACAATTTTCAAAAAAGTATTTTCTACTCTAACACCATTTTCGCTGGGAATGAAAATACGGGTTAAGAAAGTTTCCTTATTAACAATAGCACGGAAACTTTCTTTTAACAATTATTAAAAACAAAAAAATATCACTAATTGAACATGATGTTCCTTCTAATGAACCAATGACAATGCAAACTTATATGTCGAAGCAATTAAGGACCGAATGACAAAAACAATATGAAAAGTACCGATTCCCATGAGCGCAAATGCGCCGACCATCATGATGACAGCCTGGATGGCATCGGTGTATATGACAGCTTTGAGTCCTCCTGCTACCGTATATACGGCTGTCATTAAAAGAAGAACAATGATGGATGTATATAGATCCCATCCGAGGGACTGCTGGATCACCAGGGAAGAAGCGTACATCTCACTCTGTGAATGTCGATTTGAAAAAAAAAATTAATTATGAATAAAAAGGGAAAAAGTATTAAAAAGATTTGTAAGAAATCGAGTTTATAAACACAAACGTGTTTTTTTATGTAGCCAATTATGATATAGGAAATGGTTTTACAAGCATCGAATGAAAATGTTATGAAAGGCAACTTCTGTTCGGCTATAGATCAACCTGAGATGCGTTTCTGTCATAGCAACATTTTTTATTTCTCTATTTGGAATAGATTTGTTGTAAAGCAATAAGAGATCTTCCTTCGAGAAAAATATATGATTACTAATTCCATGCACTTTATTCTATTCCATGATCATAATGATTTATTTGAAAAGATTATAAATATAATTTCCACCATCATAAAGAGGCCATAAAAATGTCCAAATAATATTGCTGTTTAAAACGCTGATTTGATGGTAACTTGCATCAATGCTAACTGACAGGAAAACTATATTGCTTGGCTGTTGATCAGCGTTACCATGCCAATTCCCATTGACTCAAGAGTTGATCATGTTGATTAATAATCTGGTAATTTAATTCACTTTTATCAATTAAACTTGGTCATGTTTAAACAAGGGCCGCGGTACTGCTTTAATTTTGTTTAACGTTTTTATACACGATTTTGGAAAAAGTTGGGGCTAAAGCAGGCCCCCGGTTGCGCGACCGCTGCTTAATAATTCTAGATGGTAAAATGAGGGTGGGGTCTTGAGGAAGGAGATCATACCGCTAACATGATGACGACCGCTGTGATGAGGTTGATGATGGCGATGGCCATCTGAAGACGATCACCGCCAAATCGATGCTTGAGATATTCGGGTACGGTCGAAACCTTTCATGGACAGAATAGAATTAAAACCATTATTGAAATATACTTTTAGGAAAAGGACGGAATCACGATTTCCTTTGTACAAATTGTAACAATCTTAGTTTGAAAAAAAGTCAGTAAAAGTTAAACTGTATGTATTCTTATGATTAAAAAAATCATTTAATTCTGGTCTTTTTTTTACTTGGCTCATTACTGTTATCAAACAGCATGTTGATGTGGAGTATTAATCTTGTGATCATGAGGGAAAGAAAACTGTTTTGAGGGGATTCAACATGGCGTTCGATGCAACAGAACTAAGGCGTCGCGGAAAATCTGTCATTTTTTAAATGAAAAATCAAATTGTTTAAATATATTTATTTATTTGCTTTCATAATTTTTTTTCTTTCCTTGTTTTTCTTCGCGACTTTTCTGGAGGGGGAGGCAAGGGCGGAAATCTCTCCCCAAAGGTAAGGGGGATCATGACTAGAAAAATTTGACAAGCAAAAAAAAAAAGGGTTATCACCCAAAAAGTTATGGCATCTCGTCCAAAATAATGTTTTATTTCGATTTTGAATGATGTATTTCTTTCCATCATAAAAAAACCAAAAATAGTATGGGGGCATTTGATATTGTGTCCCCCTACTATTTTGGGTAGGGGGGTGGGCGTCCCCCTGTCCCCTAGGATTTCCGCCCATAGGGGAGGGGGCCAGTTCCCCTAGTGCTGTCATAGGTGGTTCCTTGAAGAATTTATTTTAAACCTACCTGGCTATTAAGATTCAATCGTTTCTGTCATTGAAAGTCACAACTGCCTGGTGTATATATTTATATCATGAAAATTAATATTAATGTGATCATCAAAATTGTTTTTATATACCTCAGATGCGAAATATATAGGAATGAAGATAAATCCTAGCAGAAGTAAACAGTTCAACGCCTGCATAAGAAAAAAAGAGGAAATTAAAAAGAATTCGTAATGAGGATGTATATTTCCTGGCAATGTATATGTACAAGAGAAATTAACATCTTAGAGCAAATATAAATTTAAAAATGAATGAAAAAAAATTATTGCTTTTAGTAAGCTCATGTGTTTCGTTTATCACGCGAGGCAAACGCCACTAGTTGTGCTTACACCGTAAATAGCATACAGTGCAACGAAATTTTATGTAAGATAGTACATAGTGGAACGCACTTTTGGGAATGAATTATGAAATATAATAAAAATACCGTCATTTTGCACATAACCCACCTAACATGCCTTACGTTCGCTGAATATCCATCCATTGATCATAGCTCTTAACACTTCGTTTGTTTAGGAAATCTGAAAGTAAGCACTATTCTGATCCGTCCAAAAATGAAATTCGAAGTTTGTGGAATAGCATAAACACTATTATTGGTATTTTACAAAGATGATATTAAAAAAAATCTTAAACGTACTGCAAATTCACCTGAAATTCATAAATCGCGACTCCATATCCTCCTACGGAAGCGGAACCTGCTATGCCGATAAAAGATCGACTACCAATGTTAGTCATCCACAGCGACAAACCCACCTATGGTTGAATATGACAAAATTACATGAAATAACAGGATAAATTATACAAGGTGTTAAAAAAAAACCAGAGCGGTGGATTTGAAGGACTTTTTCTTCAAAATTTTTGGTTTCTGTTTATGCGTTGGTTCAGGAATCTACTCACCCTGGGAATAATAACAATGATCATTAAAGAAGTGAAGTTTCATTTAAAAAAAACATCGAAGATTATTTTGTTGGTAAAGAATTGATATCCACTGTTCTGCTTTTTCTGGGACACCATGTATTGTGCTGTCCATTGTCATCTGACGGGCATTTTCAATAGATTTACTATTTTGAAGAATCCGTCCCAAAATGCAATTGCAAAAACTCACTATTATGCATCGTAAAGAGGGTTTGTTAAATAACACATATGGTTTAAATGTTTACCAGTTAGCGGGGGAATGCCATACATTGTGTGTTTTGTAAAAGGATCATATCATCAATGCATGCGCACGTGATACATTTGTACTAAAACACTGGCGGTTATGAAAATGTTTTCTTTTGAGAAACTTTTGACGAATGGGATGTGTTTGTTTAATGTCACCTTTACATTGAACAATCCATCACTAACATAACATTAAAAATGAAGCTTTTATACTTTCACCCCATGAAAGGGTTTTGTAAACATAATTTATACAGCATATTTACCAGATACCATGGCATTTGTCGACCTGCTAAGAAATACCCACTGGTGCTCTCTTTACCGCTTCCCCATGATGCCTGAAATAGAATAGGATAAACAAAAGATGCATATAGATATACATATAGAATACTCCCCAGGAAGTAGAGGATGTGCATACGTTGTGGGAATAACTGATTGAATTCGAGGACCGGGGTAAATCAGATAAAAAGAAAGCGCTTAGATACGTGCAATGTATGTGTAGCGGTTCTGACTCTCGCCTTGAAATCAGAGGGCCGTGCACTCTTAAAATAGTTGGGCTTAAAAATGCCCGACTTTTAACCAACCCTGGGCAACATACTGTCTACACAACTATTGGTTAAAACATATCCAAATTGGGTTATAAAAACTAATAGTTTGGTAATAAATTTGCTCGATTGGATAATAATTGCCCAGAATATATACATATATATACATATATATATATATACATATATATATATATATATATATATATATATATATATATATATATATATATATATATATATATATATATATATATATATATATATATATATATATATATATATTTACCAACATACGTTACCCAACACAGTGGACAGTATGTTGCCCACCATTTTAAGTGTGTGTGTTCGAATCCCACCATGGCCTAGCGTCCTTTGGCAAGGCGTCAGTCCACAATTTGCCTCTCTCTATCCAGGTGTTAAATGGGTACCCGGTAGGATGTGAAAGCCTATATATGTAGTATGCCTAGCAATTGCAACTTGTAACTCTTGTTGGAATGCTCCCCAGGGAGTGGAGAAAGTGCATACATTGTATATGGACATGCCGAGGATCCGGTGACCGGGGTAATGTACATGTAAAGCGCATTCACACTTAAAATGTTCGGCAACATATACTGTCCACTGCGTTGGATAATGTATGTTGGTAATATATTCTGGGCAATTATTATCCAATTGAGCAAATTTATTACCCAATTATTAGTTTTTAGTACTCAATTTGGACAGATTTTAACCAATAGTTGTGTGGACAGTATGTTGCCCAGGGTTGGTTATTAGTTGGGAATTTTTTGCCCAACTATTTTTTAGAGTGCACAGACACCATGTAATAAGTGCTATATAAATGTTACTACTATTATTATTGTTATTATCATTACTGTTATTATTATCATTATTATTACTATTATCATTATGTCTTAAGCGCATTATAACCAGATTATCTTTATTATATGAGTTAGAAAATTATTTGATATATCATATGCTTATTTATCTCCACTTATTTATTTTCATCAATATATCAATGTGGTTATGATGATGTAATGTTTAAATAGCATATTGCTGTTGTTATTATATATAATTAAATAAAAGTTGTTTAAATCATAAGATTAGTGAATACCATGATTTGACTGATGACTCTGCAAAAATGTGACAAAGAGATAGGCTGTTAAAACATAATGCAAAGTGATAAATCTACCTGCATACGAAACTAATGACTTTCCAGCATGCATATTGTTTGCACATGTACATGTATATTTATTTTAACGACGCTTAATGTGAGCATTCTAAGGGTGTCATTATATTTCAACAATGCTTCAACATTTCTTTTGTTCTGTATATTACTCGATGTTCAATTAGAACATTGCAAGCATTTACGAAATAAAATGAAATTGCGTCAAATTAAACGTACATAACACGACAAAATTAGAACAGTTTACTGCCGATCAAAGTTTTTATTACCAATAAACTTTGACCGGGACTATTTCTTTCTACTTAGACACAATTAAATTATCATCATTGTTTGTTTGATAAGGAATGAAAACATTGCAAACATGTTATTATCAGCTGTATATGGTATACAACGAATTCGCTTTATTACACTTTGTTTTCTTTATAAAAATAATCAAAGATAAGAAAGATAAAGTTGTGTTATGTCCGACTTTTATATTTTAGAATTCGTGATAAACGTTATTCTGAAATTGAAATTGACTACGTTTGGTCTTGGGATATAAATAGAAGGAACGAGAGACCATCAAACTGAACGACTATCAACAAGCTTGACTGGTGATCAATGTGAGATATTGCTTTTATTTCATTTTCTTATCATGGGCGGCACTTGGGTTTGAAGGGGTACAAACTGAACTTTCCTCTGTTCAATTATATGGCGGTCTTTAACTCGAGTGCACAAGGGGCGTGTATTGTAAATATACGCAGGACCATGAGAAATATTTGATGTATCTCTAAATATTGAAATTCGGTACCGTCATTTTGATTTCACTGTTGTATTTTTCTAGAGTATAATATAAGTTTATGGTATATATATTTGGTTTATTTTGCATTTATGTATTCTTATCCCATTGTCGACGAAAATGAATTGTGTTAAAACGACGAAAAACATGTAGAGTATCTACAGTAGATACAACATACAGGTTAATGATGAAGAAAAAGAGGAGAGAGAAAGAGAGACAGGGGGGGGGGGTGAAGGGAGAATAAAGATTATTGGAATTTTATTCCTGATTAATCAACAAACACCAATTTCTTAACATTTAATAGTAACTTATCATTCCAATTCCATTTGTATCTCCAATCCATGTTCATTTGTTATTGTTCTTAATTGGGTATTTTCAATTCAGTATGTGAATTCATTTGATATCAAATGAATACTTCGAGCTGATAATATTCATTTATCTTTAGATAATGAAAGTACATTTTTTTTAGCTAACTAAACACTGAAAATTTCATCAAAATCTGATATCAATGAAGTTATCGAATTTTAATGTTTATTGAAAAAAGTATTATGCACGCACTCATGAATATGCAATAGATGGGCTGATGATGTCATATTCCCATTTTCCCTTTTCTTGTATGTTATCACATGAATGACAGGAGATCATTATTATTTCATATCTTTATACATGTATGTATGGTATGTCTTCCTTGCAAAAAGAGTTGCAGCAATGACTATCTTACACAATAAATCAGTAGTTACTCCACTTTTTTCAGTCTTGGATGACAACAAAATAACAAGTGGGGATGTTAGAAAATTAACTTGCTCGTTGCATAATATTCATGAAGACGTGCACAGAACTGTCTTCACAAAATATAGCTAAACATCCGAACGTTTTTCTCAAGTGAAATTATGAAGAACCTTTTAACACTTTCTCCATAATTTTACTTGTGAAAATAAAATCTTGTATATTTTTACTTTCATTTCAAAGGGAAGGGTTATTCCTGATTCCCAATAAATCAAATGACAATCGTAATTTCCATGGTATTATCAAAAAACAATTCATCATGTTCGAAAATTAAATTTTTGAAAAAAAGCATAAAAAACAAAAAATATCCTTAAGGGCACTATTTTAGGATCCGCGAAGGCAATTTTGACAAGCCTAAAATGGGGGCGAGAACCAACGTCCAGGGGTACAGCTATATACTTCTAGATTCCTGGAGTAATACTTCATCTTGCTCCATGTATGTTACAATAGTAACTTCCACATAGATATCACGTACCAGTGGTTTAAAAAAGTGGATCTAAGTGTCTATCTGAGTATCATGAAAGATTCTTACCCATATGCCGAAAGCGAAGACGCCGACGAAGTTGAGCACGATGATGACGACGTCCCAGGTCTCGAGGTTACCGTTTGTGACGGTGTTGCCCATCTTTACGAACGTCGATTACAGAATGATCCAATAATGATAATTTTTCTTCAGATATTTCGAGCGAAACACGCCCAAATACGAAAGCCTATGACAAAGACAATGGCTGAAAGGGTTGGTTTCTTCAGTTTTTTTTTCCTGCTACCCCGTCTTGGGTTCTACACATTAAATATTGAACGAAAGTGCATGTTCCATGCGCTACATCGTCACGAATGTTTTAGCCCTGCCAAATTGTTGTTGCGGTAGCACTGCTTTCTCAAACGGCCTTGCTTTCAACCTGTAGTTTAAGCTGGATAGGAAAATAACGACTTTTGATGTTTCGGAAAACTATGAAGAAAAACAAAATAGTCTGGTGATTAAAAATATCTAGGAAGAGAAATAAACGCTGCTACGAATCATTAGATATTTTGAATGTTAGATCGAAAGACTAATGTCAATGATTAGTGTCGATGTTTCAAAGCCAGATTATTTCTGTTTAGAAATCTTTCAGGAGAAAGCTCACATCCGTCCAAGATGTATACTGGCACACTTCGCGTTACCCTATGAATATTCCTATCAAAGGTATCCGAGCTATAAGACCCTATGCTGACATACGATGTTATTATGAATAGATATCACACCAGCATTTTGCATGATTTTTTTTTGTTTTGTAATAGTATTTATTAAAATCATTCAATTCAAATTCATACAAGTAATATAATATCAACAAAACACTGTTCACAAAGTCAAATAAATAAATAATTGTTCATAATACAAAAAATTATACATACAAAAAATACAGAATATAACATTCGAGTCATCTACAACAAAGTAAATACTTAGTCTGTAGAAAAAAAAAATACAGACAACAACAACAAAAATTTTATAGCAACGCAATTAAATTGAATGAGTAAAATGAATGAGTAACCCCCCCCCCCCTCCATATCCCATCTAAGCCCAGCCCAGGAAGCGCGGCCTGCTTCCCTCCCCTCAACCTAGCTACCCTCCATTTCAATCTGCATTCTGTGCCGCAATCATGATCTAACTTGTGCACCTAAATGTATGCTTGAATTTTCTTAGCCCCAGCATCTCTAGAAAATAAACTTGTCCCATTTTTTGAAATGGTTTGTTAATAGACCTCTCTGTTCAGCTAGTTTTCTTTCTTCTAGTCTATCTTCTTGTATTTTTTCCTTAATATGGTTAAGGGTCGGTGGATCTTTTGTGTTTCTACTATTCTTTAAAATCATATACTTTATCAGGATTATTATGTGATTTAATAATTGAGCCTCTCCTTTAGTTGAACATTCCACGCCTACGTGTACACCTTTTTTATCTATATTTGTAATGATAGGGAGTTGAAGCATGTTCCCACATTCTTTCCATATAGTTTTTATCTTATCACATGAAAAGAATATATGATCATATGTTTCTTCTTCTTTACTACAGAATGAACATAAATCATCTGTTGTCATTTTAAATAAATATAAATATTTTTTTGTGTATAGTATATTGTGTAATATTTTATATTGAAATTCTCTGAGTCTACTATTCAGAGTCGATTTTCGTGGTCTTAGAAAAATCTCAGAAATATCCTTTTTTGTTATATTATATTTTTCCTCAAGCTTTTTAAATGCTTGGGGTATATCCGATTTCATACTTATAAGAGTATCGTATATTCTTTTTGATGTGATGTCTTGCAAATCAAAAATCCTGCCCTTTAATTGAAAATCCAAAACTAACTCACTATCTATGGAACTTTGACCATTTTTTTTCAGCGAGTCCTTCCAAAAGTATGGAATATTATTAAAAATTTCGAGTATATTTTCTATTTCAAAACGATCCAACCCCATTTTTTGAAAGGTCGAAATAGACTTCATTTTCCCATCTTTATCTACAATATGATGGAGTTTATAAATTTTCTTCAAAAACAGCTTTTCATTATAATATGTTTGTCCTTTCAAACGGATGAACCTATTATTAAAAATGATCTCATTTCTTTTATTCTTCTCTTCTTTAAGTAAAAACAATTTCTTATTAAACCATACATCTAACATTTCTGTATAAAATTCCGGCAGTTCAAATCCTATCAAATCCATTGTGAGGTTACTAAAAAAAATTAGCAATCCTCCCATACCGTGTGCTAAGTATCTGAAATATTGTTTCCATTTCATTTTTGGCTCTCCCATTATAAGTCTTTTAATCCACATAATTCTTTGTGTCTTAATGAATAACTGAAAATCTGTCATTTTTAGACCAGCATGATCATAATCTAAATAAACAATGTCTCTTTTAATTTTATCTCTACCACCCCATAAAAATCCAAAGATCAATGTATTAAGATCCTCTATTACCCATGTCGGGATAATGGTAAGAGAAGAAATGTATATCAATTTAGATAGTACAAATGTTTTAATTAACTGAATTTTGCCCATTAATGTCAAATCCCTTTGCTTCCACCACATCAAAATTTTCTTTATTCTACTAAGTATTTCTTTGTAATTTATTCTTATTTGACTTTCTCTATCTAATGAAAAATATATACCTAAGATCCTAACCATCTGCTCCACTTTACCAAAAGGTAAAATTTGATCTGTTTGTTCATGGTGTCCCAGTAACATAATAAAGGTTTTATCTTTATTCATCCTCAATCCTGACGTTTCGGCAAAACATTCGAACAGCATATCTAACTTTTCAATGGACCGAGTGTCTTTTACAAAAATTGTCATATCATCTGCGTATAGAATTTGCTTAACTTCTGTATTTCCAAACTTAATTCCGTGAATTTCTGGATCGAGTCTTATTCTGTTAGCCAAAATTTCAATACATAAAATAAAGAGATAGGGGGATAACGGATCTCCTTGTCTTACCCCTCTCCCTATATCAAAGTAACCTGTTGAAATACTGCCATTAAAAACACAACTTTCAGCTTTTTTATACAAAGTACTTATCCATTTACAAAATGATAGTCCAAAACCAAAAGTTTGCAATACTTTAAATAAAAAACAATGTGAAACCGAATCAAATGCCTTTTCAAAATCAATGGCCAATAAATATGCCGATATATCATTATTTACTGAATGAAAAATCATGTCATCTATAAGTCTAATAGCTTCCCCAATATTCCTTCCTTTTAAATATCCTACATTGATTATTTCATGCAACACCTCCTTTATTCTTGTTGATAGTACCTTCGCCAAAATCTTGTAGTCTACATTTAACAGTGAGATGGGCCGATAATTTTTAATATATAATGGATCCTTTCCTTCTTTATGAATTAAAGTAATAGTTGCTTGTCTTTGTGATGGCGAAAGTTCTCCTCTTATAAAAGCATTATTTAAAGCATCAACTAAAACATCCCCAATCAGCGGCCAGAACACTAAATAAAATTCTACGCTAAGCCCGTCATTACCTGGTGATTTATTTAACTTCATCCCTTTTAAGGCAGCTAAACATTCACCTTCCGTAATTTTCCCTTCACATGACTTCATCGATTCGTCTGATAATTTTGTTACATCGGAGAAAAAATCATCATCAAGGATTTTATCATCTCTCTTTGCATATAACATGCTATAAAAATTCCTTATTTCATTTTTTATTTCCTTTTGATCAAAAGTTATTCTATCTCTTATTGATAATTTACGAATATTTGTTTTCCTTTTGTTGGATTCCATTAACTGAGTGAAGTACCTGGTATCCCTTTCCCCACTTTCATAAAAAGAAGCTCTCGATCTAATTTTAAGACCTTCGCTCACATAATCATAACATGCCTTTAATTCTGTCTTTTTATTCTCTAATAAATCGATTGATTGTTTATTCATATTTGTAATTAATCTCGTTTGAATACCATCAATTTCTTTTTCTAAATCTTTGATTTTCTCTCTTCGTTTTTTAGCCTTTTCCTTTGAATATTTCCGAGAAAAATTGCTGATTTTCATTTTCAAGAAATCCCAAAATATTCTCTTATCTTTGATTTCTTCTTTAAAAGTTTCTTTCAAATTGATAATTTCGTCTTTCATTTGTCGAGTAAAATCACCGTCTGTACACAAACTATTGTTAAATTTCCAATAAGTGCCTTTAAATGTTTGGAATGGCTGAGATGGTTTATTAAAGAGTTGAAATACAACCGCCGAGTGATCTGGCGCTATAGACGGTATTATATCACATGTTAAAACATATTCTCTAAAACTTTCTGTAATAAACCAATAATCTAACCTGCTTTGCATAAAGGGGTTAATTTGTCTAAAAGTATACTGTCTCTTAACGCCATTAATTTCCCTCCAAATATCAACTAAATTTAAATCACACACAAAATTATCAAAGTTCTTCTGAAAAGAAGACTGAAACTGTCTTGTATTATTTCCCATGTAGTCTAAGTCATTATTCCTTACTAAATTAAAATCTCCCCCTATAATAAGAGGAACACCTCGATCATGTTTTTCTTTTAAAACTATATTCAAATTGTGTAAAACTGTGTTTCGCTCCATGTTATGACCTTGAACAGGGAAGTACACATTAACTAAAACTAACTTTATATCTTGTAAAATGCATTCCATAATTATAAACCTTCCATTTTCGTCAGTCTTTGTGTCCAGAATCTGGATGCCTAATTTGGAGTTGATTAGTACACTGACCCCCCGACTATGACATGTACCATGACTATAGTATACGTTTCCATTCCACCCAGAACCCCATACTTCTTCGACTTCCCTTGTACTAAAAGTTTCTTGCAAGAAAACTACATCTGCTTTCTTATCCTTCAACCAAGTAAAAATTCTTTCTCTTTTTAACTTATCTCTTAAACCTTTCACATTCAAAGAGAGAAAACTGCAATTAACAGATAAACGATCCAAATCCATTAAGAAGAAAAAAAAAATGAATGACAAATATTATATACCTCAAAATATTCTAGAGATGCTGAGACGAAGCTTGTTTCTAAAAGAGCCCTTTGAGTAGGGTTTTGAAAGATTATGTATACAAGAGAGATCAAAAAAATGCACAGATGTAGAGACTGATGCGTGACGCGCTCCACCCCCCCCCCTCCCTTCCCGTTCATTTCTTAAAGTCTTCCTCCCCCAAAAAGCTCAGAAACTAAGGCACCTGTCTGTCTGTCTTTGTAGAATTTGACAAAGCATTAAATAAGGAGAAAAGTTATTTTTTGCCTATCTTTTGTACCTATTCTCGTTTATCTATTTACATATTTACAATTGTACTATCTAGCTTTAATCAAATGCCCAAACTACGCTTATAAAAACAAAACAAAAATTCGAAACTATCAGTCAAGAATATTCATTGAGGAAACATCACCAGGTATGTGTGCTGACCTATTTTGTTTCCATTAAAATTAAAATGATACAATGAATAAGTAAAATACCCTTCCAGTCAATATCCAATTAAGATCAGTGTTGCATGTATCACTGTATGAACAAAAGAACCCAATTTAAACATGTCATGATGTACTTCCATTAGACTGAACACTTAATAGTCTACACTCATTATACATGCATGAAAAAAAAATACACATGACCGCACATGTGAACCGCTCAATGACCATTATGTTCCAACCTGTCCAAACTATTCCTATTCTTCTACATCCTAATAGAAAAGCAAAAAATGATAATAATTTGAGAACGATCACAAAGAAGGGGAAAGTTCATTCGAATTATGAACTTCGATCAAATGATACAAGGAGATATACGAGTACCATCAACAGATCTTTCAAACAAATCTCCCCGCCCCTCTTATATCTCCGTCTCCCCCTCTCTGTCTTTCTCTCCCTCTCTCTCATTATCTCTCTCTTTCCCTCCACTCACTGTCATTCCCTCTATTTTCTCTTACTTCAAACATTTAATTTTATCGCTACTTGTATACTGTTGGATATTTTTATCATGCAGTATCGTGTCTACCAATCCGTTTTGCCATTTTCCTGTTAACTTTTCTTCCATCTTCTCCCTGGGTAGATTTTTATGTATATAATTCCATGGCGATTTCTTATCATAGTTCTATAAAATATGCAATTATGAAAATGATGATGGTAGTATATATATATATATATAGTAATAAGACTGATGAGGGATATTGATGAAATTGATATTGATGATGATATTATTAGTAATGATAAAGATGATGATGATAATGAAAATGGGAATAATGATGATAATGTTAATGGATTGAATAACAATATTAACGATAATACTGATAACAAAAATAATATTGATAGAGATGATAAAGATTTTTGTATTAAAAGGGTCAAAAATCTTTACTCGCTCGCTTCATACGCTCGCAGCTTCTTTTTTTGTCCCATTTTTAGCACATTACACAATTGATTTAATCTCCTATCGTACAAATCAGTCACATATGCAGAATGAAGGCATTCCATGCGAAATCCTACGTGTGATCAAAGGATCTTTATCCGAGTATATCTAAAATCAACTGTTTATGATTATATTAAACATTCATTTGTATACCAAGGACATTTGAATCAGAATTAACTGCAATGAACTTGCAGCTCTAATCTGCATAACATTACACTGTTAAAAATAATTTAAACAACGCTGTTTACTATGTGAATCGCACAGTAGTTGTTTAAACATTTTAAACAAGACAAATCTTAAACAACAAAGTTTAAATTCAAATATTTACTTATCAATAATTTAAGCATGATTGTTTAAGGTTTTAAACACTTGTTTAAACTGTTTAAACAACTACTGTGTTATTCTAGTTAACAGTGTTGTTTACATTATTTTTAACAGTGTATGATCACCGTGAGTCAATTAGCTCCTATTCAGTTGCTTGAATATAGGCCCATATAACTGATTAAAATGAAATTAAATGATATCGAATTTTTATAATGGATGAAATGATTAGTGAAATCCCTTCTGGTGAAGTTTATGCGTTCCATAACACATCACTATGGCATTTTCGCTCCAAGATACACGACAAATTAAAGAACATAGGAAATGTATTGTCAAATATCATCTATGACAAAGACAAATTAAAAAGTCATTGTTCTCCGACCTGCACCATGTCATCACCCGACTATGCAGAAAAAATATCGAATTGTACATCGCTTTTTAAAATAAATTATGAAGAATAGTTTGAAACATGAAATGCACAATCAAGACAATTGCTTAAACCACAAAATCTACAACGATGATTTCATCGGGCATGACTAGTAGAATGCAGTTTAATATCTTGATACTTGCGAGTTGTTTAGCACTTGTAAATATTGTGAAGAAGTATAAAGTTCAGAATCAAACTCATTTGTATTACAAATATACTTGTAACTTCATTTTATATTATTGTTTGGATTATTTATCTCCTCTTGCTAATGGAGTGACTTTTCGGTTTGACGTGTTTCTGATACCACTATGATACTTGAAGAAACGTCAATATTATTTAGTAATGTCAACAAAATCAGACAGATCAAGATATAACAATACCTCATCTCAGCGTCAAGATGTATTTTTGACAGTTATAAAGGAAACATATTACGCCATTTTACCGGTGTTAAAGGGAGTTATATTTTCGTTTGGTCTCGCCTGAAAGAAGTTCGACAGAGACTTAGAAATCATTTTTTCTGTTGGTCTGTAAGTCTCATAGGCGGTGTTGCAAGAAAATATTTGCGATCAATTGCAAATATTCTGTTGCAATTTTACAACTGATAGATCAACGTTAGTTATAGCAAATCAGATTAAACTTCTTGTTTCAAGGAGCAGATAAGCAGTCAATCACTAATTTGCAATTAACTGCAAGACATATGATTGATTTAGGGACCAAAAATTGACTTTCAATAATTTGATCGCAGGTTTCTTGCAACACCCTTAGTCTGTTACAAAAATGTTAAAGTTTTTGTTGAGCTTGCCCTCATTTATGTATTTCTGCATCAAATATGTTCATACTTGGTACACATAATCCTTGGGTAATACTACATGTGAACCATGGGTACGATGGTCAAAGGTCAATTAGGGGTCAAAAGATCAATTGATATGTGGTCATGTCCAGCCTTTTTGAAATTTTGGTTCAACTTGCTATTACTTCTTTATTTCTGCATCAATTTTGATCACTATTGGTTCAAATGATTCTTGGGTAATACTACGTGTGTCCATAAGGATGAGGGGGTCAAAGGTTATCTAGGGGACTAAAGGTCAAATGATATGATGTCGTGTCTATTTTTTGAGGGTTTTGTTCAACTTGCTCTCATTTCTGTATTTCTGCATCAATTTTAATCACTCTAAATTCTAATGATCCTTGGGTAATACCACATGTGTGATGTTGAGGATGATAGGTAAAAGGTCATCTAAGGGTAAAAAAGTCAAGGTTTTGTTCAATTCGCCCTTTCTTTATCTCTGTATCTATTGAGTTTACACTTGGTACATGGCGATAAAATGATGATTAACTTCCTATAACATGTCCATTGATGGCACTCAACCTATAAGATTCACAAAGGAAATATGATTATTTGAAATGAAGTATGTTTGATCAATATGAACATTAGATTGTGATTTATTTACATTCGTTTCATCGTTGTTTATTTTGATGACTTGCAGCACGTAGCAGTCATTCGTCGTTTGTCTATTATTAGGACGTAGGTGGGGGTATATTTTGGCGGTCCTATGTACATGCTTTAGACTTGGTATCTTTTCATTTCCACGCAAAATATCATTCAATTCGAATTGACTGGATCATTGATTTATTTATTCATTTATATATATATATATCAATATCATTTATTACTTATTTTCATTTATTCATATTCATTTACCATTATAATTTTTCTTTTTTTCTTTTCATTTTCAAGAGGGGGGGGGGGGGGGTAAATCAACGCTCACAAAAATGAGCGTCATAATTTAGATGTATAATTTCGAGTATATCTCACAACAAATATCTTGAAACTGCATATAGAATCATATTTTAGACAATCCAAATAATCAATGAAGTATATCATGAATTGAATCAACCATGCTTGCGATACCCAGCATTCCATACATGAGCCTTATTGCAAATTTTGGTGATGATTTATCAGAAAATTGACAGTTTACTATTAATAGAACACTACAGAGTAGAATTACATGTTCTACTTTCTAATATAAAAGAAATGACTTCGAATTTCGATTATTTAGGACTGGTATTTTCCGTTCTTGTGAGGGAAATGTGGGGCAAGGCACGATTTAATTGGTAAAGAGATTCACATGGGGGGTTTTTAAAAGGCAGTTGAGTCGCGCAAGCACGTATATGTAGCTAAACTGTAAATATGAATTCGAAATATCCAAGATTTTTTACGAGGTGTACATGTTTACTTGACCAATATTTGCATTTTTGATATAAGAGGGCTGACCCCCAATTTTGAGATCAGGGGGGTGTTTCACCAAACATCTTGTCCGTGTTTTCAATGACTGATTTGCTCTGAGCCAATCAGATGCTGGGGTTTCAGTAGTTTATGACAGTTGTCAGTGAAAATCAGTATCGTGAATAGCTATCCAGAATTGGAGGATGACACGCGTTCTGGCCGTGACAGAGATCTGGACTTGCTCACTGTCGGTACTGCAGGGGGGGGGGGGTTGAGTGGGGATGAGGGGGCGAGGCGTGTACGCCCCCTGGGGAATCCATTGGCAGTTAGGTACCTTGTCAAGAGTCTGTGCCGAGCATTTTAGAAGAAATCCCGCTGTAATAGTATATTGTGTCTTTCCAATGCACCTTCCCTGGTGTCCCCATTGTTATGTGTATGATGAAATGTTGGAATTGGTTAATAAAAATCCGCTTGTGGTAATCCGATTGCGGGATTCCCGCGTGAAAGACACGACTCCGAATTTTATAGTTGTCCCAACCTGACCCCTCCTCAACATGACAAGACCGCTTGGCAAATAAATTAATGGTTTGTTCCTATCGGAGTTTTCAAGAGTAAAAATTCAAAAGTAAAAGAGTAAAAATAAGATACGCGTATGAGGTGAAACCATGATTTGCCCAATATACACTCTAAAAATATTGGGTAAAAATGCTCCATGAGTATGTGTCCAACCAACATTAAGCATTTTTGGGGCATTCTTATTTATCCAGTGTGACGAAAATTTTGCCCATTCTAAAGTAATTGCTGCTTATTTTTTAACCTTACTGGACAATACGCTTCCCGCATTGGGTAAAATATTGCCCCAAATTGGTTGGACACATAATTACCCTCGTGCTGGTTAAAATTTTACCCAATAGTTTTTACAGTGTAGCCTACATGATATATAATAAATTCGTACTTTAAATCCGTTGTTCCTTTGCGTTATGATAATATTCGGTATGCGTATTTTTTTTCAAGGGTACAGTAAATCTATAACATTTTATCGCAAATGCTAAAAAATTGAGATATAAAAATACAAAATATACAATACCATTACCTCCCCCTGATTTTTCCTGTCAATAATGTAATTTTTTTTTCGATCTCCCTTTTTCTGTTTATTATCTGATTTTGCTTACGTAATAAAACATAAATGAATTTAAAAGAAATAGAGAGTAGACGATTATTTTGGACGCAGCATGTAGCAGAGCCTTAAATTATCCAGGCATTCGTATTTGCAAGGGGACTTACTTTCTTAATTATGCTTGCGGAACAGGGGCGGTGTTGCATGGAGGCAGGGGCCACGTCTTTGATATTTCAAGTATCGGAAAAGAGCAAAAAAGTGAAATCAATAGGGGGACGAAAGGGAAGACAGTAGAATATAGAAAGCGGGTCGTTTAATGTTGATAATACCCCTCTTATTGTTATACCAGGAATTCTATTGACAAAAAAAATCATCATTTTAGGTCGTCCTGCCCCAAAAATATCCTGATTAAGATTGATCAACGATTGTGGGGAGGGCGTGGGAAAAGATATTTACAAGATACAAAAACGCAAGTTGCAAACTGTAGACAAACAAAAATAAATGTACATTAATTAAGAGAGTAATTTATTATTTTTTCCCCAAGACCCGCTTAACGGGATTTTTTTTGTACAACATTGTATAAAAAGCTTATCTATAAAAGCGGTGGTTCTCTGACCAGCAAATGTCTGGAACAATGTACTTACATTAACTTATTAAGCATAATCCTTATTATTTAATGAGGATGTGAGCAACTTAAAACCCTGAGCTCGTTCAGAGGTTGAATACAAATTAAAAAAAACAATAAATTTGGCAGTTTGAAAAAAAAAAAAAAATAATAATAATAGCCAATTTTTATAAAGCGCTTTTCCCAGAATGGCTCAAAGCGCGTTACAGCATATTATTACCCCGGTCATTGGATTCATTTCAATCCCGCACGATAAGTGCACAATTTCCACTCCCTGGGGAGCATTCCTTGCATTAATCGCAGCCTCATTATGGCGCTGGCAAAATCAAACATACAATATCTTTTGCATATACCGGGTACCCATTTAGCACCTGGGTCGAGAGTGGCAAAGTGTGGATTAACGCCTTGCCAAAGGACGCTAGACCCTCTGTTTACAAGGCGAGAGTCAGAACCACTACACCACGGCTATTCCACAAAAAACCCGGCATTTCTGATGTAACCTGATCGAAATGATTCAACTGAATTTCCGTTATGCAAACTTTACTTTTAAAACAATGTACTAAAAGTTGAAGGGCTTCTTATATGATTTCTATCGAATTACGATTTTTGACAGATTCTTGACCAGATAGGCCTACTTCTTTTTGACAGGAAACTCATCATTTCTAATAAAAATATTTTTAAGGATAAATGCCAGTTGCGTTAACGATTTCAAATTCGTACAAATAAAATAGAATGACCACCAAAGCAATAGTAATACACTTTCCCAGTTGTGCTTTTCTGTATTGGCGACCTTCAGTCTGATCGTTTTGGGCCAAGATTTCATTACTTCACGAAATTTAGTAAAAATGGTTAAAGTCACTATAGCAGACCTAGATCTGTGATGATATAGTGATAATAGCAACATTAATTTTACAGTATTTCTCATTAAATTGGTGTTAATTGGAACTACTCTTATCATTAAGTGCCCGTCTGAAAGGTATCTCAATTAAAATTTGAGTACATTGTTTTAAGAGTTATATATTAGTCTCATTCACTCAAAATGTCACAATAGAAGTAAACATAGATCGGTTGTAATTTCAGCCTACTTGACAAACTCACTAATAATAATAATAATAATAATAATAATTGGCATTTATATAGCGCTTTATCAATCTACGACTGCTCAAAGCGCTTCACAATTATCATTACCCGATCACTGGATTCATAGCATTTCAAGCAGCCTGTTAGGCGCACACTTGCTTAACCAACCACAATGACAGTTGTTTCCTACCGGTGCCCAATTAGCACCTGTGTGAGAGTGGCAAAAATGTGGATTGACGCCTTGCCAAAGGACGCTAGGCCATGGTGGGATTCGAACACACGACCCTCTGATTACAAGGCGAGAGTCAGAACCGCTACACCACGACGCTTCCACCAGAGGGCAGGTGGGGGATGCTGCAATTAAATTATTACACTATTATTTTTTTTCAATATTGCGAATTTCATCAATTTTCCTCAGATATCTCCCGATTTTAACGCCAATAAGATTGCAAAATTCCGACAGCGCCCTCTTGAATCCCGGGAACGTATACCTTAAAGCGCTTTTCATGAGAGCGCACATTGTGAGTAGTTTTAGGGAACGCTGATATCTCTACATATTTGCATATTTAAACGATCTATTCAAATTTGAATGAATACCTTACCAGAAGGGCACTTAATAGAATATTTCTATCAAGACTTATTTCTTTTTCAATATAAATTATAGCTAATACATCCTCTTTTTAATTCTAAATAGATTGTTTGAAAGTGTATTTTTTAATCGTGCACTAGTTTTACAAACTCTACAGGAAACAATTCACTAAAAGCCTTAACCTATGTTCTGATAGTTTAAATAATACATAACATGACAAATATAACTTTTTAACATTTAGCATTCATAATATACTTGCATATCTTTCATTTTCCGGTTTTGATTATTATACATCAAAATTTACAAAAAAAAATCACAAGGGACTTTTACATACATTTCTTCTATGTACAAAATATATATTATCTACTTTATTAGCTGCATTTCATTAATTGCACTGTTTTATTGGTTTCCTGCAAAGTGTATAGGTAAACATTTGCATAAAAATAATTATGCATATACTCAATATGTAATACTTAACAAATGTGATTGCAACGTGATTTTCATCCCGTTTATAGGGCAGGAATGAAGAGGGGGAAAATATAATAAACCATAATACTGCATTCATGGTTCACAATCGCGATTGTCCCTTTACCCATTAGAAATACATTTGATATGAAATGAAATACATTTATTTTCATTATTTACTTTATTCTTGAAGTATCGGTGACAATATGAGCAATCATAAAAGTTCAGCTTACTCTCAAATATGAAAATAGATGAATAAGAAATAAAGTTTCGAAAACATCACACGATAGATCTTAGTTTTTCAAGAGGAGTCATAATAATAAACGCGAAGACTATCATGACTATTGTACGAATTGTGTTTTAGTTGAAATGGTGGCTGATAATATGCTTTGGCTTAGGAAAGTTTAATGTCACTTTGAATAAGTCCATTATTTCGCTGTTTATGATGAATAATTGAAGGATTCTTGGGTGCTTACGTCATTAAAAGTTACATAGACACTTAAGTCTTATTCTCCTCACTATTATCATATGGAATGTAGATGATTGCTGAATTACATGTGCCAAGGTTTGAATTAAATAATCTGCAGGAAAGCCAAGCATTGACAATGAATAATAGTGGAAAATTAGTGAAAAGAGACAAATATCGTTAAAAAATACAAACATTATTAATGATATTCCTATTACACGGATATTTGAATTTATGAAAAGTTGTTTCTTCTAAAATACTTTCATAAGGGATGTTTTGCTCCACAGCGCACGACGGATTAAAAAACATAGAAAATATATTGTCAAATCCCCTTCATGACAAAGACCAACCAAAAAAGACATTGACGAAAATCGGTGAATCAAAACAGCATTTCTTCCTGGACTCTGGACAAACGACATATTTGCAATTTTTGTCAGCTCCGAAACTTAGGACATAATTGCTGTTCCGGTTCATCAATTTGCGACAAAAACCTTCCAGCTTTTCATTTTCATTTGACGGGCATTTTCAATACATTTACTGTTTCAGTTTTTAATCCGCCATGTGGCAAGGCCTAGTCTAAATTTCAAAGCACTCCTTAAAGTTCGTGGAAGACTTGGAAATGACATGAATTATGATGAATATCCAGGAGATTATATGCCTCAATCACACGAAGGAAGCCGAGTCCTGTCCGACCAAAGCTTTTACATCATTACCAATTGCATACCATGTTTCGGTTTTGGATTATGATTATTTGATGTGACTGAGCATCGAAATGATCCTATTGTAAGAATCGTTAATACAGAATGTTTGTTTTTTTTATGACATTTTTCAAGATTATCCTCCTGAATTACGGGATTACTAATTCCTGCTCAACAAACAATCAATCGATTTGTAAATACGCTGCGACACGTTTGAAAGGATTGTGTTGGTTTCAAACGATCCTGTGAAAAAGAAAAGGAAACATAAACAAAAATGGAAAGTTCAGATGTCAAAAATAGTCCATGATCTTTGATGACAAGAGTTTAAAACTCATATCATATCATTTTATAATATAAATTTATATCGCATGACGTTTATAGAGCAAATAAATTGTAAATAGTAGAATATCATCAGGTATTATTCAATGACATGATTATACCAATGTGCAAAGAACCTTTAGGATAACAATAATCCTCATGATAATAATATTTCGTAAATATAATCCTGTTTTTCAGGAAAATCTCCCGCCATCACCTCTTTAATACTCCAAAAATCCCCATGTTTGTTTTTCCAAAAAGCATGAAATCCTTCTCTTCTAAAGGATCGGGTTCTCGCTCTTTCCATCTATTTCCATCGTCGCTAGAGGGCATCCTTTTGCTCGGTGCATTTTTTGGTCCTGTGCGGTCGCCACCGTTCTCCCCTTCACTGTTCTCATCGTGGCGGTCCGCCGCGGAAAGTTTCTTCGCTTTCACGCGTTTCTCGCGGTAGAGTTTCATGAACGGCGTATCGAGACTGGTCTCGTTGTAAACCTTCGGTTTCCAGACGGGGTGGTGGAACGAGATGTGGTGCTTCTGGGCCCATCGTCCGAAGATGTATTTCTCGGTGACGAAGAGATGCCCGCTGTTCAGGCGTTCCTCGCTGCGTCTGTAATAGTCACACTCGGACCTTGTCTTATTTTCTTCTTGTAGGTAGTAGTGGTAGGGAGTTGTGTCGTTAGGGTGGTCTCTGAAAGCAACGTAAGAAAAACAGACGAACAAAATAAGCGAAAGATGAAGATACAAACCACATAAAGAATATAAATTTGGGTTATAATAATTGGGAAAAATGAAAAAATGTGAGTGGCAATTCGTCAAGTCAAATAATCTATAATATCAATCTAATGAATGTTTTTTCCAAAACTACGAAAGACAGTATCAATAAATACTGCGTGAATAGAAAGAAACGGTGTTATGCACTAGCCTACTCGAACCTCCAAAATCCTGAACGCTGATACGACATTGTTGACCAAACTGACGAGATAGTATTGGTGTCGTCGTTATGTGGAAGCGTCGTGGTGTAGCGGTTCTGACTCTCGCCTTGTAATCAGAGGGTCGTGTGTTCGAATACCACCATGGCCTAGCGTCCTTTGGCAAGGCGTTAATCCACACTTTGCCACTCTCCACCCAGATGTTAAATGGGTACCCGGTAGGATGTGAAAGCCTATATGTAGTATGCCTAGCAATTGAGTCTTGGAACTCTTGTTGGAATGCTCCCCAGGGAGTGGAGAAGGTGCATACATTGTATGCGGGCATGCAAGGATCCGATGACCGGGGTAATTATATGTCTGTAAAGCGCTTAGAGACGTCGTTCCGATGTATTAAGCGCTATATAAATGCGGAATATTATTATTATTATTATTATATTCCGAAAGTTCGTGATAAGACACGAATACTAGGGTTTATTCTGAAGGATTATTAATCTGAAAATGAATGAACGCTCAAATTTCTGATTGTGTGTAACCCGAAGACCATATTAATGTCCTGTTATTCAGAATATCCTACACTGTAAAAAAAAAACTGATTTTACAGAAAAAAAAGAAAAAAGATTTTGCAAAAAGCAATAACAGAATCATTCTGTAAATTCATAAAACAGGATTTTTTCTGCAATTTAACAGAACAGGTCTGTTTAAAAAGGGCAAAACGGTGTTTTATTAAAGGAAATTTGTAAGGTTCCATACGCCAAATACCAATTTCCTGTAAGACTACGCAACCTGGTAAGATTACAGGTGTTCTCGAGACTCTGCTGCAGGAACTTCTTTTATTTTAAGGATGAATTTTCTAACAGTGTATAGTCAGAGAATTAAGTAGGTTTGCTTAGTTGATATTTATTTTCGTAGTTGCGAAACTTATTTCAGCATGCGGACTATCGAACTTCCGAAATAACGAACCTTGTGTCAATTCCGAATAACTAAACCTATTTAATATTCTTGGAATAAAGAATCTTCGAAACAATGCAACAAATGCTGGGATTAACAAACTTGTTTTTCTTTTAATTCTGTCTAACTAATCTGGGCAATTTGTGTGTTTGTAGGAATAAGGACCTCTCGGTTAAACGAGCGTATATGGCATATGGTTGGGTTGGAGTGGGTTATTGCTGTACTACATTAATCGTTAAACGGAAGTCATGTGAAGTACTTACTGGCAGTATTCATCGTAGACCATGCCGTATACATTGATTTCATCACATGTATCTAGGGCAAGGAGCATTGCGTGCCATCCTGTCGTCAACCATGTCTTTGCCTGAGTTCTGTTGAGGAAGAAAAAGAATAAAACAGGCAGAAACTTGGTCAAACACTTGAATTTTCCATGATGCACCGTAACATTCCGAAGGCAACACATTTTTTGTCTGAAATAATGAATGTCTTGAAGACCATTGAGATGGATTGCGCTAGTGCTTCTACAGGCGGATGTGTGTTGAGGTCTTCAATATTCTCCCTTCATCTTCAGGAAGGTTCAAGTCATTAGAGAGTTTTTGCTTCCACTGTGCAAGACGAATTCAAGAATAGAGAAAATTTATTGTCAAATGCCCTTCATGGCAAAGCACTCAAAAAGTCTTTGACGAAAATTGGTGTATCAAAACAGTTGTTTCGTCCTGGAGTCAAGACAAACGACATAATTATTTGCAATTTTTTGTCAGCTCAAAAACTTGGGACGAAACTTCTGTTCCAATTTACCAATTTTCAACAAAGACTCTGCCGGCTCTGCATTGTCATTTCACGGGCAATTTCAATACATTTACTGTGTTCTTGAATCTGCCCTCGTTGCAGTAGCAAAAACTCTCTATTATTCGACAACTCCTCTTTAAAATGGGTTCTTATTAGTCCATTTGATTAAAATAGATCTTGCACACTCTTGCAAATCTCAACAGTGATTAAGTTGATACTTGCCTTGTAATACCCGTTTCATTGTGAAAAACCTCGTTGTTATGCTGCATCATGGCTAGCGTATGCATAAAGAAAGTGACGTTCCTGTACATCTGTGAGTAGTTCAGAGTCAGCCGGTAGGCTGGGTTCTTATAAATGTTCGTGGCGTACAACCAAGCAATCACGACATTTTCTGCCCTTGTCAGGGGATCCCTGAAATGCACATACTGACTACGCAGCTTGTTCTGGAAGATGGTCCGGAAATTGGAGTGTCCGACGACTCGGACGGTTGTTCGTCTGCCCACGTCTCTCTCGAAGCCTCGTATGGGGGCGTCGTTCATCCTGATAACACATTCTGCGGAATCGATGTCCTTGCCTGCCGATTTGCCCAAGAGCTGACCGGAGCTGGTTACCAAGGAGCACGTTTCACAGTGTAGAAGAAATGGCTGGAGAGAAGTAAAGTTAAGAGTTAATATCGAATTTCTCAATTTTCTTTGGAAGCAGGGTTGAACGTCGTCTTTACAAGATATTTCCGTTCGTTATTCATTATAGGGAATTTTCGATCCGGGACGCACGGCGGATTCAATAACAAGTAAATGACAAAGACCCGCTGGGAGATCTTTGCCGAAAAGTGGTGAAACGGAACAGCAGTTTCGTCCTATGTTTCGGAGCTAACAAAAATGTGCAAATATGTCGTTTGTCTAGAGTCCAGGGCAAAATTGCTGTCTTGATTCACCAATTTTCTACACAGACTTCTTGAGGGTTCATTTTCATGAAGGGCATTCGACAATATATTTTCTATGTTCTTGAATCCGTCGTGCGCCGGGCGTGAAAACTCCCAAGTATCTCTCGTCAGAGTAAAATAAATCTTCAGAAGTATGTTATAAAACCACGCTCACCCTGTGATCAGGTACAGAGACAGGAACCAGCAGCTTTTGTCTGCTTTTCTCCAATGTCTCGTTCCTCTCTCGATGCGATCGCCGGACGAGGGTGGGGTTGTATACGTAGCACCGGGGATGATTGCATTGTGGGATACGTGAATTGAGCATGAAACTTCCGCGTGAGAGAGCTCCCTGCTTCTCCGCGTAGTAGAAGTAGGCGAAGCAGATGATGAAGGAGTAGAAAGTGGCGAGTATCAGCATCCCACAGGGCCCCTGTGTTAATGGAGGGACAAACAAGAAATGGGTTTAATAACTGATTTTTGCGAAAATTTTGTTACATTGTAGGGCTCAATAATTGCTCAATTAACTACGCCTTTTTAAAAAATTGAATTGACTTTGTTGGCTTATTTCTTTTCTTTATCAATCTTCAACATTCAAATTAGAAGACAGAAATTTTTGACGAGTGTTTACTTAGTTTTATTACTTATATCTTACATGTAACCTTCCAAGGGTTTTTGTTTTTGTTTTCATTCATTTGTAGATGATAATATCCAAGGAGGACCTTTATTCTACAAGCAATGCTTTTCGCAAGGTTTCCTCGTCATTCTATTTCACTAATGTCTAAATCTTTCGCTTATTTTCTAACACATCTGACTTAATTATAGGCTTATATGAGTCGGGGGATTACCAAGGATGTATAAAATATAACATAAATAAGCTGTTAACATACACAGAATTAATTGTATTTTGTACTCGTTCAGAGTATATAAATGACAACAACAGAATATGCAGTCAAATGCGTAAGTTTGTTAAAATGTAACTCTTCGGGACAAAAATAAACACTCACTTGAAATGATGAGTAAACAAGATAAATAGAATTAGAAAGAGACAAACATATAGAATGAGGATGGAAAGGAAAAGGATACAAATCACATTAAATAAGGCATGGGTGAGAGGACGTCAGTAGAAGAGAAAACGATAGAGGGAAAGACAAGGGAGAGACAACATTTTTAATAGAGAAACACAGAGAGAGAGGAGCAGAGAGATGGAGAGAGAGAGGAAATGGGGAAAAGGGAGATGTATAAAAACATTACATCGAGGGAGAAAGTAAAAGATACAAATCGAAAATGGGACATGTAAATAAAACAACTTGTCGATGATATTCCTTGCTTCGTTTTTCTTTTTCTTTTTTATCTCGTCGACGACTTACCGTCTACGGTCTTTTGAAACTGAAATGAGGCACCGGGCGCCATCTAGAGATAATCGAACTACATTTACATGCGTCACTGGGAAAAAAAGAGTCCTGGTTAAACTAGATTTCAATTAGGCTGCAAAGATTATCTTTGATGGAAATAGGGGTGGCTCCCCTCATTCGATACTAAAATCAGAATCTCTGTCAGTATATGTGTCATGGCCCACTACGCCACTGTTTCCTAAATAGTTTCTCTAGAAAGTAATAAAGTGATATCCCCTGACACTAACCAGATACCCTTTACTTAATCCCAAACCCAAAACTGACATCATGAAAAAGTCCTTTCAATATTATGGCCCGTTCCTCTGAAATAAGCTTTCCCACTAATTTAGAAATTCAACATCCCTTCAAGTATTTAGAATTAAAGGTAAAATTCCTTCCGCAGAAGCTTTAGTTTAGACCCCACTCTCTTTGTGTGTGTGTGTGTGTGTATATATATATATTTTTTTTTATACTTTAGATGTATACGTTTCCTAATGTTATTTTCAATGTATGTTTGCATCTTATTTATATGTCCATTGTAAAATATGTATACGTTTTTTTTATCGTTGCAGGGCCTCTTTGTAAATCAGTTCTTTAACTGAAAGGGCTACTCTGCGTAACTAAAACTGAAATAAATGGAATAAATAAATAAATAAAGAGATATGATGACTTACAAAGCTTCTTCCTGTGATTGGATTCCGCAGACACATGGTGCGTTTGATGCGCGCAACACGGTTACGCTTACGAATTCCTTTCATTCATAGACATGACATCACTCAAATGCCCCACCTAGCAGTAATATGAATTATGTCGACATCGTCTCCAACGATGCACAGGTGGTCAACAAGGGGAGCGGTGGTCGATCACCTCATTTTCGTAATCGTAGATGGAAAGGATGACTTATGATATAAGTGGTGACGAAATCTGTATCAAAAGATAAACACATAAAGGATATGATAATGATACTAATGATAACAGGTTGCGCTTCGATGTAGCAGTAGTCGTAGTAGAGGTAGTCGTAGTAGACGTAGTAGTAGTAGAAGTAGTAGTAGTAGTAGTAAAATTAACAATGGTAATAATATTGTTTTACGGTTATTTAGGGTTGAATACATCGGGATAATTTAAAGGTATAGATCTGTTTGGAATATGTGTCCAAAAAAAAATAGTCGATCAAAACAAATTGATTTGCAGATTTTGACCATTTTCTTTCTTTCGGTTGGGCACGATTAGGTTATTTTGACCATCCTCCTTGAGAGTTTATAGCCTATTATAATTTATTAAATATAAATTTCAGCTCTAAAATGGGGAAAAACACCGTTTTGCGTATCCAAGGGTAAGTATGGTAGTGAGAAAAATATAATAATTAAAAAGAAAATGAGTAAAGAAAATACTGAATACATTTTAAATCGAAGACACGAATAATGCTTCCATATAAATTTATCACTTAAAATTACGACATATCTAACAAAAATTAAAAATGCACATCATTGGCAAGACGACTTCAAAATCGGAAATTCATTCGGGAAAATCGAAAGGACAGAAGACAATGAGCAAGTTGAGAATTTGATAGGACAGTAGTAATTGTGGCCAGAGGCAAATAATTTTAAATGATTCATTTTTTCCCATGGGCGCACTTTGAGAAAACCAAGGAATACATTTTACAAAGCAGTGTAAGCAAAGTCATTGATGTGGAATATGCATCCTTAGCTCCTAATGCTCAAGTCACACCTACGAAAATGACCTCAGAACGATCACAGCCATTACGTTATTTCGTATAATTGATCATCAATCGGTTTGAGTCAGTTTCGTTGGTGTGACTGAGGCCTAGTAGCGTAATGCACGTCATAATTGAATCGATGACAGGGCTCGTATCATTTTTCATTCAAACCTTAACGCACGTATGTCGGTGGAAATTAATATGAAATAAGAAATTGTCATTCCATCACTGTTAAATTTGTTTCAGCAGTGCACATAAATTTAATTCAGTGCAAACGTGTACTAACCCTGCTGCAAAGAACACAGTGTCACACAGTGTGATCACACTGTGTTCACATGTGAAAATATTATTCACACTGTAAAAATGCTCGAATTCAACAGTGTGAAGATATTTTTAAACTGTGGACACCTCGGCACTGAGACTGTGAACATTGTGTTCACATGGTCGGCTATGTGAATATGTGATTCACACTGTTGAAATGCTTAAATTAACAGTGTGAACAAGGTGATACACACTGCGGCTGTGTTCATTCCATTATTGGATCTTTATTAGATCAGTATTATGCAATGTGGACACCTTGACAGTGTTACTGGCCACAGCGTGTTCACACGGTCGAATATTGACACTGTGAAGGTGATACCACATTGTGCTCCACGCTGTGAACACACTGTAGGACACTGTGTTCTGAATTGCGAAGCGACTGCGGCACCTATGCCCATGAGCAAGGCATTTAATCGACAATGCTCTTTTATCCTGCATTCAAATAAATGGAAATGCTATATGCATTCTCGGTAACTAGGTGTGCACTTGTTTGTTTGAAAAAAAAAAACAGCAGAGAAAAGATCTGGGTATGCCGAAGATATAATATGATTATGACATGCGCAATGCGAAGGTATAGGCGGATCGACGGAAATCAATAATTGCATATAAATTGATATGAACAATACATAAATATTCTAAATTTCGGTCATCCCTGAAAAAGGATCTTGCTGTAACGGGCGTCAATGTGAAATTATTGATCGAATATTAAGAAACATTCGCGACGCGTTGATGTCTCAATGATTAAAAAAGGTAAAGTTTCAAACCTTGAAAATCACATTCTAAGATTCTTTCCCTGCATCTCTCACTCTCATTCTGTATTTTAATGCATATTGAGCTCTCATCTTTATCTCCTAAATCCCATGCACGATCGATTGAGCACGTAGCACCAATATTACCCGCCTGGAAAAAATCAAAGAGAGGATGCCACTGGAAGCAAGCAAATGTGCTTCTTTTCTGTCCAGGGGCGTACCCGTAGAAGGCACGATGAGAGCCTTAGTATTTTGGATAGTTAAGGCGACCGCACACCTTACGATTGGTCTGCGACACGATTTCAGAATGAAATGTAGTAGAATTTGATGCTAATATTGAGACTTGGAATATATTACTGTGTAATGTTCTAAATCATCGTACGAATACCTTGTTCAAATTTGTGACTATGCTATCATCCTTCTTAGAATAAAAGCGAATTTAATATCTAGTCGTAATGACGTCATAGCAGTCGTACGATTGGCTACGATTTGAAACTAATTTGGCCTTTACTCCAAAATAGAAGCTTGCAATCATTCAAAATGGTTATATTTGTATTCTTTCAATTAATTTTAACCTCAAATAAAATTATATGTTCCATTTAGATTTTCAGAATATGAGCAAAATGCGATCTGTTCCAAAATCGGATCGCGAACAGTCGTAAGGTGTGCGGTGGCCTTTAGGGGGATGGGATAGGATTGACACGAGCGTATAGCCTATGGGGGGGGAGGCATAGGGTAGAGTACACCTGACAGATCTCTGAAGCCCCGATTGGGGTTGTACGAATTGTTTTAGGAAAGTGTTGCCGCGTTGTATTTAAAATAGCCGTTTGAGCAATTAATATACGTATTTAGTAATTGGATATTACGAAGCTACTGACAAAGATTATTTGCTGAAATTGCCAGCCCATTTCATGCTTGAGAAGCCGATTTATAAAACAAGACAAGACATTCTATTTTGACCGGGCACCCCATCGGGCCTTTTTTTTTTGGGGGGGGGGGTGGGTAGGTGTACAACTCCTGCATCTTTGAGCTCATGTATTATAATGTAACCATGGACGTAAGTGCGAGGCAAGCTGACTGAAAATGGGATTTACTCTGATCTCGTTTAGGCGTTTGCATTGTGACGTCATTTCCAAAATCATCCCCCGTCATGATTATTCTCCCCGAAATGTCACTTCTAGTTCTATATGAAGAGACTGATCTTTTCAACAGAGATACACCATAACTGAATGAAAAACACCTTTCAAGTTGAGGAAGATATATACGCATGTAGGTTTGAATGTATGTATGGGTAAGTTTTTTCACATTTACCTGTATATGGAAACGATCATTTTAAATAGTTTAGGGGTAAAGTTTTTTTTAAAGTTTATTGAATGTGATAAACGTCGTATTTACAAAGACATGCAAGATCGACATATCAAAGAGTCGGACTTAATCTGTTTTGCTTGTTTAGAGATATTTATAATGTGTTAAATTATCAGCATGCTATGCTCAGTTGAGGAATATTGTTGGTTGTATACATTAATTGATATTATCGATAAATCTAAAAGCGATTTTACTAGGCATGCTATGCCTATGAGATTGGATAAATTGTATTCTGGGGGAAGTAAAAATACGCAAATGAAACATAAGTGATTAGCTTTAGTCACATAGCATTCTAATTATATTTTTCCTAATACGTTCATACTAAAACGTTGTAGTGGAGTAGTGGTTCAGTCACTTGACTCTTAAACCAAGGGTCGAAGGTTCGAATCCCACCCGGTGCTAATTTCCTTTGGCAAGTCACTTATCCACGTTTGTCACTCTCCACCCAGGTGTTAAATGGGTACCCGGTAGGATGTAAACGTCAGTGTAATTAGATTGGCACGTGTGCACCGATAAACGGTTGCCTCGCCAGGATACTCCCAAGGGAGTGGAGATGGTGCACTTTTTGTGTGGAACAGTGATGGATCCTACGACCGGGGTAATACTAATTACAATGTAAAGTGCTTAGAAACCAATGTATGAAGCGCTATAAATGTATCTATTATCATTATTATTATTACAATACCAAATCTGGTTGAAAATGTATATTAATTTGGATTATTCTACATCTTAACAACGTCAATTCCTAATTGTGTAACGTTTTTTGCGAGAAAATTATTTAAACATCTTTAAAAAAAAAAATCTCTCGCTCTTTTTTGTTTAAATAGTTAACTTTTTACCCACATTGATGGTGTGTTTATGATTTTTGTTATCTGATGCATGGTCAATTATTTCATTTCTTCTTTTCCCTATTTACGTTGAATCTTCACATCTTTGTCATAAAGCTGTGAAGAAAAATACTGCTCGAAGACAGTGCAAAGTCAGGATATGTTGGTAGGGGACCGGTCAAAATTAATGACCTGAAGGTGATGTGTAAGTTAATCAATTTGTAGGTTTAGTAAAGCGCGACACGACCCAGACCCATCCTGTGTATATAGCCTTCGTCATTGTTCACACTCTCTTCTCTTTTCCAATGTTTTCTCTTGTATTTTTTTTCGTTTCTCTCCAACCAATTTAAATACATGAGAAATAAAAGGTGGTCGCCCCGAAGCGGCAGGAGGGTTGGCCCTGCCTCTTCCGGCAAACCCAAAACTACTTCATGTCAATAATATGTTGACTTCCACGATTCATCCGTGTTATTGAGCTTCCTATCCACCACATCCTGGGGGGCTCCAAACTCGTTTCCTGCCTTGTGTCGTGGCTCCCCACTCTGTTTTCATTCCGTCTGGCACTCTGTGTCCTTTCCCTTCTTCATCAGATATATGGCTCCCATTCGCATTCAACTTGAGTTTAATTATGCCCGTACATATACCGCCACAAAGACCCGCATGAACTGTGAACGGCTACCTCAATCCATATCAAACATGTTAATCGAAAAGCTGTGATGGTGATATGGGGGGGGGGGGTTTAAGATTGGAATCTTAAAATCTTGAAAATCATAAAAGTCTTTGAAAAAGAGAGCTGAATTTTAGCCTCTCAAATTATTCTGTATCAATTTTACTGTATTTTCTATCCTCTTTTGATTAATCTCTTATTTATCATTCATGAAATAGAGAGATAGAAAAAAAAGTAATATCATATTCTTTCAAATAGACGACGGACTGGGACGGATTGTTTTTGGTATTACTCAATCAGCTTATGTTTATTTCATTTCTATAGTTACCAAAGAACTTTCCAATTTCTAATTCCCTTTTCACCAACAGTGCATGTGTGACATCAGCATAAAACTAATCTTTGGTGAAGCTTTCACCCATTAAATCAACCAACCAACCACCATCCACCTGAGTCAACGCCATTTTTCTTTAATTTTCCAAATTAAATTATGGCACACTCATACATAAATCCTCAACGCCACATTTCCACCGGCCCCAAAAATAGAACACGCAAGATTTGGCAAATGAATCGAGCAGGCGTCATTCGCGGGAATCGACTAACCGCTCATTTTTTCCCCATACACAGCAGGAAATACGTAGTGAGGTAGTGAGGTTGCAGTATTGAATGGAGGCGCCATATTTCCAAATTATGCTCCCGCTCTTTTTGTTGTTGCTCCATCCTATCACAAAGCGGCAGTAAAGGCATGTCCTACCCATTTCTTAACAGGAAGTGTTGGCTCCGACCGATTCAAGAACAATGTAAATATATTGAAAATGCCCGTCAAATGACAAAGAACTGCTGGGTGGTCTTTGTCGGGGCTGACGAGAAATTGAAAACATATATCATTTGTCCAGAATCCAGGACGAAACTGCCGTTTTTATTTACCAATTTTCGACAAAGCCCCCTTGGTTGCGCTTTCTCATGAAGGGTAGTTAACAATACATTTTCTATGATCTTTGAAGGTTTCCATGGTGGAGAGAATAATGGAAGTTTTTATGGTAAACACCATGTATTGAGTCCTGAAAAGGACTGTTATTCTTTCTTAATTGTAAGTTAGCTCTGAAAAGAACTGTTAACGACGTTTCGGCCAGCGTGTTCTGGTCGTCATCAGGAATGATGATCCACTTGAAAACTCGTGTATAATTATAACCAGTTCTGTTCAGAGCTAACATACAATCAAGAAAGAATAACAAACAGCCTTTTCAGGACTACATACAACTTTCATTAATACATTTTCTATGTTCTTGAATCCGTCGTGTGCCGAAAAGCGAAAATATGATGCTGTCATAAACAAATACCATGTCATTGCCTTCTTCCAAATACTCTCCTATAGAGTGCACTGGCTTATATAAGAACCTTTAGAATGAAAATGTATTCAATTTATACAATAGCGGATACGTGTATCACTGTATTAGGTTAGGCCAAATGGAACCAATTTCCTTTGGATACCAGAAGAACAAGATTATATTGAACTGGAGTGGGTATTTCATTACACGAACATGAAGATTTATTTGTACTGGGATTGGAAGTGTATTATGCGTTTAAGAGTGTGTGTGTGTGTGTGAGAGAGAGAGAGAGAGCGAGATGGAGAAAAGGAAAGAGAGGGAGGGGGAGAGTGTGAGAAAAGGGGAAAGAATGGGAGTGTGGGTGAGTGTGTGTGAGAGAGAGAGAATGTGGGGATTAAAACGAAATATTGATGCGAATCACGTTTACAAACTTAGCTACCTTTTCAAGTTACTAAATAATAATACTTTGTAATGTAATCAATATGAAGTTTCCACTGTGTTTTAAATCTTAACTTATTTCCTATTATGATTCTTTACCCACTAGTTCTTTTCCTCAAGTCTGAAATAGTAAAAACTACATGCACGTGCTAATCTATACTTAGGTTATTGCGCAAGTTCCGAAACACACTTTGAATAGGGGTGTGTTCAATGTGTGTGTGCGTTTGCACGGTGAGCAAGTGCGAGTGTGTGTAAATTTACCGAGGGTGTGTGTGTGTGCTGAGGGTGGTTATCGGGCCGTTTTGGACGCGTGAATGTGACTTCTGCACACATTTTCCAAAATCACATGCAGAAATAAAGAGGTACATACTAAAAGAACAAAACAATTCTGAATGGGATTTTCGGTGCTTGAAAATCGCTTGTCCAAAAGGGAAATATATATAGCTAAATGTACATTTATTGTTGTATAGGCGCTTGTAGGTTATTATATAAATTTCAATGGTTTACAGTTCGTAAATATTCGGCAAATCGAGGTTCAAGAATCTGATAAATATAGGATGACCAGTCTGTCTTCATTTAGTATGACAGAACATCTCCATTGTCTTTCCCCTTTCAAGCAAACTGGTGGAAAAGCAAGACAAATCACCCGAAGGTATGAATAATGATCTGTAAATAACCGAGTTTGTTGAGTCAAATAAAAGAATGAAATCAGTAGAAAGCCAGGATACCCCGAAGCACATAACAGTGGTATTGACATTTTCACAAGGGATAAAGACTGCCGGAAAAGATTGACGCGAATATCACAAGGGTAGACGAGCGTGAGGCCAACAGTCTGAGCGGGGAAACTGCTCTCTTTAGAGAGAGAGAAAAAAAAAACGTTCGGTTGAAGATGGATTGTAGTTTAGAAAGAAAGAATTTGATTTTCTTTGATAATTTGATACGACCGAAATGAGCTTTATAGTGCCATTTCAAATTATATTTTATACAAAATTGTATACAAAATCAAGTTTCACATTTGGATAAACTTACTAAATTCTGTCATGAAAATGAAGTGTATAACGGAAGCAGATAGGAGCCTTTTTTCCCTTCAATTTTTGCCCCCCCCCCTCCCCTACTGTACAATTTCTCTTTCTTTCACTCTTTGATATTTCTGTTATGGGCTTTATATACTTGTTATAAATATTTCACTAAATATTGTTATTATTAAGTAATATTTACAATAATACATTAAGAAAATATATCTTGGAATTCGGTACTCAAGCTGTCAAGCATATCATTGTGTCAGATAGCGAGTGTGCAGGCAGTCCTCTCATGTACCTACTAGAGAAAATACTGTTTCGTGATCAAGAAACATGTGGGTTTGTTTCCTGCCGTAATCCAGTTTGAGGATAACCCTCCAGGAGGGCCAGACTAAGATAGATCAGGGATGGTGGGGTGATCGATGGTGAGATGGCCGTGGTCATGATGGTAGTCCGTCTGAATTTCGAACCCAAAGGGGAAAGCATCAAAATAAAACCTCCGTCACACCACAACCACGCAGTCCCTAACCGATATCAACCCCATGCATTCTTGTATTCATTTCCGGTATTGGTGTGAACCCAATCCCACTGGTGTGACAGAATACGACATCGAATGTTCAGCTGGTATTAACGTGAGCCTTGCAAGCTCATTACGTTCATGGTTAATATATTGAGCCCTTTTTCCCATCTGATTAGTACTCCGTCTATGACATGGTGATTCTTGTATCCCCTCCTGTCTAATAGGAATAGCTCACTTTCTGAATGCTACCTTTACCATGGACTTAATGGGGCAACTTGGTAGAATATTGCAGATATGTTTGAGAACATATAAGAAGGGCGTGATGACATAGGGAATTTTTAAACTTAACGAATAATTTTTTTCACACAGCATCAAGATTCGCCTGTATGATATGTAAATTTTAAGATTTGATTATGAGATAACAACAATTTTGCCGTAGCATCAACGGTATGATAAAAGGTGTAAACGACTTGCCGTAGATGTAATCAGATTCTATCCGTATTGACCCAGGTCGACCTGCTATACCCCTCAAGAACTTATCACTTCCGGTATCTGGCTCATTTTAATTTCTGAAATAGAAAACCAAAACAAATGTTCATATTATACTTACTTTTCATTATATAAAATAACCCCATATTGGATTAAGTAGAGGGTTTGCATTAGATTGGGATGATAATGAACAATATCCGCTACACCGCAACACTCTGAAACGTATTTTAAAAGTTCAAATACATACGCAGGGAGAAAAAGATTCACAAGGGGCCAAGTAATTTTCATTCTGCATTCCATTGCGCTATTCCGAACGAATTAGAGAAGACTCTTATACAAATAGAACACCCTTGTTTAAAATATTCCCGCGGTCAAGTCATAATCATGTTAATTTAGATACTTCCAATATCCGAAGCGCACATTAGTTTCGACGGACTTTCCACTTGATGTGTAATAATTATTTTCTTTGTATTCATTTCATTGCATTCGATTTCATGATATGCACATTTTGATTCCACGATGGTATGTGCCAGGCGTCCCTTGTCGAATCTAGACCTTGGGATGGTAAAATGTTGCTTATTGGCAGATTTGCATTGGCAGCCAGGGTTGGCCTGCAGACCCTATAAAAAGATTCATTAGAACATCCCATCGCAGAGCATCATTAGACGTAAATGGCCTACAATTAGGCCTTGATCATGTCTGCAACGAGCGAGTCAGGGTTCACAGAACTGCGGCTCGTGTCCTCTTTAGGCGTTGTACTTTTTCTTCTCCCATTCGCCATGCTAGGACACTTGGACATTTTGGTATGCCGTTTGGTACAGGTGGCGGTAGGCAGTTTCGAACGACAAAAATATGTTTTTGCACAGGACGCGCCAATTTGATGGCGTTATGTGATAATTAAGTTTATGCATGAGGATACTACAACGCTTCTGTTCCTTACTTCGCCATCATTATTCAGTTCTATTTTAGTCGGGGATATTATTCATAACTTAAGGGCAAATTTCAGATTAGGCAAATCTGACGACTTGCCTATACGGCATCAATGCATGTGTACTAAAGTCAGTGAAGTTTGATTCAATAGAAGTAGCATTATTTCACGCAATTTCAGTGAGAGTTTTTAAAGAAAAGGTTTGTGGACGTTGTTCTAACAGCTAACAATATAATGCACCCAAACAGCTGTTAGCATTTTCATTAGATATCTTGCTCACAAATTTTGTATCATCCTCAAAACAAATTCATGAATAAACTGTCTGCTTATGGCTCACTAATATTTTCATCTGATCGTTGTAGAAGATGACTTAAAAGGCAAAATCTGAAAATGTTTCGAAAAGAGCCATTAAGACTTACTGCACTTCAAACATGGACTGTAGGTTCAAAACCAAAAGGTAAATGATGACTGACGATGGTCAGACCTTCCTTCGATTACTTGTGTTTCAGCTATTCTGGGAATTTCCTCTTTATAAAAATATAATAATACAATACGTATACAACTATATCATAGCGTTAAGACTGTAGAAATAAACACTCAACAAATTAGCAACACTAAACGACTACATCTATGTTGGATACAGGTAAGTTTCCAACTGTTTCTTAAATCTATCAAAAGGATAATGGAGAAAGTCCTTACACACAGCTCGATTTGACGAAAACGCATCATTAATTTTATGTAAATTTAGTTCAAAGTTTCTGGGATAGAGGCTTATATGGTACCCTTTTTAAACATTGAAATATTCTGCTTCTTTTTGTTATTCATGAAAATACATTTCTTTCACAGCTTCCTGATGTTGACTTAAGGTCTGCACTTAAGAGTAGGTAATGTTAGCTGGTTCTCCTCCTGAGTGCTTCCCTTTTGGGGATATGAATGAAGTCTCATCTCATGTTTCACTTAATGCATTTCAGATTCTCCGTATTGTATGGTCACACATCATGTCTGTTCAAATCTCCTCCAAACTCCAACTCTCTCTTTATCATGCACCCTCTGTTCCCATCAGCGCCCTTTCCTTTTTAAAGCGCCCTCCTTTTCTCCTTGAACCATTTCAGTCTCTAAATTCATCACCCCGTCCAACATCCTGCATCCCTTTACTACTCCAAAGCCCCTCACATACACCCTCCCCTCCAGTTACGTCTCTTCTCTCACTCTCTTTCGTTACCTTTGTATCTCTTTCTCCATCTTTTTCCTTGAACAACCTCCTTTTATTCTCCTCGGCCCGCATCTCGCCGCGCTCTCCTCGACTGACTTTCTATCATTAACACGACATCGCCCTACTTTATCTTTCTTACTCCATCCCTTTTATTCGTCTCGTATCGAATTCAACATTCGATCTTGCATTTGCTTTCCAATCTCCCCTATGCCTAGCTGCTTGCCATACATGTACACCCTAAAAGAACATTCAGATGAGCCAGAATGCATCGCATTACATCAAGATGCGAACTCATGTTAACGATTTCTTGCAAAGCAACCTTGAGTAACAGAAAATGCTTGTCGAAAACAGATCCATGATAATTATAATGAGAGATAAATCAGCACTGGCATTGTAATGTAATACTACGCAGCTACGCTGTAAAAACGCTGTTTAAAGTATCAAGCACGTTGTTTAATCCTGTCACTCTAACAAATAGTTTCTAAACTTGTAAAAAAAGTTGTATAAAAAGTTTTCAAAGTTGAAAAACATTTACAAAAAGTTTAAACAAAATGTAGTGGTATAGCATTTAAACTTCGAATTTCCGTAATGTAGTAATCAGGGGCCCGTAACACAAAGCTTAGCAATGATCGTAGAAATATTTTCTACGATTGATTCCATTGACTACAATACGCAATCAATCGTAGAAATCAAGCGTACGATTAATCGCTAACCTTTATGTTACGGGACCCAGGTCAAGTTATTTATATTTCTTTGTATATACAGCGCCACTATTTAGTAGACCTATCATCTACGTAGTCGTCTTCTATAAATGTTGATTACATCTTGCAATTTGCAGTACTGCCTCATGAAAATCTCGAAATAACATTTCCAATTAAGACATGTTCATCTTCTTTCTTTGATCTATCAGATAAAGTGTTTTCATCTGTAGAAAAACACAGAGCGCAAGTCTTTAGATTGAACGCATGCAGTTGGTTTGTGTTAAATCAATTGGAATTCAACTGTCATACAACGCCCTCTGACCCTTGACTTGCGCTAGATCTGCACTTGAGCGAAGTTCCTAGACAAATTTCAGCAATGCTTGGTCAAGGAAGAAAACGATCATGTAATCTTTTTGTTGGCAGTATTCGATCATTAATTCAAACACTTAAAAATGGATTGTGACAATACTCAAATCTGATTGCATTCTGTTTCAAGTATGCTGTTGTCTTGACAAGCTAAACAAATCACAGGCGGTGATGACCCACGTGCGAACAAGGATCTATACAAAATCACCTTGCCCCATCTCATTACGATTTCGAGCAAGTCGAGAACTAAGGTATAAATGAAATACATTAGGTAATTGATTGTAAGATTATGCTATACAGCACCTGCTTCCGATTTCACTTTTTTTCATAGAAATACTTTGAATTATCAAGAAGTCTCTTGGCGTGATGTCTCTATGAGTCGAAACATGCTGCTACTGCTCCCGTCTATTAAACCGAAATACAGAAAACACAACATTTGAAAATCTACCACTCTTCGTGGAAGAGATGAACATCGATGTAATGTCTACTTGTAAGCTGACAAATGATGGTAGATTGATTATTTCTGAATTCTCTCGTTAGCCTGGATTCACTGTGTCTCTTTTACGTTGGGAAACATCAATCAGTGACACTGCGACAGATATGGTAGGTTTAGGTTTCAAAGCTTACTATTGAAGAAGAAGAACCTCATACGAATACCTACAATGTGAATCAAACATAAAGGCGAGAAATAACCACTTTACTCGAATCACCGAAATTGACCACGGTTAGCTTCAAAATTTGACATTAGCGAGTTGTATAAGTGTGATAACGAAACATGTCGAAACGCTTTCTGGTGTAAATTTCCTTCTCACTGTCATAATGTTCAATATTTGGTAGTTCCGAGCGACGTATTATTTTCCTGACGGTTGCCAGCGATACAGAATCGTATGTAATTACCAGAAAATGAGATAACGAACACCATTCAGGCCTGGAGGGATATGATTTATTCTTTACGAAGTTGTGTCATGCTTCACAGTCAAGGCGCCATTCCTTCATGAATATGTTGGAATAACATATTTTCAAAATTCATATCATCCCATTCATCCCGTCATTCTGTTGTCCATCACCTATTCTCACTTTCTTTTATCTTCAGATAACAAGTTTAAAGGAATTCTATATTGACCATTATGGTGTTTAACATCCAGTCACACCAACCAAACCGACCCAAATCCGACTGATGGTATGCCATAGGGACCAATGCAATAACTTTTGTCCATTTTTTCCATTGTGACTGCGGGTAGGGAGCTAACAGTTCCGTTTGTTTTTTACCTCTCTGCAGAGAGCCATTTGTAAATATAGTCAACCTTAATTTGGATAATATGGGAATTACCCAGGGCTCACACTCATCATTCATCTTCTCTTTCGAATTGGCTTCGGGAGATCTGTTAGCTCTTTAGAATTCTTTCGTGGTAAGATAGAATTGTTGATCCTTTCTTAGGTCACAGAAAGACTATACAGGAGCAATCGTGGATGTTAATAAAGGAAAATCACCCGATTTAGCAGCTGGGTTTAAAGCAATGGTTTTTACTTTGCCACAAAATAAAGGAGAGAAATAGAAATAGCGTCCATGTCTTACACAATACATTTGCATTTATATTGCGTTTAATAGGGTTGGCGGAAGAATTTGCTATGTTGGATGAGAATAGAAATGCTCGTGGAGATTCTTTCAATACACGCAAATGACTAGGTCTTCACCAAAACACATCAACACTAGATACATCATTGTCACGACCAATGACATTACAACAGAATGTGAGCTTAATTTTGACCTGGTGACGAAATTTATACTGAATTATCTTTCCACTCTGCCATCACTTTAAAGCAATATAATACAATCTTCTTGTTTTATGAAAGTCATCCTATCCATAATGAACAGTAACTACTGATATCTTGTATAGTTCATCACCAGAAATTGTGGAGCCATATTTCTGGGGCGGGTGTGTGAGGAGAAAAACACAGTAGACACTTTTTCTTGTGAGTCAGTTGACAATTAAAGGGCAAGGTGGTTGACTAAAAGACATTTCCCCCAAATATTGATCAAAGAAAATCATCAAGAATCTTTCACGAAAATATAGCATAAAAATTGGAAGATCATGTTTTTCTCATCTCTATCAGTACATCACTGTCCTTTAGAAGACAAGCTGCCAAAGCACTTCACTCCACAAGGGGATAGTTGGGAAAAAAAATCTGCGGTCAACGACACTCACAAAATCCACAATTATTGCGAAACTGCCAATTTTCTTCTATTTTCACCTTTTGTTGGTGTTCCTTAAAGAAGCTGGATTAAATAAGATTACGTTTCATCAGGGTACCTGGACGCTAGGCTCGTTACCAAATTCATCTATTCATATTCCCAAGCGATAAACAAAAAATGGCAAGCGATGGAATAGGCATCGATTTCACCCCATGAGTATCTATCACTTTGCCTGTCAAGATTATCATTACATCATATACTCTTTGTACGAAAAGGTAATTCATCCCGCGTTCGACATACCCTGATGTACTCCAAGTACTTCAATGCAACGTTTGGACTCTCCTCTATAATTATCAAATGTAACAGTAATTAACAAGCCTTTGCGTTTTTTGTTTAGTCGTGACAGGTTGACTAAGTAAAAGATGAATTCAGCTTCTTAATAAAGAGTACGATACAATAAAGCAGCACAAAGAAAAAAAGGTAAAAAGAGAGTAAGAAGGGGGAAGAAAAAGATGGGTGGGGCTGAATACGAGGCGGGTAATGTACTGCCGGTTGTTAGAGTAATACAGTGGCGTAGATATGGGTTTTGGAGATGGGTTTTTTTGTACGAAAAAAAATTACGACCAAGAAAAAAAAAGAGAAAGGAAAGAGGGAAGGCTGAAATAAGATATAATAATATTATGTAAAAATCTATCACAAAGTTTGATTTTTATAATAAGAATGTCGAAATTTTTGCTCGTTCGCAACTTTATATAAATTGTACGCGATACGCCATATCTAGCCCCCCTCAATTGTTTTGGCTCATTACGCCACTATTTGAATATATATAAATAAAGGAAAAATCAAACGAACAAAGTCTTGGAGGTGACAACACAACATAAGCAGTACAGACTCTTTTTCGCCATTATACAAAACAGGCGGAAATTAGAATCTGTGAACAAATTATGTGTTCTAGATTTTCAAGAAAACGCTCTCCCTTGACAATACCTATCTGTCCACAAAGCCGTCCGAATTTTCTGTGAACTTTCTTGCGTTTCCAAACATCGAATTATCTGAGAAACCTTCAGGTGATGCCGCAAGAGAACTCTAAGGAATTGTGGAATAGCATTTTCAGAAATAATATAAACTTTTGTGTATTTTATGCCGACACACGAAACTCACAAGGAGAGGGGGGTGGGTGCAGGAAACAGAGAGGGGATAGAGAAAGAGATGGGGGAGGGGGGGGGGTGGGGGCAATGCACGCACACTATTTGCTACGTAATGACTGGAATGTTGCGACGAAAATTTTTTACCACTAGACATTTTTTTACCTCAGATCCGCTTTGAAAAGATAGCTTCATCTTACCAATTCGCCTAGGAAATTTCACCAATGGCGATTATTTGATCACTATTCATGTATAACATATTTTTTAGTTAGCTTTCTACATTTATTTACTGTTTTGGTTAATTTTTTTAAATATCTTTTGTATAAGGGGGGAAAATTATTACATTTACCGACATCCAGTACTATGAATGTCTTTATATTCAATTGAAAAGTCTTATATTTATAAGAAAGAGTCGGGCAAATTATTACATCGATTGGAAAATGTTAAGCAGATTAAAATTGTAATTCATGCAGAGAGAATTTTGAGGACTGAGAGAAAAGTCAATCTAGATTAAAATTCGGGAATCTCTCTTATCTGGTAACTGGTGAGAAAGGACAATGAAATCTACTCTCAATAAAGTTCATCGCACGGGCAACGAATTGAACCTGATCAAGATTGCTTCTGGTAACATACAATGAAGAAATTTAAGCTGTTTTTTTTTATAAGAAATCACTCTTTTTTCCACGCGCATTCAATACGTAGGTATCAACATAAACGGTTATGGTGGTGATAAAGAAAAAAACAACTAATACACCCCCCCCCCTCCAAACGAAAAGAGAAAAACATACGATAACGATACAAATCTTATCGTACCCTTGGTCCTATAGGACCTTTTCCTCATCATCACTGAAAAAATATGATATCGGGTTGAAAGTGGGAGCTCTCTAAGGTGGTAAGACGATACAGGCTAAATTTGTGCTTCCAGCGCTCTGCCTTTTTATCATCGTGCAAAGGGACACTTGAGCGTGGTATACGAGCTTTTCAAGAATGGTGGCATTAACCCTTCAGCTACCGGGATTACAACTCCTCGCGCTTGTCACTGCGATTTCGAGAAAAAAATTATACTCGCACTTCCTCCAGGAGCAATGCCGATATTTATTTTCTCTATTTTGCTGCAGACGTCATAGCTGCCTGATGGAGCAGTCCCTGGTCTTCTTCGGGCTTTAACGGGGCGCAGCGTGTTCCAGATTTGGATGAATCCCTTGGTGAAATGAGCAGCGACAGGACGCTTCATTTGCATTCTATTTGCGCCACCAGAGACCTGTTAGGCGACAGATTATAAATCAAGTGAACGCGGACTCAATACGTGTTTCACGGACTCACTCATCTAGTTCAAAATGCTGGAGAGGGGATAATATAACGTTGCATTAGTCCTTTGAGGGGCCAGTGGTGTGCGCGAGGGTGCTTATGTATGTGAGCGTGTGTGTGACTACGTGGGTGTGTGCTTAGTACATCTGTGTGTTTGATAGAGAGGGGGTGTAAATAGGGGGGAATGCGTATGCATGAAGTGTATTCGTGCGGTCAAATGTGTGTGTGCGCGCTTGATATATAATGCACACATGTTTGTTAGTATATAAAATAAAAAAGATTACAATTTCTCATAAAATATCTTAAAACTCCCTCCCTTATATGTCAGTGCAGGGAACATCCTTCTGTCCACGCAAAACGGCTCTTAAATTCTACTTTCTATGTCACGATTGCTGGAGGGAAGCAAACTGATAAAGAAAAAAGAGCAAAAAGGGGGAAGGGGGGGGGGGGAATCTGGTACTAAATACATCCTTAAAAGCTTCCTTCCTTTTCATTTCATGTTGCAAATTTATATTGACATCGAGTAGTCCCAGAAAGGCACTTCACTCTCCGACGCCACTCCTTGATGTCTGGCTTAAATTTACTTCGTAAAGGATCCTTGCAAGGAGAAGATTAATGCACTGCAATTCTGGAAAATTACTTAAAAGCCACCATCCATCATTATCCTGCAGATAGTTTCCTCAAGCAACGGGTTCCTTATGACCTGGTTATATGGGGGTATTGGATCACTCTAATATTATGTCTTCGTACTTTCACATACCCAAGGAGGGTGATTGCGTTAATAAACCATTATAACCTTCCACTAACTTGGTCATCACGATAATCCGTCCTTGTTTTTCTAGCATTGTCCACATTATTGTGACAATATCTTTGTTTGTAGGTTAGTGGGTCTCTTTTAGTTTACGTATTTATTTATTTACTTCTTTGTTTATTTATTTATTTGAACAGATATCTTTGCGGCGGTGGCACTCACATTGCGGTGCGTTCATTATGCTTAACTCTAATGTAACGTTTAAACTAGGGACGGGGATAATTATGGTCTCTTCGAATTGCATGCACCCCTTTCTTTTACCCAACCTCCTTCATGTCCTTAACATTAAGACCTCTGAAATCATTTGGTAAAGGAAACCTGACGGGTCGTTTCACAGCATCATCTGATCATCGGTAAATGCATCAGTTAGCTTTAAAACAAATGTCAGTGGTTGACGTGATAGAGAGCGACGGAAAGCTCTACTGTAATTGCCTATTCATCTTTGCCATGTTAGCATTTGCGCCAGGGAAGCCCACCTACGTTTGACTAATCCCTGATCCATTTTCCTTCCAGTTTGTTACAATCTGACTTTCAAGACACAGTTCCCTAGTAGCGTAGTAGAAATGTCCCTACACAATTTGACTAACTTCTGTCATGTCTTTCAGTCTCTGTAAAAAAGGGAATAGCGCCGGTAGGTTATTTATGAGTGAGCAAAAACTAAAGGAAGACTTTTCACGTTTCAGACACAATGTACTTTTTCATGATGTACCTAGTCAACTTCTTATCACAGTAAATACAGTCGTATAAGTGTTGTGATTATTCTTCATTCATCTGTAGACATAATTACCCCTTAATAAAGATTCTCTATCAATTTATTCCATTCGACAATTCGTAACATTATTTAGAGTCGATAATATAGTGAAGTCGGGAATCTCTGTTGAAATAATTACAAACACATGTTATTGATAATGAACACTGTTATTTTAATAATTAATTTTCCTTGAAGTCATGCAGTGATGCATGGATTGCACACTATCATGTCTCCGGAAATATCAAGCAACATTAAGCACGTCACATGATGCCGCAACTGAGACATGGGCTTCCAAATATTGCGAAACGATAGGAGCTGCTCCATCGGGCGGCAGCATTAATTATAAATTAAACATATTCATTTTAGGAAGCAATTCTTCACTCCTCAGGCTGTTAGGAATACTCTCGCTCCAAGCGGTGTTCCTTAGGTATATAGATCTTGCTATCAGGGAGATGGGAGTAGACTCACTGGAGCTAAATAGTCAAGGGAGGAAATATGGAGGGATCGCAACATTTTCCCATGGGCTCTATATTAAGGGAAAGGGAGCTGTAGTGCAATGGCATATTCTAAGGTAATTGCCTATTCATCTTTCAATCGAGATGGAGACAAAACAAACAAGGCTTACTAATGCCTAACCTTCTCTCGCAAATAATGACCTTCAATCTGAAGGACAATTGCCTGGGGATAGAAAGACAGAGGAACATAAGAAAGAAAGAAGTGGAAGAACATGAGAGAAAAGGAAGAAAAAACACGCATGCATGGCAAATGTGAAGGATGATCAAACTTAGGGAGAAAAAGGAGGGAGATTAAAGGAAGAAAATTAAGTACACGAAAGGGGACCAAAGAAAAGTTGGAATGGTGCTTCTATAGGGTGGCAAGTATAATATCTAGTTTACTGAGGGACAATCATTGAAATAATACAGTTCATGCTTTGGAATCTTAAAAAAAGACTCAAATTACAGCTCATAGATTACATGATTGTAAAATTACTTACCAGACAATACTACGTGCTTTACAGGAATTGAGAATTAAAACTAACTAGATATCTATAGAAGTATATGTTGGGATGTTGAGATGTATGTTATGACATGACTGTTTCCAAACAGACTAACGTAAGGAGAGACGGATTCATTCATTTAATGAAATTGAAAGATGTCATTCCACCCACATAGCTCGAGATCAGTAATGGCGATGCTATTTTCTTCATATTTTTTCTTATATTTTTGGTTTTGTTTCTATAAGAAAGAAGCACTTAACATTAGGGTCTTAAATTACTAAATGCAAGGTCTACTCACAAGGATGTCACTTAATTAATATGTCGTTGTTTAGGAAACATGAATAAAATCACCATTGTCTGCACTTAGCCATGTTGGCGGCAAGCTTTATCTTGATCAAATATAATTTTCTATCAAGAGGTAGAATGTACTTTCTCCCTAGTCTCACTTGTTTACTTCATACAGGCTAACTGTATTACCAAGTCAAAGTTCTTACGGGAGCATAATAACACATACTGAATAAGTAAATAAATAGCTAAACTAAATCTTCATCCCTTGTATTTTCAGAAGCCAAAACAATAATTTCCATCCATAATTATAACGCATAAATTTTCATTATGATTTCTTTTTTTAAATGCAATCTTAACAGTTTTATTAGATTTGTTATTGCTTTAGAAAAAAAGAATAGTTAAAGACAGTTATTTTCTAACAGATGACTAGTGTATTTCCTCAATGGAATACGCTACATCTTCTTAAAAGAGATCTGATTTTTTTTTCAAGCCAACACTTCAAATGGACAGAAAGATTGTTCGAATTCTCGCTAAAAGTGTAATTGGCTATCGTGGTTATTCCCAAGGATAAGTGCTTGCAATTACATCTTTGACGGATGTTGATTATTCATCCCAAAATCAACATCATGATATCGGGTTGAAAATAATATCTACCAGCAGCTCCTACGATGATCATTTTACGGTTAAAATGCTATCAAATTTCCGTCATTATCATTATCTTTAGGCCTTGTTGACATTCCGTTCAACCAATCGATACAAAAGGGGAAAGAAACCGAGCCTCGAAGGATGACCCTCTTGTAGGTCCATGGAATATGTAAGGCACATGCACGTAATATTCCTGAACATACACACTGCAAAAACTCCGGTGTTGATTTAACACCAGACCGGAATTTATATATTATGTCCACACCAGAGAAGTATTGAAACAACACCAGATTGGAATAAAACCGATGCTGTTTTACTACTAATTGGTGTTGTATAAACGCCTATATGGTGTTAGACCAAAACCAAACTGGTGTTGTTTAAATGGTGTGGACATATATAGATTCCAGGCTGGTGTTAAATCAATACCGGATTTTTTGCAGTGCAGTCACTTGAGCGGAAGGGTTGATTAATTGCGTTCCATCATCATCCATTCATTTCTGGCGATTAATCATGGCTCATCTACGTCCAGAGCTAATCGAGTTCTTCTTAACTCTTAGCTGTGGAGATTTTCTTATAGGGATCTCTGAGATAAATACGAAATATTTCACGTTTGATGGGGTGATTTAGAAAAGGTTAACAAAACTGTCCACTGATTTCAATAAATTGTATCCACAAACTGCTTTATTTTGTTGCAACATTACGATCTACTTTATCGATAACTATTGGTCAAAATTAATTACACATTATTAGTGTACGTCACTGACCACCAGCGATTTTATTCTTCCATTATTAAAATAAATACCATGCAAGTTGCAATAGCTTTCTGTAAAAATAAATCATAATGGCAATTGCATATCGTGTTATACTAACAACCCATCAAAATTATAAATCATTTTGGAAAAAGAGAAGGAACAAGACGCATGTACATTATAACACGGCACAATGTACCATGCGCCCAGCAAGAATTCCGCTTCCCTCTTTCACTAAATTACAACCCGTCTTGTTTATTTTGTCTGCGGCTGATTTTCTTGTCCATTAGCCTGATTAGTGGTCACTTTGCAGATGAGAAAAAGATGTTCCATGGGTTATCCTCAACCACATCCTCACACCAAGAGCATTAACATTTTCCCTGCCACGGTTACATGGGCCTACATTTCCTACGCGCAGCACCTGTATTCTTTATTAATCACTATTCGGAAGATATATTCTACGTCATGCCCTTCTTTAGCATGCCAAAGCACCTCCTTCGTGCCATCTTTAGCTTCTTCGTACGTGTGTGTGAAGTCCCTTACACACCCTTATCATGTACTTGGCTCTATTGATCTGTACAGCCTGTGTTTGCAAAGGATACTCGACCTTCCTCGTGCACTATTCCAGGTTCTAGCCTCTATCGCCCCATCTCTCCCCAACTACCCCACCATGCCCATCCTCCCACATAACGCGGTCTTTATACTGACTTGAACTGTGCCTGGGGCGAGGTTATGCACCCCCTAACAAAGTCGGCAATCAAAATAACGAAGTAGATCTAATGATGGCAATCCTTCGTTTATCCGTAACATCGTCACGGAAATGTCATCTCACCAGAAGGCGAACCGGGGACACAGACAATACTAGCAACCTCCCTTACGCCTGAGTACACATTATGTTTCCTAGGTAATTGGTTATACACCAGCTTGGCGTTTACCAGCAAAAATACTGTCCTGCCGAGTTCCTACGGAAGTTACCATAACACAGAAACAGAAAACAGAAACATTCTCTCTCAAAGTCATGAACTCTGGTTATGAGTTAAAGCAATCGAATATGTTTCCAGTATATTTTAGAGCGTTGTATATTACAAAAGGGAAATCAACTTAAAAGAAATCGAGTGAGTTATGTTGATATGGTTAGAAAAGACGATGAAGGGTAATCTCCAAGGCTTTGAATAGAGAGAAGCCCGTTCGTTTATGCCCGAGTTCCTCCATTAATCCATAATAAATGTAAAGCTATATCGCCTCAAGGTCTCAATGGAAAGTATCTCCCCGCTAAAGATTATTTTGGGGCCGGATGATAGGTTGCCGTCATGGTTGATTTTCCTGATGTGTTGTTTACCTGACTAGGCTATACTTTTAAGACACATCCCTTGGCGATATCTCTATGTCCTGAAAGTTGGCTAAGTGTCCATACTTGGTGGACAAATATGACGGCGTAATCTTGAATTGGTTCCACTTTGTAATGATAAAAACAACCAGTAACACGAATGACACCAGTAACATGAATATTGTCAAATTCATAGTTTTTTCCCGACTAGCAATTTGGCGCTTTGGTACCAGCTAAGATCGACATTTCTCCTTGAATATGAGCTTCAGTGATATATATATGTTTGATTTCCCCATTAGCTCTTGCCATGCCACTGAAACTTAAACTGGGAACATTTCTGTTTACTGAGCCTGTAGTCTATTATACCCCCTTTCCAACTGAAAAAAAGTAGTTTCGGCTATAACTTTGAGCTTCTGTACACATTGGATAGCTGTATTACCGTAAGGGTTTCCCCATCGATCCTTCATGTATATTGATGTTGACTGTTTTAGCATGTAAAATTAAGGAGGAGAACAACCTGCCTATCAAACTTTACCGTCAAAAGTAATATTGTTAGTATATTACCAGAAAGAGTGGAAGCTATCATTGGAGATGTAAATTCCCCATTATCTGAACCCTCCTTCGCTGAATATCTTCAAATCAATATTAGAATCATATTGAAAAAGTACTTTGTAGAATTAGGAGTTCAGAGCTAGTCCAGGTCAAGACACCTGTTTAAAAACTGCGCTATATGCAAATTTATTAATATGAATAATAATGTTCATTATTATTATGATAATTATTATTATTATTATTATTATCATAAATATTATTATTATTAATATCATTATAATCATCATCATTTAATATTATTATTTTCGCTATTATGATAAAAATAATTATTACTATTATTATTATTATCATTAACTAAAGTCGGTAAGTTCATATCTAACTCTGATAACTTAAACATATTGATAAAATGTCATTACTGTCTCTACTTATTTGTACTGAAAGCTTGGTGTGTAATGTTGATGGGAAAGCAGGAGAATCTGTAGGAAACATATTGCTCTGATGTCAGATTACGTGTATGTAACTAAACATTCAATAAAATTTCATTCTTTATGTCTCATCCACATTGCGCTATCTAACTCTGATGTGAATCTAGTATTAACAGGACACTCGATGCTTTGATATGAATTCACTGTATATTCTTTGACAATTATATTAGAAACACTCAACAATCACTTCATCAAATCTGCATAGGGGTACTGCCTGGGTACTGTTGACAGGAGCAAGGATCGAGATTTAATGATGACGTGATTTCCGGCAAAACTGATAATGCCATAATTATCGGGGCTTGAACATCCACTACTGATTAAATATTCATTCTACGCTTATTCATTCCTCTCTATCTATTCAAATTATCTTTTTTGTCGGAGTGGACTTTGCCTAAATGGTTCATTTTGTTTATACATGTAGTGACATACGCTATCTAACGCTGATGTGAACTTAGTGCTATAAGAAAACTTTTATTCTTTGTTGTAAATTTAAACGTACGACTGAGTTTGCATTTTCCATGGAGAGTCGACAAAATTTGAAAATTAGTTACTTAGATAGGTTGTTTAAAAATGAAATATGTACGTAAAAAACTGAATTCACGAATGCAATTGGACAGATATTACTCATAAGGAATCGATTTTCAATGTCTCATTTTAAAGCGGTCTATTATATCTATCGTATATTTACGTTGTATACTAAAAGGAAAGTTATTACTTTGAATTCAACATGACCTGTACAAGCCTTTACACAATTATATAGAATAATCCCATCTTAATGTTTGATTTTATCTATATCGACATGTGCAATGGTGCTATTTAAGCCTGATATGAATGTACTGTATTAGAATCTACTCTCAAGAGTGATTATAAGATTCCACTCTGTCACGAAATAAAGGGACTGCAACGATTTCGAAAGAGGAGGGGGGGGGGTTAAGTAGGGGAAGGGGGGCTCAGGGTCCCCAGCCTACCTTCCTCACTGGCTCCGCTGCCCCTGGAATAGTAACCCTCTGTAATCATCATCTCGTTCATTTACCCAAACACCTTATTAAAAAAAATCCATGCACTGAGAAAAACACACATCAGTTACCGTTCATGCCAACCCCCCCCCCCCTCACAGAGGTAAAAGTTTTATATGGTTGCAATTTCCGTTACATTTCCAACGTGCAATCACGACTGTATCAATTCATTGCTTGTACCTTCTTAAGTAAAGGTGTGCTGAGTGAAGCCTTTTTTTTTAACGGCCATTTTCTTTTTTATTCTTTTCCTTATTCAATATTCGGCTTCATGCTATTAGCACCTTGCGCTTATCGGCAATTCAGCAATTGCCACTTTGCGCATTTATCATCGTAGTTTGCTTGCCAAGCCTCATTTAAATCGGGGTTTATTCAATCGTTATGATGCTTGCATCTTTTCAGTCGACAGAGGCTAATTCGTCTAATGATGCGACACCATTGTGCTCGCGACCACAATCCCCGGCCCTCGTCTACTCCGTTTCAAGGTAAGATGGCGTCACTCTTTTGGCTGATAGGACTTACTTGCTTCAGACTGAGGAAAATCATTTCTTGGGCGGCGGCGCCTTCGGGGAGGGGGTGGCACCCCTATGACTTTTTAGGTAGTAAAAATAGAGGGGGGGGGGGAGAACGAGAAAAAATGACCAGAAAAGAGGAAAGTATATACATGTATAAGAGAAGTCTTATGACTTAATTCCCCCCCCCTCATGTAATTGAGAGAAAAAATGACGTCACTGTTAGATCATTCTTCTACTCATCGCAATAGCGAGTTTTGGCACTGCGACGCACAACGAATTCAAGAACACCGTAAATGTATTGAAAATACCCGTCAAGTGACAATGACCATGCAAGCTGGAAGGACTTTGACGAAAATTGCTGTTCATCCTAAGTTTCGGCTCTGACGAAAATTGCAAAGTAGGTCATTTGTCTCGAGTCACTCATTTTCGACAAAGCCTTCTTTGTTGCTCATAGTCACGAAGGCAATTTGACAATATATTTCCCATGTTCTTAAAAGCGTCCTGCGTCAAGGTACAAAAATTCCCTAGCATTATAGTGCGGCCCCTGGAGACGTGCAAATTTTCTTTTTTGATTCGTACTCTCACACGCCTTGATGGGAATTGCCACTATTAAAGCAAGCGGAAACGGCATAATTCAATCGGCTGTGGATATTTTGCTCACAATCAGAATATTTGATTTTCTGTCACATGTCTAGTAAGTCAGTTATTATTAAAATATCGTTTCTTGTTTAATTATTGTGGTAATATACCTTGACCGAATTTTGAACATGGGTGTGTTGCCGAAAAAAGGTAAACGTCACATGAATTATCTAAATAACTCACGTTTTATGTACGGTAATCAAAAAATATTTCGGTCTACATAAATTTATAGCACCAATATCAGTCAATTGTTGATATAAACGTGAAACTGACTTAGCCTAGTCCTTATCTGCTAAGTATGATTTTAGAACCAAAATGGCATTTATTACTTGTCATGATTTCAGTAATAAAGAGAAATGCTATTTCATATTTTTCGCGAAGAGAATTGATACAAATGCACATTTTGCCATCAGTTACTCAAGTCATTTTACACGATCTGTTTATTTTTAAAATTTAATTTCATATAAACATTTATTTTCTTCAATTTCACAAAGTTCTTCAGATTTTGTGAACATAAATTCATACAAAGTAAGTTTGTCAAAAAGAATATAGATATTTTTACTGCAGCAAAGTGTAAAAATCCCTCTTGTGATAGCAGGAAAATCCTATTTTCATCAAAATTAGTTGTCTGAAAATAAAACCGATTTGATCAAGATGTATAAGATCCCTTCAAATTTCATCTATAAGATTTACTATTGATATAGGTTACCCTACGCACTTTCAGATCTTGACACAATAATAGGTAATATTAGAACAAAATGCCGCCGAAGAATTTATCAATCCATCAATGGGAAATTGGGCCGCCATGCAGTTCAATCCAAGAGAAAGAATTGAAGGGGCCACCAAGGAGCGTAGAAAGGAATGCAGCTTAATGTATGTCGGGAAAACCAACTTGATTTTCCCTCTACAATCTAAATTGCGGGAATTTGAATAATAAAGCTAGTCAGATTGTTGTTAGGGACCAATCTAGTTCTGGACTTAGTTTTATTCCTAAAAAAATATTTTTTAATCTCAAAGAATTTGAATTCAAATCCTTCGAGATTTTTCTTTTTAATTTCTAAATCTCAAATGATTTGAATTCATTTCCTTCGAGATTTGAAAATTAATCTTTAGGAATAAAACTAAATCCAGAATTCGATTGGGCCCTAACTATACAGTCCACCTAGATTTATTATAAATTCCTGTCATTTAGAGTGTAAATAAGAAAACGTGAAGCCATGAGCTGATTACGAGAAAAAAAATCAATATATAGAAATAGTACTATTTTAATACATTCTAGCATTTCTAGGAAATATTTGCTTGCATAATTATTATCCGATAAAACTAATATTTTTCTATTAATTTGAATCCGTGAATTCTTTTGAATAAAGAGTTAAATCCCAACGAACGATTTAAAAAAAATCTAAAACGATCTAAAAACTATGAGATGTGAGTTCAAACACATAAGATTCAAATCTATATTGAGCATAGTTCGGTCTAGTTGATCACTTTTATTTTTCTAGTTTAATCCAGAATAACAGGTGTTAAGTCTTGTAATAAAAATTCTTGGCATTTGGGTATATACTCGTTTGAGCAGCAGACATTTTAAACATCTTTGAATCGAATGAAGTTGTCAGCATCAGTTGAGTACATGTATCTGATTACCAGATGTATGTCTGTCTCCCTTAGGCATATCCCACTCATCAAATTACAAATGATTTGATATACATAACACAATCCCAGTACATTTCTTTATTTAATAATGATCAATCTTAACAACGAAAATGAATAAAAGGAGGAATGCAAATTTTGACTTTATAAGCGAAAATATCGTTTTCTAATTCAATAATAGAGGAGCGGATTTCACTCTATGAAAGTAAAATTGAATTTCAATTGTGGCTTGAAAATAGAAGCGGCAGTTTGATAATAGGAAAGGTATGACATCGGGGGCCCGTTTAAAGAGTTAAGATTGATCCAATCAATCGTAACTCTATGGAAATCCACCAGTGTCATGATTTTTTTCTAAAGGAATTTTGCAAAATGTCCTTTGTAAACAAAGGAGATCACACCAAATTGTCAAGAAATCAATGAATTTATGGATATACATTCATAGCTAGATTTTTTTTAAATAAACATTTTATGTTTTAATATATGTTGACTTTGCTGGCTTTGCATAGTTGCGATTGATTGGATCAATCGCAACTCTTTGTAAGACGGGGCCCAGAACTTAAACAATAATCGTACTCGGTGTTTGCGTAATGTCTGTTATAAATATGCGGGAATGGTTGTTTCGTTTGTGATAGTTTTTTTCAGACGCAGTTTGATGTATTTCAAGGAATCGTAACTATGTATCGTAGAGCGTTGTGGCCCAGTGGATTAGTCCCTGGACTTTTGAAACAGAGGGTCGTGGGTTCAAATCCCAGCAATGGCGTAGTTTCCTTCAGCAAGAAATGTATCCACATTGGGCTGCACTCAACCCAGGTGAGGTAAATAGGTACCTGACAGGAATCTATTCCTGGAAATGCCGAGCGCTGGAAGCTAGCTGCTTGAGCTACAGCCGGGGTAATAATGTCCAAGTGATTTGGAAACGCATAGAGACGTTATCTATAATGTGTTATGCGCTATACAAGAACTGACTTTTATTATTATCATTATGTAAAGCAAAGTTAGCCAACAGAATCGTCTAACCATGCTGAACACCCGAGAATAGGAACACACATCATTTACATATGCGCTACAGTCGCACCGATGAATCCGACTCAAAACCGACAGAAGCTTTTGCGTTATAACCAGTAACATGCCATCGGTCAGTCTGGAGTAGGTTTTGTTTAGGCCACCGCACGCATACCTTACGACTGGTTTTCGATCTCATTTTGGAACAAGTCGCATTTAGCTCATTCTCTGAAAATGTGAATGAAAAGTATCTATGTATTTGAGATTCAAATTAACTGAAATGATACTAATATAACAATTTTGGATGATTGCAAGCCTTCACTTTGTAGTAAGGACCAAATTAGTTTCAAATCGTATAGCCAGTCGTACGACTGCTATGACGTCATTTCCATTAGATATTAAATTTGCTTCTATTCAATTAAGGATGATAGCATAGTCATAGATTTGAATATAGGTATTCTTACGATGATTCAGAACATTAGACAGTAAAATATTCCATGTTTCAATTTATCAGCATTGAATTCTATATACGTTTTATTCCAAATTTGGGTCGCAGACCATTCATAAAGTGTGCGATGGCCTTTAGTGTGACTAGTGCGATCAGAGTAAAAAAATGTAGAGCTATGATATCTTCATGACCAAATGTAGGCCCCGTGACACGACGTTTGTTTTTTATGATTGATTTGTAAATTGCAATCAATGCAATCAGTTGTAAAGATATTCTTCTACGATGATTGCTAAGCTTCGTGTTACCGGCCCTAGGTTTGCAACCTTTGGGAATACCTTAGAAAGAAACCGAGAGCATAATAAGAGTCTCATTATGACTAATAGTCCTTGAGGATATGTGAAGCTTACGACAATGCAAAAACAGAAATGGTAACCGCAAACGGGAGAACGTGAGACATTTTAAATCTAAACTTCAATAGGGACACAAATGTGATAATGCATGCGCATGTACATATTTCTTTTTATCCTTGTGGATAAATTTGTAAGCCACTGTCTTTATTTCACCCGACGTGTTCTAATAAATATTCCTCAAAAGCAACTCATCAAAATGGAAATCGGAAATGTGTCTGTCTGCAGCATCGAATAGTTGAATTATAAATTGCTTTAGCGCGTTCATTTTAAGAATATGATTATGATTGTCATAATAAGAGGAAACATTTAATTCATTGAGTAACACCTTTTATGGGAAAGTGAGTTATCATTTATGTATGAAGGTTAACATGAGTGCACCCTATATGGACGCACATGCTCCCATATGAGCTCGCACTTCAATTCATAGGCGGTACTGAAAGAAAATAGCCATGATGTCTCTTAAGGAATGTATTAGGGGCACGGAGATGAAGTATAAATACAGAAGTGGCATAGGCCTACCGAAGGGGTTGTAGGAAAAGGGTTAAGTGAATGCCATCAAGATGATTTATACGCTTCTCGAGAGATTGCTCGACGGGACTTAGGAGGAATACAATGAAACTATACCAGCGAAATGGGTTAATGCAGGCTGCAGAATAACATTCCATCTTCTCTCCCGGGTCAACCACTTTACAAAGTTCCTCAACGATCCCTTCTTCATGTTCTTCATCATCTTACGCCATCATCGCCTTGCCTGGTGTGTTTTTAGACGGGATGAAAAGAGAAGGTTTCGATCGGCTCTCACGGAGATTGTTATTTCTTCATTGGCGATTTAATCGTGGGTAGTGTGTGATCAATAGAAGTGCTTGGGGACACGTGCACGGTTTGGTATCTGCATAGGATTACACGTTATCACAGGTGCAGAGGAACGTATGTCGTTGGGTTTCCACCAACCCACAAGGGGTGTATAGCTGCAACCATTAAAGCTTATCCCTGGTCGACTCCTTCATGGAAGAAGGAGTACTAGTCTTACCATATACATGTACGAACACCCACAATTCCCTGATGAGACCGCCGCCTGGCAGCATTTGCTACAATCATTACCAACCACAGTACAAGAAATTCTATTCTGCAGTCTAGAACATTATAATTTTCAGGTCACTTTATTCGACTCACATTTATATTGGTTTGCCCCTTCTGTCTGGAAATGTGGGAATACTAACAACTAAATTGATCAATTGTTTTCAATAGAGTGACATTGAAGATAGAAATTCTATTAAAACTGATACACCATGTGCTTTTGTTCTAGACATAACCTACGGATTTGCTGAGATATTGTCCCCCAATGTGACTGTTTTGCCTGTCTATATTTGGTGAGAATGTTACAATCAGGAAATTGTTGTGACCATGCAAGTGTAATGTAAGTCCCCAGTTCATATAACGTATCATACTCGCTTTTACAATTACAGAGAGTCCCATTTATTTTGCTGTAAACTTGGTTTAAAAGCCAGGTAAGGAATGCAACTATCTAAATAGAGTAGTTCCTAAGACCTAAAATTTAGAAATTTTACAGGATCACGAATTCACTTTCTGCCCTTTTAAGAAAGGAGCAACATGCAAACAAATTGGAAACTTCAAGAAATTATACTAAAGTTCTATTTTTCAGGTTACTGTTTCACATACAGTATGAGAAATAATCAGGCGCGGATCCAGGGGGGGGGGGGCACGTGCCCCCCTTATGAGAAGCAAAATTAAAAATTTGTAATGTAAAAATGCAATGAAAACAGAGGTGTGCCCCCTGTTTTGAATGTGAATACCTTTTTTTCTGGTACGAAAAACCCATATTTGTCATAATTTTTGGTTGAAACCTTTTTTTTTTTTTTTTTTTTTGCTTGTCAATTTTTTTGGGGTACGGAATACGAAATATCCTTCATTTGTGGGTGAAGACCTTTTTTTTTTTTGGGGGGGGGGCTTGTCAAACTTTTTCGCGGAAGAAATATCCGAAAAATTTGCCCCCCCCCTTTGGAAAATCCTGGATCCGCCCCTGGAAATAATATATATATATTTTTTATGTTATGAAATATGAAATAGTTAATGAGTGGGTGACGTCATTGGTTAGATTAATAACATGCCCACTTTTATGTGGATATAGCTTTTTTGTGAAATAAAGCTAAATCGTAATTAAAGTCAAACATTTTACTTTACTATGATTTTGTTATAATTTTAGCTTTAAATGTGCGTGTTTGATTTTTTTGTCTATTTCTTTCATTTAAACCATTTTTTAGGTGATGGACTTTCTTTATGAAGAATATTATTGATTGGAACGAGATATGCTTGAATACGTAAGTGGGGCTTTTCATAAAACACTTTATCAGTGATTTTAATTGAAAATTTGTATCCCAGCCAATCAGACGCATGAAGTTTATCAATTTTTTAACAGTTGTCAATGAAAATTAATGACTTTTTATTTACAAAATAAACCCAAGATGCATAATTATTGTTTCCTCAATGGCGAAAGAATGTATCGCACAGGCATGACAGGCGAGCTCTCCAATGATTCTTAATTAGTTTGCTGTATGTTTCTTTCATTAAAAACTTGATAGTTATTAAAAGGAATAGAAAGTTTATAACCAAATGGGTCGGTACTTCAAAGGCCTATTTGCATATCGATAGGTGAGAAAATAGAGTATTAAGCACGTTGCCCCTGCATGGATATGATAATCATGCGTTTAAGAAAAAATAGATTAGCAAGTATATATTCCAAGAAATTTAGGAATTTTTTTAGCATTGGCGTATCATAAATTATGACAGATTATCATTTGTAAGGTCATTATTTATAGTCACTTAAATGGGATTTACATCGACAACGGGATACTAATGAAGGGATAAGGCCTGAAGTAATTTAAATCAATCTATATATATTCAGAAATATAATCATTATTTCGAATTAGGAATACATGGGATATGAACGAAAAGAAACGTTGTCCTACCTTCCTCAATAATTGACAGTCTTCTATAAGTGTCTCTGGAAGTTATAAGAATGCTCCCATGAGGGTGGAATGTCCAAAACCAAAGAAAGAAAGAAAGTCACGACCTAATTTGGAAGCTCACCGAAATAGATGTGAACCGTCAAAAACATTTATAAGATCCATCTTGAGTGCTGCTGACGACGTATAGAATTGAAAGTGTGTATCTCTGTAGGAACTCAAACATAAAAAGGCAACATGCGCGATGGAGACGACAAGAGCAAATGCGGTTGAAGAGCACATTAAAAAGTAGACATCCGAAAGTCGAGGAAATCTAAGCCCACATTATGCGCCGGTGCAGAAGAGCGTTTGCTGCGTGCTGCTTGCCAGACAACCACCCTTGAAAATGAACACCGCGGGGAATCAGCTCAGGCAGTAACTGATGATTGAACGGCGTCGTGCACTTCAATACACTCCCTGACTCCAACACGATGAGATATTGTCAGGCGCTTGATCCCTACTTCGCGCCAAATCCGGAGTAGATTGCGACTTCCTTTTTATTGATGCCTCGTTGCTTTGATCCAGGCCCCATTTAAATCTTTTTTTATTATCCGGTGCTTTTATTATAACCACTGACAAGCAAGTGGATCTGAATAAGGTTATCTGGATAAAATTTGCAACTCGTAGGGCCTATATGCATAATGTTTTGAAGGTTAATTGCCTGAGGTAGGGAGGTAATTCGGATCATACCACGACCCCGTGCTTTATACTAATAATTTTATAAATTGTATTGTCAGTTAGCAAGACTACTCCTTTCCATATCATTTCAAGGCGAGCAATCTTTTTCATGATACTATCATGTTACAGTACGTTGCTGTAGAGAAAACACAATGAATGACAAGGGAAAATGCGTCAATGAACGCACAAAGATCATAATTCCTAAGGGGACAAAGTTTCAGCTTAGCACCTTTGGCAATAATCACGCTGGAAGCACCTTTTAAAGGTGCATGTTTGCATATTTCGTACCTGAAGGGTGCACAGTTTCGTATCATACGTGTAAAGGTAAGGTGCTCCAAGAACAGGAAAAAAAAAAATGATTGTGAATTTGCCATATCCAATTGCGTATATCACTGACTCGATTTGAATAGAGTAATGATTACCAGGAGGAAATAAAAGGTTGAATAATACGGAAGTAGTTCCATATCTACTATAGATATTCTCTAAATGCGAAGGAATTCATCGGGGGAGCGTTTCATCAACAATTTTGTGCGACAAGTTGTCAGATCTGACGACTTTCCTTGATTCTGATTGGCCGAGAGGCACTGTTACTATGGTAACTGTCGGATAAAACAAGACTTGTCGGATAAAGCGTCTGACAAGTCCTTTCATGAAACGCTCCCCTGGTTGGTGTTTCATAATAAGTTACGAGCGACTTTAAGAATGGCTGGTACACTCTAAAAAATATTGGGTTAAAGTGCTCTATGAGGGTAATTATTGTGTCCAACCTACATTGGGGATTTCTTTTGGGCTTTTTTATTTATCCAATGTGATAACAATTTTGCCCTTTCTAAAGTAATTGCTGCCTTTTTTAACCTTACTGGACAACATGCTTCCCACATTGGGCAAAATACTGCCCCAAATTGGTTGGACGCATAATTACCCTCGTGGCGGTAAAGATTTTACCCAAAATATTTTTTTACAGTGTATCCTTTCTTGTGGTAAATATTCGTTAGCGATAGTTTAGCGCGTAAAAAAAGTTCATCAGTCGTTCTTAAAGTCGCTCTTAACTTTCGAACAGCTTTATGAAACGACCCCCTTGTCCCTAATCACACTCCTCTCAGAGTGAGATGAGGGACCAGATCTGTTGGAATGAGATTTCAATCTTTTAAGAGTGATTTTTTCAAAAATTTTGAGTGAAAATGTTTTTTAAAAATGCACTCTTTCACTCCAAACAAGGTAAAAATTCACTCTTGAAAGATTGAAATCTCATTCCATCAGGACTGGTTCCTCATCTCACTCTGAGAAGAGTGTGATTAGGGACCAGATTAGCTCATTTGCATTTAGAGAGTATAGACAGTACTGATGTAATGGAGGGAATAACGCACAGTTTAAGGGCTTTGTAATGCGGTGATGAATATCTGAGCTTGCCCTTGCGTATATAATTGTCTTTTCCCTTCATTATCACATTTGTACTTGAAATGATAATATGTAGCTTCTTGTTCTACCTTGTCAATAAAATACCTTAATCACTGAATAAACTTTGGAGCCTCTATATTTAGATTCAGACGAGGAAATGAGACATGTTAGAAAGTGGGAAGGGTAGTGCTTGGAAGGAGTGCCACCATACACTGTTAACTTTTGAATATTACCTAGGGAATGCATAATATTGATCAAGAAATTCATATTTGAACATGAAAAATACCGATGTTATGAAAAGTGGTTGCGTTAACATTTCCTTACATCGAACTGTTTTGAGGCCTGTTCGAAAATCGAGTGTGTCAGAGCTCGCAATCTATATGCATTACGTATAGAGCCACGCCTCAGGCTGTATGCGCGGTAATAATGAAAAGCAAAATAAACCGATTTTCCTTCTGGCATTAATCATTCCTAAATGGTGTGATGTTTACTCAAATTATCGGTGATTATGGAGAACAAATTGCTAGCGAAAAAAGGAAAAGAGCTTTTGTGTATTGGCTTTTTATATATCATACAGAGGAAATAAAAATTGCTTGTTTTCGTATACAGGGGGTGGTGCGAACAATGCGCTATACACCGACGTAATGCGACGCCATTTATTTTGGGCGCTGCCATCGAAACGAGTTCTATTCCTTTTGTTGATTGGTCATGTAGGTGCCATATTTCGTGTTTACACGAACATAATGAAGAGCAACAGATTGTAATTGTGATATATAGAATATAACTTAACTCGATCAGAATGCCGTATAGTTAGTAAGGATTCCGGGGATAGTTGAGTGGTACAGCACGGGTTACTTTGTGTGTGAAAGTGTGTGTGTGTGTGCTTTTATAAAGATTATATAGGGTATGCTAATTCAAATAGAAAGAAAGGAAACACTCTTCAGAGAGTGGGTAAAACCATTATACGCAGGCGTGAATCGTTGCGATTATTATGAACTAATTCACCTTCAAAACAGTGAATGATACATAGGTGCAGAGGTCTGAAGAACCACAGTCAGGCATAATTTGCAGACATATTAGTCATAATATGGAAGTTTCATCTTACCTTTAGGGATGTATCTTTACGTGTGTCCTAGAGTTTTTATCTGTATAAGAACAATAAAATTAAACATTACGGAAATCATCCCAAGAAGAAAGATGAAAGAAGGAAATAATTTTTCTAATGTTTTAAAAACTACGAAACTTTCAATTGGTAAAAGTCACAACCAGTTTGGAATGTGAGAGTATAACTAATATATCCTTCCTAGGTAAAGATTCAGTAGCATAAAAACGCTTTAAAATCTTTAGAAAATACAATTGTTACTTCGTAAGTCGCATCCTCCTTATAGGACGAGAGGGTTATTCAAATAAAAAGATAATTTATAGTAACAATAATTATACTACTATTACTACCAAAACTAATATCTAGTCATGATAATTATACTGATAGTAAGGAATAATGATAAAATCAATACATATAAAAGTATAATGTTTATAAAAAAAATAATTAGAATAGCATAAAACTATAGCAATATTGTACGAAAAGTCCAAAGATGTTCATGTTATCAAGATGATGAATTGGAAAAGTGGCTTTGATACAACTTTCACCTCCTATTTTTTTTTGCAACTGTGTACTCCTTTTAAAAAACAGCAGACAAAGAGCCTAATCTAAACCGCGTTTTCCTCTCAAGCTTTAGACTTCCCATATTAGGATATGATTTCCAAACGTGCTTCTCATTGCGGTAGAGGAAGATTTACTATAAATAAACTTCCAGCGGTTTTTTTTTTAAGTATATAATGCAATATTGGTGAACGATCGTGGCTGAAATCATAAGCTAGGTACTCATACTTCAGATGAGTTATGAGAACGGTGAAATATATTTGGTTATGCTGAATGAGTGTGACTCTTTGAAATGCAATTAAAACGATGGTATAAGCGGTCAAGAACACCATCGACCACCAACATATACGTGCATTGTCTAGATTCGACAGTAATTATGGTAATGAAAACACTTTTGCTTTTGATGATTATAGACGCAAGTACTTATTTAAGTCCATGAAATGAAAAAAAATAGTACTCTCCCTGAAAGAAAAAGTTTTAAGGAAACAAGTTTTAGTGGATATGGTGAGGTATCTTTTGGGGTTTTAGTAAACCCACCCTTACTTAACGCAGAAGCACGCCCTTTTACTCCTTTCCCATTCAGTGTGCCTTCTTTAAAACAAACAGGAAAAATCATGCCCCTTTCTTCTATCAACTGAAATTTTATATTCTGCTTCTTTAGAGTGGTGTCTTCACCCCTTGAAATGTCTCCGTTCTTAACCTGATAAAAAAAATGTTGGTTCTTATACAAAACAGGAAGTACCTTCTCACAGCGCCTTTTACGGTTTGAATAGAAGGAATAGAGTTCCTAAAGTGAAGCATCTTTTCTTTTGTTTTCTATTTTCGGGAGTAAAAACACGATCGCTACTTTAATTGTAATATCTACAGTGTATTTTTCAAATGGGATATCAGTCACTGTGAGCAAGGCAAGACTTCACAAATGTATTTTCAAAAATTGAAATCCATCATAATCGAAACATTCTTACAGAGAAAAACTGGAAATAAATGTTAAGAAACTCGTGAAAATGCATTTTTTTTCTTTTTGGTCGTTTAAAAAATTATTCTGAAAGTACTAGCGTTTCATACTACAACGATTTCTCTAGTGCATTTCGATCGCTTTCACAATTAATAAGACAGAGCCGTATATTCAAAAGTAGATGAAAATTTGATAAGATGATGATTAAAAAAATAATATCGCGGTATTTCATCATGATCATGAAGGAGTTATAAAAAGGATATGTTTGCCATGAATGTGAGACAACATGTCACCTCCCGTTTCAAATCAAGCTACAGTCAAATGTACAGTAATACTTAATATTATAAGATTTATCATTGGTTGTATCTGAATTTTTTTATCTTAAGTTTTTTCCAGCTTTATGTCTGCCAAAAGAAATGTCCTTCACACTCTGCACTACAACCTGTAAGAACATTACTTCGAAAATTAAAGATCTTAAATGTTTCAGCTTCTCTAAAACATATTTTGTTTTGCGATGTTATTCATTCTTTGCGGTACGTTATACGTCGCAGTGTAGCTTGGCAAATTGAAGAACTTGAATTATTTCTAGGCTTCTAAAAAAAATCATAAAATAAAAGAATCATGGGTATACTATTGATTGCTTCTCCTCGATGTTCTCAAAAATTAGGTAAACAAGTTTAGAGCATAAAATATTTAATCAATGATGTCTCTCCGCTTTCACGAAGAAATTCAATGTCACCAAAAAGAAAAGAGAAGACGCAATCAAAATGCCTCGGGGAAATTTATTTTTCGTCTAATGGTTACCAATCCAATAGAGAATTTGTTTATCTTTTTTTTGGAGCTATACTTAGGGCAGAAAGAAATGCGTGGCAAGATAAGGATGTTTTAAAAGCATTTCTTGGAAAAGGAGAGTGAAGTGTTGTAAAATGAAACAATCAAAAGATCGAAGTTACTTGAAATATATTCCGCTAGAAGCTAAACATGATAAAATTGTCTATTTGCTAAAAAATATAAACTACAACAGATGGAGAAGCAGTCGACTTAATGAGACACATCAGAGGTGTAAGATGTACTGTAGAAATAAAAAATAAAGAACTTTCATTAATGCCATTATTGCTCATTTAGATTCAATTCAAGGAAAAATTCATTTTCTTATAATTGCCTTTCTTTTTCATAAAAATACATAGAAATTAAGTATAGTACAAAACATAATGAATATTGTCGACACGATGGAAGATAAAATTTTATATTAAGACCATTATTATTTTTCATATCAAGTATCTAATCATTGGCGTGAAAATGGTGATGAGTAAATACTTTTTATCATTAATATTAAAATAAAAATTTTTGGGGTAAAGCTTACTTCACATGACGGAGTACCAGCGCAAACGATGCGAAATTTTAAAGTTTTAATATTTTACTTTGTAATCAATATTGCGTGTCAAAATGGTCACATCTGCCAAACATTAGAGGAAAGTCGATGAAACCTATGTTGAATAAAACAATGCATGGCTGCAGTCTTTACAGCGCGGGAAACATTTCAAGAAATAAATTCCCGCCAGATATCCATTTACCATATCCTTGTTGAGTGCTACACATTCTTGATCATATCTTTTTCAGACCACTAAGTTTTTATTTTAATAAAAAAAATCAAGAAAAGTAACATTTGAATTTGATTTAAAAAACATAAAAAGTGTTTTTTTTTCTGAAAGATATCCTCTTGCGTCCTTCCCTATTACCCCCCCCCCCCCTCCTCCTCTTCCAAACGGAAATGCCCTTACTTGAAATTCGAAATGGTGGAGACGGCGCGCCGTGTTGTCACAAAACTGGTCATTCAAGAATAGTACTACACATGCTCAAGTTACAAACTCTTGGCGGGCTGAAGTGGATTCCTCGGTATCACGTGACAGTGTACATTTGGTGTCTCCTTCACACTGTAACTATCAAGAAGAATGGAGGACTCCTGTATGATTGTATGAAAAGTGAAGTTGAATGACCCAGTCAATGTGGGCGTTATGAAACCATTATTCACATCCTCAATTTGAAAACAGAGAGGAAAGATACCAACGAAAGTTCGACGAGAGAGAGGGTTGCCATTTGTTTATTTTTTTTTCTCTTTTAGCTCCTTCCTCTTATTTCTTTTTACTTCTTTAATATATAAATTCTCTTTCATTTAATCAATTTATATTTTCAAATGATAGTAAATGTTTTGATTGTCTTTTGCGATACATTTCTCTGTCTAGTATCCCATTTTAGAATAAGATTTTTAGCTTTCGTTGGTGTATCCTGTCAAGTTATTTGAACTGGTATACCTTATGCATTTTATGTATTTGTATATAAACTTGGCAAAATAAACAAACATCACTTTAATAGCCTGAATCATTATTTGATTTTTTTTAATGTGAAACCTCTGGCTCTTGTTTAAAAAACGTTAAATAGTTGGGGCACTATTCATGCAAGGAACCGACACGTAGCAACGACAAAACCTCACGAGCAATTTCCGAGGTAACAAACGATGCCGACTTAAGAAATGTTCATTCTCTTTTTTCATTCCTGTATATATACGCGTATAATTATGAATAAGTCGATTGTATTCTCTTCATTTCCAAGGGGGATCCACACTTTACAAGCTTTGCTTTTTAGTGGACCCCCTCATTTCCATTTATGCTCAATATTATACTGTTTTTTGTTTTACGAAGTAAGAATGCTCGTCTGTAAAATTGTACTTGACTTTGTATTATGTTTTGAATGGAAACGGAATAAAGAATTGAGTTGAAAAAGAAAACGGGAATCCATCGGATAGTTCCATAAAGGGATGTTTTATTGATTGGATGGGTGAAATTCCTTTATCATGTTTATCCACAACTTTCTACACTGTTAGAAAATCTATCCTTAAAATAAAAGAAGTTCCTACAGCAGAGTCTCGAGAACACCTGTAATATTACCAGATCATGTAAAATTACAGGAAATTGGTATTTGGTGTATGGAACCTTACAAATTTCCTTTAATAAAACACCCTTTTTTTAACAGACCTGTTCTGTTAAATTGCAGAAAAATTATTGTTTTATGAATTGCATAATGATTCTGTTATTGCTTTCTGCAAAATTTCTTTTTTTCTGTAAAATCAGGTTTTTTTTAACAGTGTATAAATGCAAAAGAGCTAATCTGGTCCCTATAATCACACCTTTCTCCGCGTGAGACGAACTCACTCATTTTCGAGTGAGTTTGCATCTTTCTTTAGTGGATTTTACCTCTGTTTGGAGTTAAAGTGTCTAAAAAAAAAGATGAACAGTTCACTCCAGAAGGAGCCACAATTTACTCTATAAGGACGTACAGTTCACTCCAAAGGGATTGGTCCCTACTACCACTCTAAGAGGAGTGTGATTAGGACTAGATAAGATAAGCTATTTTACATTTAGAGAGAATGATTCAGATTATTCACAAAATGTGAGATTTCAAATCCAGGCTTGAGCGGCCCCATCTGGGCCACGATCGTGGTGATTATAGGATCTCAGGAGATTGCATTTAGAATGATATTGGATGTTCAGAAGAAGAAAAAAACACATCATGCTGAGTGATATAAGGTTTGAGATAGAGAATACAGAGGGAAACGGAGAGAGAGAGAGAGAGAGAGAGGGGGGGGGGGAAGAGAACAGAGAAAGGGAGAATGAGGGAGTGAGATGTACATGTATAGAGGAGGTATTTTGAGAGAGAGAGTATCTCTATATATGATTAGAAGCATCTCTTGGTGATTATATTGTGAGATCGCATGCAGAATATAAAATACAAAAGTCGACATATTTTACAGTGGAAAACAAAATAAAAGTCTCGCTCACTCTACCCCCATAAGCCAATGTCCTCTCCAACCCATTCCTTTTTTTTCAGAATTCACTTTCCATTATTCGAAATTCCACAGTCTCCTAAAAATATGCTCGAATGCCTCCCTTCGGAGGCCTTATTCGGTAACACAATGATGAATGAGTTCCATCCTTACAGATGCGGTAACTCAATTTCTCTGCCCTTTCCAAAATCCTTATACCTTTTTCTATCTCCCCCTTTCTCTTAATCTCTCTCTCTCTCTCTTCTGTTAAAAAAACCCGAATAAGTTATACTGGAGATGCGACAACTCACTTACTACAATGCAATGACCTTTGGCTAGCCATATAAAAGTCGATAATGTTCCAAGCCGTATACGTAATGTGAACATTTCCCTCGGTCATTATCCCGAACTTTCTATTTATTTTTATACCCTTTCGGTGTCTCTCGTGGTATTATAGGAAAAACAGTTGGAGGGTTTGGTTTTTATCCTATATTGCTTGTTTTCCATCCTTTTTCAAAAAAAATATATACTAAAAGCTGAAAAACCATTATTCCTTAGATAAACCAATGGTTCGGAAAGGATGCAAATCCTTTTAAAATTCGCCTTGAAAACATGGTAAATTGCAGGTTTCGTGGAGTGGGGAAAGATTAAATTTATAACATGAATTAAATTGAATTGAATTGAACTTATTGGCACATCATTTGCATCTGCTAATATTCTGTTAAAACAATTTAAGAAATAAATGCAAAAGCATAAGAATTAAATAATGCACAAGGTACAAAAGGTAAAACACTTTATGTGCAAGTGATGAGAAAAGATAAGAAATTAAAAAAAGACAAAGAAAGAGGAAGAGAGAGAGAGAGGGGGGATGTAAGGTGAATAGAAGGATGTTCAATCTCAATATCATCAACCACATTGCTGAGGACAGAAATGAAGATGTACCATACACTGATAGAAGCCTTCAATAATATTCCGGCTAACCTTTACTCGTCTCGCGAGCTCTTTAAAAGGTGAAGTTGAGGAGTCCCGTTTTGTTCAATCACATTGCTCTACTTGCTACAAATGCGGTTGTCGGTGGTGATGTGATTTTCATGGGTAATCAACTCCATTATCTGTTATAAATCTCACGAATGCGATGCCGCATTTCCGGAATGTGTCGTGGATAAGTAACGACGTTTGCATCAAGATGTTTGATTTTTGTTCTCTTTCCAATGCAGATAGAGCACGCATAATCTTGCTTAATTCTCTCTTCACTCCTTTTCATAAATCTCATAAAGTTTTTTTTTAAATAAAATAGTAATATCTAATGGATTTGATATATAACATATTTTGCAAAAGGTAATATTTTCGCGACAGTATTGCACATAATCCTAAATATTGAGAACCTGTCGGTCTATATTCAGATGTCAACATGGTAATGTCGTGGAAAAGACACGCAGAATTCTTGTTTACATTAATTCGCCCCCTTACCATATTATATACAAACGAAATATAGATTTCTGCGCTTATGGATAATCTGGAGTACTTCTCCGGGTACATAATTATTTAAGTCATGATTAACGACATCGCTTAGTTTCTCATTTCCTGAAATGCCAGAGATCAAATAATATACTCCCAAATTAAGTCTAATTCATCATCTCTGTCAAGTCATCATTATTACTTTAAAGACTATAATTAAAACATAAAATAATCATTATCCTTTTTTATTGAAAAAACCCCAAACAAATCTGACATAAGTCCTTCTCAGATGTGCTCGTTATTGAACCTCATACATTATTGTGTCTATCCTCTCCTCTATTTTCTCTTTCTTTCCTGTCCGCTTAACCGCCTGTCTTCCGGTTATTTGTTCACGGCATCAATATATACTTTCCAGGTTATTTTAAATATTTTTTCTCCTTTTATACACATCATTGAATCCAGTTTGCTTGAGTCCACGATGGCATATGTTCTACCTACGTTCAGCAGTTCAGCAGCACCCATCCATCTTCTCAGGGCATTCTCCCCTTTTTTCTTCTCTTTTTCTGGGGGGGGGGGGGGTGGGGTGGGGAAGGGTGGATATATCAAACTATATTTTTTGATAACTTCGTATTTATTTTGTGAGTATTATTTCTCTCTCATTTATTTTTTTTCTCATTTGATTACATTATATCTGTATTTGTACTTTGTTATTTTGTTATTTGTTGTGTTATCTATTTTTTGAGGGGCCCACATTGTACAAGCATTGCTTTTTAGTGGGTCCCTCCATTTCTATCTTAATTTAATTTCTATTGAAAAATAGTATACATATTTAAAACCCAAAATGTGTTGCCCAAATTGTCTTTTTTTTTTTCACAACATATGTATTATTATTTTTTTTTTGCAACGGATACAAATATTTATGTTTATATATGGTATACAATTTGTTTTTGTTTGATGGAAGTGAAATAAATAAATTTGAATTTGAAATATTGAAAAGGATTAGAAAGTGAAAATGCATACTGAAAAAAAATGATGCAATTCCCAGTACAGCATTTAATATCGTTGCCGTTTAACATGAGCAAATCATTACACTCTCTAAATTGGCAACGCAGTACAAACAACAAAATTGATGTATAAAAAAATAGCTGAGAACTTTTCAGTAAATCAATCATTTTTTAATGCTGACTCATGTTATGTTCATATTTTATTCATTTTTTGATATATGAAAATCAATAGGAAATTAATGATTATTGCCAATTTTGGGATCAAAAAAGATTTTTACTTGATGAAAGCTTGTACTTTATGGGTTCAAGTGATGCATTCTGTGTAGAGAATCGTCAAAAGCTTCAGTATTTCAGGCTGGTGTAGTATTCAATGTGATTGTATAGCAATGTGGCTTTTAAAACCACTATGTCCACATCTACCATAGATTGTACTATATGAGTCTGTGCCTTACTACTAGTAATCGTATTCATAATAGCATTATAGTTATGTGGTTATTTGTAATCAAGTAGGATTTCTATTTCAAGAATTTGATTTGTTTTACATCATTTGTACATAATTTTTAATCATTTGAATGGGGTAGAAGAGAGAGAAAGAGAGGGAAAGAATGAGAGTGGGATGGAGAGAGAGATAATATCAACGATAACAGCGATGACCTTGGAAGTCATTAAGATAATGCTAGTAAAACCACCTAGATGATGAATGATGGTGATCATGATGATGGTGATGGTAATGATGATGATATGATGATGATGGTGATGATGATAATGATGGTGATATGATAATGGTGATGATGATGATGATGCTTATGATCATGATGGTGATGCGGATGATGGTGATGATGATGATGATGATAAAGGTGATGATAAAGGTGATGATGATGGTGATGACGATGATGGTGATGATGATAATGGTGATGATGATGATGATGATGATGAAGGTTATGATGATGATAATGATGATGACTATGGTGACGATGATGATGATGATGATAACGATGATGTTAATACTCATAACATTGATAATAATGAATGAATAGGCAAAATTGATGATGATAAAATAGCGTGTACTGCTATGAATAGGCATAGCAATAATGATAATAGAGATGAACAAAGAATCGCCATCATCATTTTAATCTTAGTGTTGATCCGACAGACTAATTTTAATTAAATTCATAGTAATAAAATAGAATGCATTTAAGATTGCGGGGTAATTCCGTCTGCGCTATCGAAGATTTTTTTTTTAAATCGTTAAAATTGTTTTAGTAACCCCTTCTCCAAAGACTGCAATGTTTTCAGAAAAGGAAATAATATTTACCTCATGCCTGTAAGAAAATTACAAAATACCTTTGATTCATTGCAAACATCTCTAAGCTCTAAGTAAAGGTCGGTCCCTTAGGAAAACAGAGAGAGAGAAAAAAATATGTTTTGAATTCTCGATCGCCATCCATCAAAGTGGGCTTAGCAAACAAACAAAATAATGCCTTAGGGCTAGAGTCATGTTTCTTCATTATGGACAAAATTAATCTTCAAAGCATTCTCGTCAGCTCTCTCCCCCTCTCCACCCCCGGTCTCTCTCTCTCTCTCTCCCTCTCCTTCTCACTCTATATCGTTCCCTTTTTCTCTCTTTCGCACTTCTATCACTCTTTCTATTTTCATTATTCTTCCTCTTTCTCTCTATCTCTCTTTATTTCCTCTACCTTCTAATCGAGCGCAATGATTTATTTTGTTCTTTCTTTCTTAAACGCCTCTTAAAAATCTTCATTTCTAAGCGATAACTTCTCTATTATATTACTGATGTCACAATATTAACACTGCACCTTTTCAAATGACTTTCAACACATTTTGAACCACTTAGATTTGCGTCTAATTATTTATCAGAAAATTAGATTTTATAATGTATAGAGGTATCGGATGGGTGCTGAAGTGGGGATAATTTATAAAAATTGCCTCTTACCCCCCCCCCCCACCATGGTATTTTTCTTTAACACAATTAGCGCTTACAGCTTAATTACTACCCAATGTATTGGACGTCATATCGCATTTATATAACACATACTGACAAAATCATTCACAACCCATAACATTATAATGTTAAACAGGGCCATCAGGGATAACAGTTTTCGGAACTGAAGTGGCTGTAATATATGCTGGGCAAAACGATCCACATTGCTTTACGAAGACTAGCATGTATAGAAGTCGAAACGTCGCAATTCTTGTTTGCTTCATCATGCCCCATCAAGTGACAACATATTAAATTTTCAGATATTTCTACTACCGTGATTATCAACATATTCCGTACTATTATCATCGTTATCATCCTTTAAAAAAAAATGTTGTTCCTCGATGTCTAGTCAGAAAAAACCCGGTTGACATCGGAATTTGTCCCATGACGACTTTTTATGGAAGCACAACAGGGTCAGCCTACTTTACTACAGTTCCAAACGCAAAGGCGAGATGAGCGATGCTCGGTCACACCGGCCAACCTGACGCCAGCCCGACCGAATCTATCACGTCACATCCAATGACATACCACCGGTCGGTTTGGAGTCTGTCGCATTGGTCTAACTGTATAGCATAAAATGAGAACATTCAGTGACGCATCTGCGGATAGCAGGTGCGCCATTTTGTACTGTAATTTAATTTTCGGGGATAGTCTGGAGGTTGGCCGGTTACCCTGAGTGCGGACAGTGTTACATGATGTGATGTATACAATATGTGATGGGGGTCTGCAGACACACCGTTAACCTAATGATGGGCAATGGATGAGACGAGACTAGATTAGCAGTAAGGCGAGTATGACATTTTGAGGAAAATGGAGACTCGATATAGCTGGTCTAAGGATAAATTTTGCTAGTCACTAACCTGCGGAGCATGGAGTTACAATTTCCGAGATAAAAGAAGTCATGCACATTGTATAGGAATTACTGCTACAGCGCAGACCGTTATTTTGAAGGATATCTTAAAACGGAGGGTACCAATCTTTATTCCTCTTTGTTTTTGCTCTTTTTTTTTAGAAACACCCGAGGATACACACAAGGGCCACTTGGCTCAATATAACATTTTACCTTAAACTATTAGGCTTATATACACTGAGATAGAAAGATGGCACATGTACATATAGCCAATTGAGGCGCACCACGGTAATTCGGTAGGGGGAGCAGACGACCTAAAGATAATTTTCTCTTATTTTTAGTCAAAGTCAATAATATTGCACTTAACGAAATGTATAAACGCCACAATGACAAGCTCGGTCGCTTAGCTCCTTTCTTCGAAATTTGTATGCGTCCTGCCCCCCCCCCCCCCTGAAAAAAATCCTGCGTTCTGCCTTAAGACACCATGTGCACGCAACGAATTACAGCCATTGGGGTCAAGCCCACGAAACTTTTGAAGAGCGGTTTCATCTATTTTCGCACACGAACAAAATAATATATATATGTACTCATTGATGATTATACGTATACACAACTTTGATCTTCCATCACACTCATTTTGGCGAGTTTCGTCATATTCCAATAACAAAGATATCGGTTCGCCAGCTAATCCGAATGAATGACAGAAATACTATCGTCAATATTGATTAAGCAACAGAGCGGATGAATTAATGTAACTGGATAATATCTGATAGAATAGATCGATAGCAACGTCCTACTTAAAAAAAAGTAGATTTTGCCACGATATTCCAATTGAAAATATACTTTTCACCGCGTTTGACATGACAGAGGATATATGCCATTTTTACAAACAAAAAATACATGAATCATTATCCTCTTCGGAGCACGGTACAGTTGTAGAACATCGAGTAAAAATTGTAGCTTGAAATCTGAAATGTTAAAACTGCAGGTCCGATGACACGTTCGATACTTTTCAAGTAAACTTTATGTAAGCAACCTATCAGCAAATGTTTTTGTTAATAATTTTAATAATTTCATTCTTGCGAATAGGCGATTTAACTGAAGTCTTTTTTTCTTCTTCTAATCGTACGAAAATCGTTTAAACGTGTTAAAAATGTTATGCCTTCATCAACCAGTATCAGGAGCGGATCCAGTATATTTTTTGCAAGGGGGGCACATTTTCCCAAGGAAAATTTGACAACACCCCCCCCCAAAAAAAAAAAAGGTTGTCACTTGTGTATGAACAATTATATTCCCATTAAAAATATTTCCTGTGACTCTCAAAGGGGGGGGGGGGGGTCACACTTGTGTATGAACGACATATTCACATTAAAAATATTTCCTGTGACTCTCAAAGGGGGGGGGGGTCACACTTGTGTATGAACGACATATTCACATTAAAAATATTGACTATGATTCTCAAAAGGGGGTATTGCATGGGCCGGAAATGCCCCCTGGATTCACCACTGACCAGTATAAATCATTAACAAGCTTATGGAAAGGTCAATTTAATTTGAATATATTGACTGGATTCTCAAATAAATATTTAATAAAGAATGAAAAGAAACAGTTTGCATTAGAATTACAAGAATACATAAAGTTACATTTACCTCATGCAAGCTGAAATTGACATACTGGCAAGATCACAATGAAAGAATTAAGCCGTTGAAAATATAGGAGAACTGCAATACATACACGTGTTGCCCGAAACCATCCAACAATACTGAACAGGAGACTTCGAATCGCTATGACTCCACAGTACTGGTATTGAAATTGGAAATTTTTGAACGTTTTTCAAAGTTCTTGAAGTTTTTTAAATCATGTGTGTAGTACGTGACACATGACAACATGTACATGAGAGGCACTTACTAATTCAACAACAAAGGCTCTTTAAAAAAAAAATCCTCCACATGATAAAAAACAACCTCCACGATTGACTCTAAAGATGGTGTCAAACCAATTACCGCTTATTATTTAATTTTGGGATTAACGAGTCCAAAGATAACTCTAATGGGACAATGATGGCCATGATGACGAAATCAAAGTCTTAATGCTTTTATCATTAGTTCGCCACAAAGCTAATGGGGAAGAGATTAAAGTGTATCTATATACGTAACTAGATCTAGCCTTAACCATATAGTTCTGGGAAATCAATAAAGAATTTAAAGGTAATTTGCCACTCGGTCTACACCTGTTTGGTCCACTTCCCGTTTGGTCCAATCCCACAAGGTTTATTCCCATTTCGTCTAAGACTAGATGATCTACTAACCACTTGGCTCATTTAGCATTTGGTCTAAAATTCAGCTATACATGTAGGCCTTTATCCCTACAGGAAAGAATACAGTGTCCCCACAGTGTGTGCTACAGTATGGTCACAGTGTGGACAACAATGTGAAATCACCTTCACGCTGTTATATTTGAGCATTTCAACGGTGTGAATCATAATTATATTCACATAGCCGACCATGTGAACACGCTGTGAACAGTCAAACTGTCAGGTGTCCACAGTGTGAAAATATTTTCACACTGTTGAATTTGAGCATCTCAACAGTGTGAATCTTATATTCACATAGTCGACCATGTGAACACGCTTTGAATAGTCACGCCGTCGAGGTGTCCGCAGTGGGAAAATATCTTCACACTGTTGAATTTGAGCATTTTAACAGTGTGAATGATATTTTCACATAGATAGTCCACTATCATGACTATGTGAACACACTGTGATCACACTGTGTTCTTTCCAGAAGGCCTGGATAGGCTAGACTAGTATCATCTAAGATTCACCGGGTCTATCACAACTTTCTTTATGAAGAAAAAAAAATCGTTTGTCAAAGTGCAAAATGACTGTTTATACAATATGGGCATTAGGCAAAATTACAATAAAAACGGATTTATATAAGACTAATTATTGATTGAACTGAATGGTAATACTAATAAACCAAATGCATTTGCTAGTAGTCCAAGTGGGTACATACCGATGTAAAAATTATTCAAGTTATTATTTTTTAGAAATGCACATGATATTTATACAAAAATAGATTTCTGGTAGACTTCGGACAGGAAAAGTATTAATGCGCACGATATGCTGTATGTATTTTTTTTCCTCTGAAAGTTATTCGCATAATCGTAAATTTTACCTGACATAGCAATATATATATAGGGCCTATATATATATATATATATATATATATATATATATATATGGTGTATAGTATACAATTTTGATTTATGATTTCCCGCACTCTGAGGACTAAAGTCTATATCCATACTATTTTTTCTTTAAAATTATAATTATTCTCATACTAACACGCCTTATGTTAGTGACTACATATTGATGAATCTTTCTCGATTTCCTAATGGCTTGTTTTACCACGGGGTACAACTCCTACCGACAATGAACAAAATTGATAGAATTACTCTCGAGGCGACGAATACCATATTTGATTTTTTTTTTAATTCAGGGAGGTTACTTTCGGGAAGAAATCTTATAATTGACAGAAAAGGGAGACGATGCACTTAACATCAAGACAACTCGTTCATATAGAGCGAATTTCTCCTCGGGTTATTTGAAGATGTAGGTAAATATATATTTGTAAATGCAATGATTTCTTTTATGGGTAAAGAGATATTTTTCAGCAGTTTGCCTATTTCTTCGTTAAAGTATATAGTCTGGGAGAGGGTCGATGAGGACAATCTTTGTATTCACTATATATTTGAAGTACGACTTGCCGTACACAGCATTGGGGCTAGGGGGAAGCTGCTGCCTCCCCAGAAAGTTTGAAAACTTACATTTCTTTACCGAAAACTTTCACAACAATCACCAAAAGTGTACACAGAATCCCCAAATCTCATTAGACAAGGCAAAAGCGCCCACATGACAAATTCGATTGCTCCGCCCCCTCACTTACGAGTTTCTTCGTTTTTTTGCGTAGTGTCCCTGCCCTGTCCCAGGAGAAATTCCTGCCTACTGCTATGAGTACAGAAATAGCAAAGATAAACACATCGATGCTGTAATTTTTATGAAGTTGGTAGGACAAAGAGTCGTCACGATTAACACATGCCATGCTGAAGTACGTTGGTACTCTAAGAAATAGCCTTAACCAATGAAGGGAAAACTAAGGAGAACATGTAGAAAAATCGCCAAATGAAGCGTATAATTTAAGCTCTTTGCAAATTTACATGCTTTTAACCTTTACTGTAATACCCAACATAACATGCTTGCTAAATTAGCAGGTGTATGATAAACTTTAACTCAACATTTTTGTGCACTTCTTTTATTATCACAACGACAACAAAACAAAAACACTACTCGATCTATAATAGTATTTTTTAGACAAAAATGTTCCAGACAAAATGTAAAATCTCGCTTTTCTTTCTTAATCAAGTTACATGCTGACAGCTTCCTGCTCTGTTCATGCAGCTGGTGTGTAAATAAATTGTGCAACTGATGCCATCAATTTAGACCGATCCTAAAGGCATCGTCAGTCTCTTGCCAAAATTAGTGAACCTCTCATTCAATAGAACATTCTTTACATGCAAAAGTGTTTGAAAAATGTCAGAAAGAAGAATGTAAAAATAACGCTGCGTCTTGGAGAGTTCAAACTCAAATAAACCTTTAATAAAGAAAATGTTATAAATAGGTACGACGCCAATTCTAAGACAAACAATGTCATTTTGATCAGGAGAGCATTAACGCTGTTCTTTCACGTGATAATTGGGAGTTTTGCAACTACAACGGGGACAGATTCAAGAACACAGTAAATGTATTGAAGAAGTTCGCCATAATATGTCAAAGAACAGTCGGTCTTTGTCGAAAATCGCTAAACCGAAACAGCAGTTTCGTGCTTTATAGTTTCGGAGCTGAGACAAATGAAGAGCTCACTTGCAAAAGGGGTTAGGTCCATTTTTCATCAAATTTGATTTTTTTGGTCTCAATGTATAGATTTTTAGTAGCTCTATGATACCAAAGAAAAGTTGAAATTCCTATTTAAAAGTGATCAAAAATGGCAAAGAAAAATCACCTTTTTTTTCAAAAGGGGTTAGGTCCATTTCAGTTTAGTTGCAAAAGGGATTAGGTCCACACCGAATTTTTTTGGAAAAGAATATTTTAAAAAATATGGATAAAGGTAGATTTCTTTTATACCCAATTTTATGTTGTCATGGTAGGGAATCTTGAAAATTTAGTTTCGCATAAGAATATGCAATGTAGGAAAATAAAAAAAAATGATTTTCTTGGAGTGGACCTAACCCCTTTTGCAAACAAAATCTTCTGAAGAGCTCATTTGTCAAAAGGGGTTAGGTCCATTGTTCATAAATTTTATTGTTTTCTGTCTCAAAACCTCTAAATTTTTAGTCGCTTTGATGAAAACAAAGAAAATTTGAAATTTACATGAAAACGTGAAAAAAAGTGGCAAAGAAAAATCACTTTTTTAATCAAAATAGATTGGATTCATTTTAGTTTACTTGCAAAAGGGCTTAGATCCACAATGATAATTTTTTAAAAAAATTTATAGAAAACAATTGAAGACAGGTAGATTTCTTTTATACCCAATTTTATGTTCACATGATAGGGTAGTACATCATGACAATTTAGTTTCTCATAAGAATATTGCAGTAAGTGAGAATAAAAAACATGGTTTTTCTCAGAATGGTCCAAAGTGGACCTAAGCCCTTTTGCAACTAAACTCTTCAAATACAAATAATGGTATTTTAAGTCGTTTTTCCAGAGTCCAAGTCGAAATTGCTGATTTGATTTACCAATTTCCGACCTAGACTTCTTGGTTATATACTTTGTCATGAGGGGCGTTTGATAATACATCTTCTATATTCTTAAATCCGTCCTGCGCCGTGGAGCGAAAATTCCCGAATTACAATAAAGGTCGAAAGTGAGAATCCAAGGTGAGCAAAGTAGTCATCATTCAAATTTTAATTCGTACTCATTCTTCGATTTCATGATGAATTCGTCATTTCATGATCAGCAAGCTATTCTTGAAGACACAAGGGATGTGAAACGATGGAACGGGGTTGAGCTCTATTATGTGAACAGTATAGTCGATTTACAAACTATCATTTAGCCAAATTTCTGTCCTGAAGCAAGTGATTGACCTTCCGATGCTTTGGGGTACCACTAGTGATCATCAACATGTGAATGACCAGAGCCCCGTCTTACAAGGATTATATGATTATATTCAAATCAAACTCATAATCATGGACCTATCCACGGAGGATTATTCTATTGTTACTGGGGGTGCTGAGCATTGTCATAGCACCCCCAGTAACAATAGATAATCCTCCGTGGATAGGTCCATGCTCATAATCATATTGCGATAACTGGCGTACAAATCACGACCAAGAAAAAAAGAGAAAAGGAAAAAGAGAAAGTGAAATACATGTATGATATAATTTTCTGAATATTATGTCAAAATCTATCACAAAATTGGATTTTATAGTAAAAATATGGAAATTTTTATCACTCGCTTAGCTCGCTCGCAACTATTTATTAATGTTACCCGATACGCCATATCTGGCCCTCTCAAAATTTTTGCCTCATTACTACACTGACTGCGATAATTCTTAAAGTCCTATATTTTTACTATTTTATCTTTCCCAGATCTTTTGCAATTTGAGTTTCGTTTGAATTTATCGCAACTCTTAGGGGGCCAAAGATGCTCAAAGTCATTTAAAATTCCCACCAAGGGCTCATTCCATTGGAACTGGATGACAAAATAATATATTAGTCACGCAATTAATAGGTTGTTTATTCACATTAAAAAAATGTTATGCTAAAAATGCAACTCGTTGCATATGCGTTGCATATTTTGTGACCAGTCATTCGGGACGCTGTTATATCCCCAGTTTCTTTGGTAGCCATTCATTATTTGATCAACTTTCTTCTAATTTCCCAAAGGTAAGACATAGTTATAAGTTGTATGTAAGGTATACATGCTATACGCATGCAGCTTGTGCTGGCCCCTCTGTGTTGAAAATGTCAACGGTATACTCTTATAATCTTATTGATATTGTTACTTTATTGCATTTTCTCCTTTTTTCAAACCTCTAATTCAAATATTCAAAAAGACTGAAAACTAAATTGGATAAAAAGGAGAATCCGCTTTCTGTCTCTTGCTCTACTCCCATCTAGATAATGGTTATGAAGTATATTTTCTTATAAAGGTAAAACAAAGAAAGCAATTGATAATGAAGATCTTCCCCCGTAGAAAAAAAAAATTCTCTCGCCATGTTCAAGCGCGTATATAGCTTTAAGACATGATTATACAAATAGCCATTATCGAGCATTATTTGTGCTGGTGAAACTCTCCCTCGGGGGCACCAAGGAGAAATAAAGTGGATCGCATATTGTCGACCGCTCTATTTCTCCGAGCAAAACTAAATATAATACATATCTTGTCATCACCATGCCATCAAGATATATGCATGGATCAAGAAAATGGGGAAGATAACTCACCAGATGAAGTTTGTTTTCACTCCACATCCCCTGGTTATTTTTACACGAAATTATCATTTTCATTATCATTATTTTTTAAGGGGGGGGGGTAGGAAAAGAACCTTGTTTACCATGTTTCTACTTCTTACACGTTTGTTATTTTCCTGATATTATTATTTTCTTTTTCTTTGGGGAGGTGGGTGGGGGGTGGACATTGTTTATAATGTAAAGTGGTCTTTGTTTCTTATCACTCCTCACCAGTTAGTTATTTTTTCTAGATACTATTTTTTGTTATTTTTTTTGTTGGGGGGAGGGAGGAAGGGGTGGGTGAAGCAAAAAGAACATACATAATGGAAAGTGTTCTTTGTCTGATGGATTGAAGTTTAGGAGAATGAGAATTGATAAAATTAAAAAATTGGCAAATCAATTTATCAAAAAAAATATATAATAATAAGGCGACATACAATATCAGGAAATATATTTCTCAACAAAGTGGAGTGATACCATACAATCACTCGACAATATACCATTTTTTTCTTACATTGAGGCCATTATTAGGTATCGATTTATGGAACTTTTGAATATTTTTTCATTATCATTTCCGATGGTGAATTCACGACATACAAGAGGCCAGTGGGGGATCAGCCCCAACCCCTCCCCCTGGAATTTGTTTTTCTTCAAAAAAATGGGGAAACAATAAAAAAGGGTGCTAAAAAATCCGGATCTTCTATTTTAATTTCACATTTTTAATTTTACATTTGCCATTTACTTAATTGATTTTTTACTCATAATTTTGCATGATTAACTTAAAAATCATCAATACTCGTGTATATCAAAATCTAGAAATATCACATATATCTTTGAGATATATAGTAGTTCTATTATCTCCCACTTTTCAAAAAGTTCAAATGAGTTAACACATTACATTGTCATTATAAGCAATTAATTGTCAGATTGTCATTGTCAATTACAATTATCATTTACAAATGTATGCATGTTAAACCAATACAAATCTTTCTTCGAAATCAGTTGAACAGCATCATCAAAACAAGAGGACAAGTATTTGCTCAGTGATGAAGCAGTGGTGTTGAAGTCGGTTAACTATAGGGTTCTACGACAAATGAACGCGATCGGAAGCTCTGACAGTAAATGTGATATTATTGTCATGAATTACACAGTTATTTTATAATTTTACCCGTATAAGTACCATTATTGGCAAACGAACGTTTTATTACCACTCGGGAAGGAGGGGGATTGCACCAACATTATCAATGCAAGGTGGGCTACATGATATACACTTGAAGTAGGTACATACTAAATGGATAGGCCTACAAACCATTTTGAATTTTGCAAAAAAGGGAAAACCGAAATTAAAACATTAAAAGAGCATCTGTGACTTACCAAAGGTGCACAAATCAACCAATATTATTAAGTAATGAAGATAAAGCAGTGGTATTCCTTGGAACTGAGACAGCCCATGGCCTCTTTCGTAGTGAATTATGAATGTAATGATGAATGAACCGAACGTGAATATACCAATCGAACTCTCGCGCGCCCTACTATAAAGAGTTAATAACTCACAATATAAATGACACCTGCGCTTTCACGTTCGTACCCCCATGCCAGTTCCTTTATTGATCATTATAACCCCTCCCCTGCCCCCCTCCATCCCAATCCTCCCGGTTCAGCACCTATTAACCTCAATAAACGTTTAGAGTTGCATGGAAAGCTAATGTTTCTGTTAACCTTCAATTGTTGATTAGTTTCTATTGTTTACTTTATTTTCTTAACTCTTTGCCTTCAGATGTCCTGAAATATATATCCAATAATAGTTAATAGAGCCACAAAGAGTAATTTTAATTGAAACTTATATATAGCATTATGTTTTCAAATTAAGTATAAATACACGTTATGGTATGCTGGCGGAAAAGTCAAGGCAACACCCCCTCCTCTAGAAAATATGATAATAAATGAATAGATACATAAATAAATCAATAGATAAAATGAATGAATAAATAAATAAAAACAAAAACAACGTACGAATGTTATAGCTTCCTCCCTATTCCGTTGATAAGAAATAATAATGTGCTAAAGTAATGTAAAAAAACATATCGTCACAAAATTGTATTTTCTTCTTATTTCAACCCCCATATTAATATATTATCATGTTTTATTTTGTAGGATTAAGATGATTGCAGGGAATGGGTTGGCTTCATAAAATGATATGAATGCTAACATAAGCTTACTTCAACACTGCTATGAAAATGCCAACCAATTAAGTTAACAAGTAATAACATAACATTGAATCAATGTAAATGTACTGTATTGATGACACTTGGTATACCATGCAGGGTTCTCATCCCTATAACTCTTAAAGTAGATCCCATGCGAAGCACTCAATTATAAAATCAAACATACCAACACGAATAGCTTTTGTAGAGTATTTGTAAATCGATATAGCAAAGGGATTTTATTGTGAAGACAGCGTATTATGTACCCTTAAAAGGTGTGAAGTATAGGCCTACTATAGGAGACCATTAATGTTAGGAACATATTTTGGTATCTTTTCTACCAATATGAAAATGGCAGCATAACATGAAAATGTGAAAAATCATGAAAAAGGCGTCACATCACATTAGTTACGGAAATAAAGGCCTTCTCCTGTAGATTTTCCGATCTTTAATTCTGGTATTGACGATTATCTAGACAGTTTAAACTTGTGAAACTTTACGTGCGTTGAGAAATGGAGGTTTTAAATCCCCCCACCAACATTTGTCCAACAGATGTTTAAAAATGTTCGAAAATGGATGCAGATGTACAGGAAAAATGCCAATTTGTATTTCAGGGCAGCATATTCCCAGCTAGCCACGAACTCCCGCTGGCTCCTGTCTACCCTCTGTTTTGGAGTTTCTTCGAACTGTTGTTTGTTTCATTTATCCCTGCGAATAATTCCATTGATCCTTTGTGCGCTAACAATAGATTCTCTCCCCCACGAAGGTTGTAGATGTCGTGTCAAGATGTACTATGTACAATCAATATGATAATACAAAGCTGGGATGTCCTGTGGTTTCTGTGTGTATAAATAATCCTCGAATTAGAATAGTGTCCCAACCTCCTTTATTCTTTGAATAAAGATTTCTTTCAACGGTGCACATCGCACACCGTGAGAGAATTGTTATTAACCTATTGAAGATACAATGTAACAATAGCATGGTATTCCTTTGAAAGTATTCTATTTGAGGTTTTAAGAGGCTTTAGAGACGAAAGAAAATACACATTAGACATGTAGATTTTCAGAGTATTGTTTGTTTTTGCTTTTTTAAGAAAGCAAATTATTTCAACAATTTCATTCCTAAATTAATTTTTTACTAATTATAAATTTCACCAGATATTAAAAAGATTGTGATGATTATAATGATCAAAAATCCATATTTTATTGCTCGAAATAGAAATCATCCGAATTTTTTTTACCCAATTGATCGTGGGCCCGGCAGCCACGTCACGTCACTGAGCAGCGCCAGATCGACGTTAAATCGTTGAACGCCAATCAGAGAAGCAGCTGACTCCCATCTTTTGGTCTGACCATGGAATAGGTCCATGGTCTGACACGGTCGGGGCTTGAACTCCCGACTTCCCGATTTTGAGACGAACGCTCTAGCAACTGAGCCATCACTTATCTTCTTCTGATGATGATGGTTGATGATGATGATGATGGTGATGATGATGGTGATGATGATCGTGATGATGATGATGGTGATGATGATGGTGATGATGATGATGATCGTGATGATGATGATGACTCGGATGATGATGATGACTCGGATGATGATCGTGATGATGATGATGATGATGGTGATGATGGTTGATGATTGATGATTGTGACGATGGGAAAAATTAATGGGGGTCTGATGACGGTGGTGTCATTGTACTCCGTGGTGGTGTCAGTTGTAAAGATGGATGAATAGATGGTTGATGACGATGATGATGATACTGAAGGTGATAATAATGATGGTGATGATAATGATGATGGTGATGATGGTGGTGGTGGTAGTGGTGATGATAATAATGCTGGTAATGATGATGATGATGATGGTGATGACGGTGGTGGTGATGATGATAATGATTGTGAAGTTGTTAATGATGATGATGGTGATGGTGATGACTAGAATTATGATGATGTTGTTAATGTTGATGATGATGACGACAACGTTGAGGAAATGATGACGATGATCATTATTTTGACGATTCAAATAACTTTTACTTTAACCCTAATTTTCTTAAACACGATGATCTTACTTTTATTCATTTTTCGGTAAGCAAGAACAGCATGGAATGATTTCTTGCAGGAGGCTTGTCTTACATAGTATCATTTATTGCAGTTTTTTTTTAAATAATATACAGGGATGATAAAGTACTACTTCACTGGGACATCTCCCACCATAGGAACATTTCCATTGCTTTAGAAAAAACATTTATGGTTTTATGTATTTTTTTGTTTTTAGGGCAATCAAACACGTGGCTATAGACCCAAATTAGCGATGAAGCAGTCGTATCTATAGGTATACTATTCAGAGCTAATAGTCAAACTTCCATGCTCATATAGGAACGAAAGTCGAGTTTGTGTCGGAGTTTGTGTGTGTGCGTCGGATTAAAGTGGTTTTCATTCAAGTACTGTATATTGGCATTATTCAATGTAATAATCTTCAATGAGCATGCAGGCATTTCGCAGCCACATTCCTTAATGTTACTAACAACTGGGGTGCGTTTCATGAAAGGACTTGTCGGACGTTTTATCCGAAAAGTCCCATTTTATCCGACAGTTACTATAGTAACAGTGCGGCTCTGCCAATCAAAATCAAGGAAAGATGTCAGATCTGACAAGTTGTTGATGAAACAGTCCCCTGGCATACTTACTACAATAAGAGTGATAGATGCCTGAAGCCATCCCGAACATAGATTTTTCGAGCGAACGTAACAAGTGAGAAAAAATCAAGGGGAACATGTACTTCTACCCTCTAAAATCACAAATTACCCCAAATTACACAATAATTGTGTGATTATTACTTTTGTTATTTTTACCTCATGTTTTCATAAGGGGGCATCAGCCAACCCCTGTTCATCACCAATGGAAGTATACCGATTTGATATGATTTCTATCATTACGTCATGAGACTGACCTTACATTATCATTTATACGCGTTATCCACTGTGGCCCAGTGGATTAGTCTTCGGACTTTGAAACAGAGGGTCGTGGGTTCGAATCCCAGCCATGGCGTAATTTCCTTCAGCAAGAAACTGATCTACAATGTGCTGCACTCAACCCAGGTGAGGTAAATGGGTACCGGTAGGAAGTAATTCCTTAAAAAGCTGTGTGCGCTATGAACGCCTAGCTTAGCCGGGTAATATAGGAGCGCCTTGAGCACCTAACAAGGTGGATATGTGCGCAATATAAATACCCTATATTATTATAAAATAATTTGTTGATGATTATTTTTATCATTAGCTGAACATGCTGAAACATAGCCATAAAAAATAAACATGGACTTTGTAATAGTTTATAACCTTCGCATGCAACTGAATATCATACGCCACTTGTTCATCGAAATGCAAACTTTTTTGTTATGGAGTACTGTTTCACGGAACTGCGAATGCCCAACTCAATGATGGCGCTCTTAAATGATCCATTGTTGCAGCATTGGGTCAGCAACTCATGAGCAATAGACTTTAAAAAAAATATGCATACAATATTCATCGAGTTCGAGTGTCCGACCATCAAAATACAATTATAATTTTGATGAGCGCCTGGTAATTTGCATCGATAAGACGGTGCTTATTTGTTTTGGTTGTTTTTGTTTTGTTTTATCTATTCATTTATTTATTCTGTCTCCCTGTCGAGGGCCGCCCAACAGGATAGCGTTTCATCAACATTATTTTGTTGGCAAACAACTTTCCTTGGTTGATTGGCTTAGGAGTTGCTGGATAATGACAACAATTTTATTGCGGAGAATTTTCACGGAAAGGTTCCCTGATTGTTCATTCACTGAAAACAACATTTCAACTACCCTTGTTCTCTTACAACTAGTGGCGCAATGGGCCAAACTTTTGAGGGGGCTAGATAATTATGGCGTATCTCTTAAAATTCATTAAAACAAATTGCCAGCGATTCTGTGATAGATTTTGAAATAATATTTGCAGAATAATGTTATATTTCACCATTCTTTCTCTCCTTTTCTCTTTTTTCTTGGTCGTGATTTTTTTTTTGGGGGGGGGGGGAGCGGGGGGGGGGGGGGCAAGAGCCCCTGTTCTCAATTATCGCCACTGTTCTCAATTATTATTGTATTTGAAAGCATTCATTCTCTTGCAACCCACTGGTCCAGTGGGTTGCAAGAGAATGAATGCTTTCAAATACAATAATAATTGAGAGTTTGTTTAACTTTTATCATCAAGATTGAGAACGATGTAGGCCTATATGTTCGCCTACACCTTTCAGGTGTAGAAATATCCCTTGATTTGGGGGTGCCCCGAAAGTTTGTATAATAGTTTAGCTCATACTGCTGTCATCTCCGTATCTCTCACGTACTGCTCGAACCGGATTTTCGCCAATAAATGGCACGGTTTACCGTCTGTAGGCTTAGCACTTGTCCCAGTCTACTTTGCAAAAAGACAATTTTCAGATTTATTTAATGATCCCATTTACAGCTATAACTTTTTTTGCCCTGTCAGATTTCCTTCAAACTTTCACCATTTGTGTTTCATAGTTTCTATTTTTACATACAACATAAATTATAAACATGCATTATTCTTTAAACAAACTTGGAGTCCCCAATTAAAAACATGTTAACGTGCACTTATCTCATTGGTTTCTGCATGATTGGAGTGTTCACACTAGCGTACGGATGGGGGCCTCTATGTATAATATTATATAAATATAATTATTATCTGAATATCATGGTAAAATCTCACAAAATCAGATCTCCTTTATCTAATTTGTTTTTGTTTTAAAAGCCTATACGTGTATAAAGCCCGGATATTTATCGATACACATAGTTTATGCCATTACAGTGCACATACATGTATAAATAAGATTGAACAAATTTAAATAGCGAAGACATGGGCGCATAAAGGCAAAGAAATACTGCGTGTTACTTGGTATCTAATTGCTTTATAATTATGTTGATTGCTTTGATAAAGTTGTACGAAATCCATCATCATATATTGTAATAGTTGAAGAATGGAAATGAAATGAACTTTGCAAAATGTAAATATAGTAAGATATAAGATATAATAAGATATATAATAGAATATCTCTAATCCATAGAAAGAGAGAGAGGGGGTTCCATAAGAGAGAGAGAGAGGGGGGGGGGGAGTGGGGGTAGAGAATAATCAATTCTATACACAAAGCAGCCTGCGCTAATAATTCACGGATAATTCTCCTCAAAAAACGACAACAACAAAAACAAAACCACCCCCGCAAAAAAAAAACATAATGATGTTGATCCTTTCACCCGAACCATTATGAATAATTTTGCGTGATAAAACTATGACAACACGTAGAAGCTCTTAAAATTAAATCTTACTATACGACTATATTTACGAGAGTAGATAAAAGCATGCAGAAATTGCTGAATCACACTTCTGGAGTAATAACCCGAGTAATTAACCTGAGGCATTCACTTTCCTTCTGTTCGAGTGAAAAGCTTTGCATTAATAATATTGGCAGTGGCAGCGCAAGGATACTGACTATTGCCACGGGGGAGGGGGTGGGAGTTATAGGCAAAGTAAGAAAAATGCTTAGCGGCCTGCCTTTAAAAAAGAAAAGAAGAAGGAGGGGCCTTTTAAAAAATGGTCGACCAACCAATACAAAAAAAAAAAAAACCTGGCATGCAGGGATGTTTTTTTTTCACATCAGGCCTACAAGTTCGTCGGATTTTTTAGTGTTATGCATTAATTCCATGCAAAATTGCCCATGGTTCACTTACAGGCTATAATGGCTTATAACACTCACTGCACAATCTAAACATCAAGAAAGCCTTAAAAACTAGGCCCTATACTGCAATTTTGCTTTCTACTTTTCCTTATTCCTAAACAAAAATTAGGAGTTTTTTCAATAGAAAATAGTTGTTCCTCAGTGAGCCTGTGCTGTTCAAACAAAATAATTAGGCATTCATGTGCCAGCAGTACAATGGGTTAAAATAATTTAAGGTGACTGGATGCTATGTAAAAATACATAATCATCATTATAATTCAGCTTTACGACCAATAAGTTGCAGAGTTCCACAGGGAAGCCTACTTGGCCCCTTGTTATTTATCATATAAACAACTTTTATAAATCTTCTGATTTTCTATCTTTCATCTTATTTGCAGACGACTCCAACTTATTTTATTCTCATGCTAGCCCTGTTACGCTTCTTTCTACTACAAATCTTGAACTAAAACGTGTAGTGCAGTGTGATAATGCCAGCAAATTATCTTTGAACATCCTTAAGTCAAATTGTTATGTTATTTAGTAATACTTTGCAAAAGCTACCAGGTGATATCTTTTTCGACAGTACGCCTCTCAACAGAGTCACTTCAACCAAATTCTTAGGGCTCATGATTGACGATAAATTGAAATGGAACATTCACAGCCGTATATCCAAAACTATATCACGAAATAATATTAGACGCTTTTTTTTCCAAAATCAACACCTTTTACACTTCATTTTACACTAATACTTCGTATTTTAATTATGGAATACTGACATGGGGTAGTGCCTACAAAAATCTCACTGACAAGATATTTATGCTACAAAAGAAAGTTATAAGGATTATTAATAATGCTCCTTTTCGTTATCATTCTGATGATTATTTTGTTCTACGAGTTGAATATCCTAAATTTTCCTGATTTATTTCTTTTTCATACAGGGCAATTCATGTACAAATTGGACATAAATGTTTCTGTTTCTGTTTGTGGTAACTCCCGTAGGAACTCGGCATGACAGCATTTTTGCTGGTAAACACCAAGCTGGTATATAACCAATTACCGTGGAAACATGTTACGTCTAGGTTAATCAGCCATAGTGGCTGACGTAATAGACGACAGATATCACTCTTGGGCCTTTTTATCAAAGTTGAGACAATTATGGCAGAGTTGGGATTCGAACTCACAACCTTGCGATTATGAGTCCAATGCTCTAACCACTGGACCACACGACCCGTACTACCAAACATATTGATTAGCATGTTTACAAAAAACAACACCATTCACAGATACCCAACCAGACAATCGCCCCGTTTCCACCTTCCCCGTGCCTGCGCCATCTCTGCACAAAAAACAATTACTTTTTACGGTCCTAAATACTGGAACTCTCTCAGCAATGACATTATAAATGCCGCTAGTTTGAATTGTTTTAAAAGCAAGCTAAAAAAATCATTCTCGAATAATAAGAGCGACTTCCAATTGAGCGAGCGGTACCCAACTTTGCCTTCATTTCCTCCCTTTTTTCTCCTCTCCGAGTCTCTCCCTCTTTCCCTCTCCTTCCACTCTTCCTCTTTCACCAACACAGCACCACCCTATCATCTCGGTTACATTTCTTTCTTTCATTTTCCTTTCATTAACTCCATATTCCATTATCAACCATGACATCAACTATTTATTTCCCCCTCCTTCTAGTATTATGCTATACATGTACTTATATCTACCAAATCTATCTTTTATCCAATTCTTTGAGGGATCCACATTTAACAAGCCCTGCTTTTCAGTGGATCCGTTCATTTCCTAAACTTTTATTTTATTAAAAAAAATAAATAAAAATAGCCTCGCAGATGTTTAATCGAGATTGTTCTACATTCTGTTACACCCTCATTGTACATCTTTTTTTATACCATTGTATGATTACCATTGTTTTGTAACGCTTTCCGCAAACTCCCTACTTCCTTTGTATGGTTATATTGCTTACATTGTATATTCCCTTGTATTGATTTGTATGGTTATTATTTCATATTTGTGTAATATGTTGAGTCGAAAAGAAATAAAGGAAACTTGAAACATGTACTGTTCTTTAAAAATTGCGACTGAGAGAAGCGTATGAGAGGAAATGACTTTATCATATAGGGCCTGATCAATATTCTATCTGATAGGAAAAATTAGGAGCATTCTGATGGAACTTATGAAATAGATCTAATTACAATTTAGGCCACAAAATGCTTACCTCATTAGGGCCCTATACCATCTATGACGAAAAATTTCAAGGGCCACCCCCCAAAAAAAAAAGACGACAGAGAGAGTGATAAAAAAAAACCCTCGTTAGTGCTGATGACATGTATGGAAAACATTCCTCGGCGGCCGGGGGTGCATTAGTTGGTAAAGGGCGGGGAGGGGGGGCTTCCCCCATGTACTTAGCGGAAGTGCAAAAACGTCAAATTTATGACTCAACTGACGACACCATAAAACCACCACAGTATAGTACGCGCCGCGCCCTACTATTATTAGCCGCGGGATCCATATCGATAGCAGCGCCAACGAATTTTCTTGCTGTTTTTTTAATTTATGTAAATGCCTAACGTTAGGCCCGAGCTCCTGCCTGGTGGATCAGACAGCCAAATACGGAATATATGGAATTGTGTGTTAACTGTAAACAATAATTGCCATGGCGGGAGATTTCCATTCTTTCAAGCAAAGGATTTGTCAAAGAATTCTGAAGGTAAGTACCGTAGTGCCATCGTCGGACATCCATCGCCATCGGTGTTGACATGTCATGGTTTGCATGGTCATTGACTGAACTTTTGCAGTGATACCGTACCGGTACCTGCCGATCTCCGAACAGCGGAGGAACTGAAACGAGAGAGAGAGAGTGTGTGTGTGTGTACGTGTATGTTGTGGAAGTTAGACAATCAACGTCATGACGTCAGGGCGAGGGGGGATTCCGTTAAAAATAAAAGATTTAAAACATCCGCTCTCATTTAATCCTAAAGTTTAAGTATTAAACGTTTAATAGCCAATAGGCCTACCGTTAGAATTATCGTTAGACCCTTTTCAACTTTCAAAAAAATCGTTCAACTTCAAGTTTAGTTCGATCTCTAACGTTACTCGTTAGACCAAAGTAACAACTGAACAAGCGTTAAATTTTGCTTCAGCTTGATTAACCCAGGGAGCTCCCTGGGTTACAGCTTGATTAGATCTATGGATTCTAGAGTCTAACAAATTATAGAAGTCTGACTGAGAAATAGATCTAACGTTAGAGACTAGACCAAAACTTAGCTTCAGCCTCTAACGTTATACATTGGTTGTTCCGCTGAACTAGGCCTACGACTACGTAGGGCCTACGTCGTTGGCTCCTCTCACCAATACACTAATATACTAATGTCTACAGATGACAGAAAAATGTCAGAAATTGTTGAATAAATCCCAGGACGGTATTCCTGTTTAACTAAGTTAGACTTAGAGCTTGATAATAATTAATATTTTGAGGTGTTAGCCTTTCGTGATGTGTTCAGTTCAGTCAGGCAAGTCAAGACACAACAAAAATGTGTCCAGTTTAAACTGAGTTCAGGCGCCGTTTCCTAGTATACGGTATCACATCTGGCTCTGTGTCCGGTGCGTACGGTACGTCTGGCCGTGTTCCGCAGGACTACAAATATTAGTAATAGTAGCCTATGTTCTAACACTATAGCCTAGGCCTAGATCTATAGATTTTAGTATTAACAGTAACGTTAGGCCCGGGCGTTATGCCTGATGTTTTCGTTAGTCTTAGACCTAACTTTAGGTCTAAGACTAATACAATTTAGACCTAGGCCTAGATCATGTAGACATCTAGATCAAACTGTTTTAGTGTTTGGCCTACGGTACGTAACCAAAAAAAAAATGTTTAAAAACTCTTCTTCAAAGTAAACAAATGGATTTTGGCTACCATGAAACAGGCGAGCCTCGCCTAGCTAGGGCTAGATCTAGAGTCACTAGACTAGATCTAGTTAGGCTAGATCTAATCTAGATCTAAAGCAGGAACGGATTTGGGAGGGAGTGGCACGAAGGCATACATGTATCTGCCTAGGCTGCTTAAAAAAACTCTTCCAAACATATTGATTTTGGCTACCATGAACCAGGCGAGCTTCGCCTAGCTAAACTATAGGGCTAGATTAGATCTAACCAGACTTACGTTAGGCTAGATCTAATCTAGATCTAGATTAAAGCAGGAGCAGATTCGGTAGGGAGTGGCACGAAGGCCTACATGTATATGTACCTGTAGGCTGTACCACCTCATTTTGAATAACCCTTTTTCTTTCTTTTTTCTTTTGCTCGTCAGAAAATGTTTTGATTGGAAAGATCTTCCCATTGTGACCTCTTTTCCCTGTCAGAATTTTTGTCATAAGATCGTAATGATCCATGAAATATATTAAGAAGAAAACAGATCTTCCACATGTTTTATTTTACTTATATACACCCAACCCACGGGACGTACCGTATTATCATGGTAAACGCGATAACTTCAGTTTAACTTTAGGCTCATATAACTTGGTGTGTATCCCATATAGGGAGCCTATTGATTTTAAGGTCAAGGTCACACTGACATGTTTTTAACTTACCCTTCTGAAGTCCTTGAAAACGCGATAACTTTAGTTTAACTTAACCTAGGCCGTGGCGTGTTTTCCTTTAGCAAGAAATTTATCCACACTGCTGCACTCAACCCAGGTGAGGTAAATGGGTACCGATACCGGAGGTAAATGTATATTCCTCAAAAAGCTGTGTGCACCTGAATCGGTAGCCTAGCTTAGCCGGGTAATAATAATAGCAGGGCTCGCTTGGAGAACAGTTTTCGAAACTGACCCTGGGTAAATATACCGTTATTATTATTATTATTTTAATTTGGTGTGTATGATACTACATGTAGCATGGATCCCAGGAAGCCTATTGATTTTGAGGTCAAAAGGTCAAGGTCACACTGACATGTTTTTATCTTACCCTTCTGAAGTCCTCGTTTGTTTGTTTTATTTCCGTATATAAAATAACAAATACAAAGTACATACAAATACATATAACATGAGATGATGAGGTCACTCAATGTTAAGATACAATAATAAAAGGTAAGGAATAAAATAAATTATATGGTTGGTAGTCCATATTCAGCTGCAATAATGCATTGCTGCTGGTCTTCCATGGAGCCAGTTTACTTGCAAAAAGGCTACGATTACCATAATGTAAAGGAAGTTGACCATCAGATACATGTATAAAAGTGAAATCATTAAAAACAAAGAAACATCATATAAGCTACACCTACCCCCCCCCCCTCCCCCCGGCACAAATCAGTGATTTAATTTCATTTAGCACAGATATATTTCAAAAATGTATATTTAAAGGAATTGAAAGTGGTGACATTACGCACGCACAAAGGGATTCTGTTGAATTCAGAGGCAGCTCGGTACTTTTACAACTATTGGTTCTAGGTCTGGGTAAACATATATTATTTTCATTTCTAAGAGTGTAAGGAGTAGCTTTTGTATGAAACATATTTTTCATATATTCAGTGGACATGTTGTTACTAATCTTATACTGTACATGAATAATATCAAGTGAGTATACTGTCTCTTTTGAATAAGTGTCCCAAGTTGGGACACTATTCAAAAGAGACAGTATACTCACTTGATATTCCCAACCCAGAATAGAATGAATTTGAGAGGTTGAAGTGTGTGTATAGGGGTAAATTTTCAAGATTATTCTTCAAGCTCTATTTTGAATTTTTCTAAGTTGGTCAAGTAAAGATTTGTTTGCAGATTGATAGATAATGTCACCATAATCTAAATGAGGTGAAATTATTGAGTTATATATTATCTTTAATTATGACAAATTTACAAAATGCTTTAGCCGTGCAATATAACCAATCATTCTCCCCAGTTTTTTACATAATAATTTATGTGATAGTCCCACTTCATGTTTTCATCCACAAAGACACCTAGATACTTAAAGCTTTTTACCTGAGTCAGTAAATGACAATCAATTTTTAGATGTAAATGTTGTGACTTTTTAAGCATTTTTGGCGTTCCAATCAGCATGCTTACAGTTTTATCATAGTTTATTTTCAAATTATTCCTGTTCATCCAGGCAGATAGACTTTCCAGTTCCTTATTAAGGACGAGTTCGATAACTCTAATATCCTTATGTGAGAAATATATGACTGTGTCGTCAGCATAAAGGTGTACGGTGCACTCTTTAAATACAGAAATTATATCATCAACAAATTAAATGAACAGTAAGGTTCCAAGGAGAGATCCCTGGGGTACCCCCTTAATAATAATAATAATAATAATTAACATTTATATAGCGCTTAATACAACAGTTTCTAAGCGCATTGGAAAGAGAAAAAAGAAGTAGCAAAATACACTGAAAGAGAACAGGATATAGAATTAAGAGGACTGCTTAATGAGGTAAGATTTGAGGAGTGTTTTGAAAGATTCGACAGTGGATGCATTACGGATGGAGATGGGGAGATTGTTCCAGAGTTTAGGGGCAAGAGCAGAAAAAGCACGATCGCCATAACGGGTAAAAGTGCGGGGTCCTAGAGATAGTCGAAGGTGAGCAGTAGAAGAAGATCGGAGACGTTGAGTTGCAGATGATGAGTGACAGAGAGAGATAAGATTTTGAAGGTAGGATGGGGCGAGACCATGGATGATTTTATAGACAAGGAGAAGGAGCTTGAAAATAATTATATTATGAACCTGAAGCCAATGGAGGGAGTAGAGAATAGGGGTGATATGTTCAAATTTCTTAGTGAGGGTTACCAATCTAGCTGCAGTATTTTGAATTCTTTGAAGGGGGGCTATACTAGATTGAGGTAAACCAGCAAGTAAAGCATTACAATAATCTAAATGGGATGATACAAAGGCATGTACTATACGTTCAGTAGATGATTTATCAAGATACTTTCTTAACTTCCCTATCTTACAAATACCCCCTTAAAAATGACTCTTCTGATAAAATTCCATAAATGGATGTACGTATTCTTCTCTTAGTCAAATAACTTTTGAACCAATGCAATTCATCACCAGATATACCAATATTTTAAGTTTGGATAAGAGAATTGCATGATCGACCAGGTCGAAAGCCTTTTGAAGGTCTATAAAAAAAAGCCCCTGTATACTGCCCATTGTCCATGGAATGAAACCAGTCATCCGTTACCTTAACAAGAGCAGTAATGGTAGAGTGTTTCGGACGGAATCCAGATTGAAATGCAGAAAGTAAAGAATGAGTTTGAATATAACGAAGCAATTGCTTCTGCACAATTTTTTCCATTAATTTAGACACACGGGGTAGAATCGATATCGGTCTATAGTTGTTAAATTCAAACTTATCACCTTTCTTGTGAATAGGAACAATTTTGGCTACTTTCCATTTCTCAGGTACAACACCATCTTATAAAGATTTATTTATCAAGAAAGTAATAGGTTCAATTAAAACTGAAGTTGATTCTTTGATTATATATACTGAAATACCATCTAGACCAACAGACTTTGTATTCTTCATATTATGAACCTCTTTCAAGACATCGCTTTCAGAGACAGGCGATAATTGAAAGTTTTCATGCGGAGTGGACGCTACATGATCATGGTGTACATTTGTTGACTCATCGGCAATTTCTAATGTCACATTAGCAAAGTGATTGTTAAAACCATTAGCCACTTCATCTGACATTACTTTGGGAAAAGTGCTATTAGACGAGTTGTTTTTGCCCATAAACGCGAATAACTTCAGTTTAACTTAACCTAGGCTCATATAATTTGGTGTTTATGATACTATTTCCTTTCCTTATCATAAATTATCATATTTTATCATTGACAAGGGACGTGATAAAGTAAAAATCGCAAAGAGTGTTTGTATTTGGCGGCAACAATTTTTTTGTATATAACAGATGAATGCACCGATATTGCACCCATGAAATCCAAACATTTTATTTTGATTTTAATCCAATTATACAGAAGCAAAGAATAAACTTTGATTTGTTGATAACATTAACATTTGATTATATGTATTCTGTTCTTATATATAGCTTATTTCACGTTATGATCTAACATATCTACGGTAACGGTATGTGTTATTGTGTTTCCATGATAAAGTTTAGATATTATTACCAGGACTTTAGCCCAAGAACTTTTTTACAGCCCACATGCAGTATTGTATGTAGGCCCTGTATTATTGTTTTCGCTTAATGTATTAATACATATCAGGTGCCCACTTATTAGAGGTGAGTGTTGCGAATTCAGATAATTTATAAAAATATTGCCAAAGAAAAAAAGTACTTCCAATGCTCTGTCTCCCTCCTTAAAAATTATTTATAATTCTATGTTGTTTTGTGATTTCTCGTCAATATTTTATTGATATTTCATTCTTCAACGAATATGAATTATGAATTGTAACTACATCCTTTAAAGGTATTGTTTAACTTTGTGAGCAGCCGATTTAAAAAATTCTCAAACCAAGATGAAACATGTGTACAAGTGCATGTATTAGAACTAATAAACCCTGAAAACAACCATTATTGAGAATGAAAAGCTAAAACTACAAGGCAAACCCCGATTTTGTAAATAGGCGTCTTATAGACACCTAAATAGTACACATAAGTGTATGGGATGAAATTAAGATGGTGTTTCCGGTCACTTTATATTTCAACTTTTGAAGCACTAAATAATTATTTCGAACGCAATTTTTTCTGGGCTTCATTTTTGTAACATATCACAGACACATGTGACAAGTGTGACCTTCTAGCTCAGATTTTTTAAAAGTCAAACCAATGTTAACCAATCACTTTAATGTTTCTTTTTGGGGATGTTTCGAAGGTACTGAGTTGGTGTATTTTTACCAGTGCCTGAATAAAATAGACTGTAAATCTCAGACAGTATTTTTTTACAAGATAGATATTGTTTTATTTGTATTCTATTTTTCAAGCTTAACGCAAGAAATAAAAAGAAATAAGATTGTTTTATTTATTTTCTAGTAATAACGCCTCACACACATTTTGTAAATATTTGTATTTTTGATTATTGCGGAACATATTAACGATTATTTTCCTGTCTATTTGTAGTAATTAGCTAATGTGACATTGTTTTATATGTGTTTCGTATATGGGCGATTCCAAGAAAATGTGGATATTTTCCAAAATCTTGTATTGGCTCTATTTCAAATCAATAAAAAATTTGGATTAAAATTCACATGGAAGTTTATAAATGCAAATAAAGATCATAATCAGCCTTAAAATAAGGGCCAAAAAAGGGCCTGTTTTCATTTGAAAGAACCATCAAACAATAATCAGTCACTTTTAGTTACCATTTTTTTTTCTAATGCGACTGGCCAATTTTTAGGATATCTTGGTGGTTACAATATACATGTACACTATGCAAATTTTGTCTTTGCTGTTTTAACGCCTTGATTGTCAAGTTAAATTCACAGTATAAACTTGACAGAGAAACTCACTCCTGTAAAACTGACGGACACATAAAAATGTAATGCGACTGACCGTGGAATCACCCAGGATATAAAATGATCGAGATGGTAATCAGTGTATAGCCAAAATAGCCCTTTTTTCAGTGGGGTAGTCCCGTAAAAGTACTTACATTATACTGTAGTGATGATCATTGTTATCTGATAAATTGTCCATGTCTTAAAACTACGATCGGTCATAATAATCATAGCCTATCACCGGTCAGAAGTAAAACTGTGCGTTAGGCAAAAATAATGCCTAGTCGAGTTTACGTGCAACTAATCATTTAATGAGATTTTACTTCGGTATCATAAATGATATGCTTATTATTGGAAATATTTATTTAGATATTTACCCCTTTTCTACATTTTTTCCTCTTCAAATTCGCCTTTTTCTTGCAGATGAGGGATTGTGCGCTTATGATAACATCGCTATATTCGGTGTTTATGTTCATTGTTGTGTGCTACCTTCTCCATCGATCACCTCCCAAAGTACAAACCGTAAATGGCAGATATCAGCGATTTCGGTTTATAGGTAGTCCCACAGAGGACATCAGCGATACGGAGTCCACATCGCCTAACCGAAGTCCGAACACTGGATACTTCATTCTGGATACAAATGAAGTGAGATACTAAAAAAAAAATTGGTTCTTGGAAAGGCTAATGACTTTTCGGCACTTCTAATATAATAATTTTTTTATGGGAATGATGAAAAGAGAAGACATAGTATGGAAGTAAAATGTACTTGTTTTATTATGTGACTAATTTACTTGAGGTGCTCCAAGCTTTTTTTTCCCCTCTCCTTTGGTCATAGAACTGAAGAGATCGAAACAAAGTTTTTTTTTAAATAATTGATAAGAAATCTAATCGCATTTAAATAGCTTCGTGTAAAAACCCAAATTGGTTGTAGAATTTTAATGAGAAAGGTTTAATTTTATATGTTTAATTTTGGTATTTTCTTTTAAAAAACCCAAATGTGACTTCAATATTGTTGAGGTGCTGCAAGCTTTTCATTTTCTTTCTTTGGGTCATCTTTAGGAATAAGGTAGAACTGAAGATATCGAAACAAACATTTTCTTGAAAATGATTAATAAGAAGACTATTAAATCGCATTTTAAACGCTTCGTGTAGAAAACATAATTGGTTGTATATTTTTTTTTATTGAGAAAGATGTAGTTGATATGTTTGATTTTGGAATTGTCTTTTTCACTCGTTCCCCTATTACTTTTTTTCCTGCAGACATTCACTAAGCGGTGCTCACGGTGCTCGTTGGTCTCGAGTAGCGGTCACCTCTATGAATCAGGAGCAGGTGCCGACATCGACAGCGCCGACTGTGTGATCAGAATGAACACCGCCCCCGTCACCGGCTGGACGGAGGACGTCGGCGCTCGAACCGACATCCGTATCATCGGACACGTCAACCTACCGCGGGGCCTTGTGAAAAAAAGTATCCTGCGACAAGAGATTCTGGTGGATGAGCAAACCAGAGCCAGCTATATCATCGTTCCATGGCTCTACGACGAGAAGATCAACATGTCGACTCATAGGATTTTCAAGATTGCGCGGGATTTCAAAGGGCGGTTTCCCCAAGTGAACTTTGTTTTCTTGACTAGAGAAAAGTACGAAGCGTCCGAGAGAAGGTTCAAGCTTGAGACGGGATTTTCGAGGTAAATTTGCAGTTTCCCCTTTTTCCTTTACATGTATTGTGTGTTCGGTCGGCTTCTACCAGGTCGAATATCAATTGTATTCGACGTATTCGCACCAACGAAACGGACTTCGGACTGGACGAGGCTATAACCATGATACTTCGAATAGCATATTATCGGTTGGTTTTGGAGCCTGTTTTGTTGGTGTGACAACAACATCTCTTTGTGCCTTTATGAATCTCCTTGTTTCTCCGTCGTAATAGAAGCCATTGGTACATGCTTTTAGCTTTAATGAAATCCGAAAAGTATGTTCATGAAAATTTTGACAGTCATACTTCAAATTTGTACACATAATTCTTTATCGTTTTTGGAGTTATTATCATTATGGAATATTTATGTCATTTTTTTTTTTCAATCAACCAACATTTACCCCCAGAACTCAAATCAAAACATGGTTTAGTACCGGTTTCGTGTCCATGATGTTCGCCCTCGATGTATGCGACAAAGTAGAGGTTTATGGACTATCAACATCACAATTTTGCATGTAAGTCAATTATCATATTCATATATTTATAATCTTATATTCCTTTTTTAAAAGGGGATACAAATATTACAATTGTTGCATATAGACAAGCCCTATCCATAATCACAGAACCGTTTTGCATTTCATTAGAATGGAAGTTATTTAATCTCTTTAACCGTAGTGGTCATCGTGGTTATATTATCTTTACACGTTAGCATATTTTACGAAAAGTGTGCTGACTTATTCGACTTTATTCCCCCTAGACAGGCAGTTCCAACTTACAGATCTACACGTAGTTCCTGAAGAAAACATCTCTGTTTTCGTAATAATTTATCAACATTTGCGACCCAAGAAATGCATCACTTCGTCGTCCTCTCATCTTTCCTCCTGTTCAACTCTTTCCCCCTTTCTTTCTTTTTTCTTTCAGTGTCCATCCCAAATCCAAGGTCCCATATCACTACTATGAACCCGACGGAGCAAGGGAATGTTCCTTCCAGCGAACCAATGAACTCGGACTGGGCGACGGCCATAAATTCATGACGGAACGTGCCATGTTTGCCCGCTGGTCTCTCATCTACGACATCACGTTCCACTATCCATCTTGGAAGGCCACTATCAAGAACGCCACCGGTAATTTGGATACGCCGTTCCTACGGAAGTACAAGGAAGCGCTGAAGACGGGAAAGCTGGATGATATTCCGCAGTACGTCTACAGGAACGGGAAGCGGTACCGCGTCATTTACCGGCGCGTTCCAAGAAAGGTTGCAAGAGCAAAAACGAACCAGACAAAAGAGATTGTCAACAAGCCTCCAGGAAATCAAACATCAGAGAACATGGCTTTACAAACTAACGACCAGAACCAGAATGGTAAGAGTAATGATACCCTGATAAAGGAAAGAAGTATCGAGAAAGATGTAGAAAAAGAATCTCCAGGTTCACCTAAAAACGATACGAATGGGATCGAGAAAAAGGCTCATGAGGATGGAAAGTCAAAATCAAAAGTGGCCATCAAAAGCCAGGATCGGACATCCAATAAGGCCAAATCGCATATAATAAAGAGAACGATTGTCAAGAGAGTCGTTAGGAAAAAGCACAATCAAACCGATAAAGACTGATGATTTTCTGTACAGTGTTTTTTTTTAACAATTTTTATTGAACATTGTTATGAAGTTGATGGAGCGGTCAAAATGTACAGTAAAGTTATAATCTATGATTCATCTCTATATGAGGTTTAATAACATTTTGATCACTCATGCTCATTACGTCAAGGGAAAGATCTCTTTCCTGTGAGTTCTATCCAGTCCTATTGCTTTCCAAATGACGTGAAGGTAATAACTGTGGTCCAGTTGACTCCCAGCGAATCTAACAATGTTCATACAAATACTTCTCCGGAAAGATGTCTCGCCTTGATTTCATCTATCATGTTCATTTTCCACTGGGGATAGTACCCCCCCCCCCCCCCGCTGCCGTGTTTCAGATATCGTTTTACTTCACGGGAAAAATATCTAGCCGGGATTCCATTTCCCACGTTGATTTACCACTCGGATGGATATCTTTCCCGAACGATATATTACGGGGAGTCCGTATCCCTCGTTGATTTACCATCGGAGTAGATATCTTTCCCGAGATTCTGAATTTCTTTCACGTACATCCCAGGAAAACAATATCACATGGATGTGAGTTATCAGGATCTCGAAAAGATATCTTACTGAGATTCCATCTTCCGCTTTCATTATCCACCCGTGAAAGTTTTTTTTTGTCGGGATTCTAAAAGCCCTCATCCATTTATACACCAGGAAAGATATTTTGCCGAGATTCCATTCCGGCTATACCATAGTAATTTACCAACGGGATAAGTATCTTTCGCGGGATTCTAATTACTCACATCCACGTACATCCCGGGAAAGATATATTGCCGAGATTCCTTCTCTCGTGTCCATTCACCAACCGAGATATATTTTTCTCCCGGGATTCTAATAACATAAATCCATGTGCATCCCGGGAAAGATATCTTGCAGAGATTCTCTCCCGTCTTTGTTCACCAACCGGGATAGATTTCTTTCCCCAAGACTTTTAAACACCCACTGTGACCCACATCCATATCTTTCCCGGAAGATAATCTTCTCCATGATTTTACATGTAATTGCACATTTTTGTTATGCCATGGGATTAATCTGCAGGTGAATGTATGAAAAGATTGGGGGGGGGGAATGATAAAATTGATTCATCGGACGACTTCACATTATTTGTCAAAAAAATAAATAAATAGCGTTCATTATCTAGAATTACAAACGGTAAAGTATTCTGATCTCGTAATTGACTTATTCTGTGTAATACATGTATAGATAGTTTTCAAATTTTGATTGTTACGGCAGTTGATTGTATAAAAGTTCATATAATTTTATTGGACATTCAACTATTGAACTTGTGTTAAAGATGATGAATAGCATGATTTGATGATGCACTGATCTGCGTGTGACACTAACTTTCGATCACTAGTTGTGGGCATTAGTATTTAGTAGGCATATATGTACACAGCATGATATCATGCACTACATGAGTGCATATTTTTATTACTGTCTTTCATGTGGAATTGGATCTTGCTTTAAAACTACAAGAATTTTCTTGAATTCAGATATAGTCATGATGGTATCTATTTATGTTTTGTTATCAATGTACATATTTTAACGTTGGAATCTTGCGATATATGCATGCAGTAAAGATCGGTTGATACAAAATGCTATTCTTGTGCTATTTGTGTGACATACGTTTATATGAGGGCATCTAAATTATTGTAATTTCCGGTATACAGCAATAATTAAAAAATATACATTAGACCATCAAAAAAGGGTATTTTTTGCTCTTCCGCTCTTCGTCATATTTCTTTTAGCATGTAAAACAAAATGTAGCCTGAGAGGCTCGGATATTAAAAGATAACAAGGGTAAATCAACCCCTGCAATAACTTTTTGGATAAAAAGATAAGTATGACATTTTACAATATTGAAATTTCGCTTTAAAAAAAAACCCAAAACAAAACGAGAAACATTTCTATGCACTACACTGAAATATGCATTTGAGAGGATCGATGATGCAACTCAACATTTCCTTTGTATTTGATATTTTATAGTCGGAATTATAATTTTTTTCAGCAAATCTTACAATTTAGGAGGCTCTTCATCAAATCACAATAAATTAAAATAGTGGAACTTCGGCATTTTCAGGGAAGAAGCAAACTTTGTTTCACATTATATTGAAAAGAAATTTAAATAATATCTTAAAATAAAATGCAAAAGAATTGTGAGTGGGTGGGGTTAACGGTCCCTTCATTTGCATACGGAACCAGGATAAATATCACAGCTCTTTTATGCTACATCTTATTTTAATGAAATTCTCATCGTTATGATTTGTATTTTTATTCAAAGTTCTAAGAAAATCAACATTGCATTGGGGGTGGACTTGCCCTTTAGCACGGTGAAGGAATTTGAAGTTAACCGTGTTTTGTGAAATGTTAGACAAGACTGATTGTAAGTAGTGAGCGATGATGGCATATGTTATTTATATCTTCTGATTTTGTTTTATGAGATTGAAACAATTTAATCCTTATTCTTCATGAAGACTTTAATAGCTCCCCCGAGTAGAGTGTGTGCGTGTTTTTATTCTTTTTTATACGGCTTGCGTGTGTGTTCGTGTATATGAGGGTGTGTGTGAGTATGTAACTTTCTGTGTTTTTGGCTATTATCAAAATAAGTTTTGAAAAAATTACATTGGATTTTTATTTCAATTTTTTTTTAATGTACATGGATATGTGTGCGGGGGGGGGGGGGGGCCTGAGCGCCAAAGAATCTTTGCTCTGTCACTTCACTAGTGCCAGTGTCAACGAATCGAGTCCGAGTTGGACTTCATTTTGAGAATAGATGAAACTATGAATTAGTTTCCTAAATTCATATAAAATCTGAGTTATAGAAGTATTGTAATGATTTTCTCAGGTATCCTAATACAATCATCTAGAATGACAGATTGCAGACGGATTTGGTCATATGGGCCGCTACGAAGCGAACTGGACCCATGGCAAATATTTGATATTAAACGACCAATCATTATTCAAATACATATAGACACCACGCAAAAAATTCCTTTCTTTGTCCTTGGTGTTTGGGAATCGTTGCATGGCCCTGGAAAGCGGGGGTACTGGGGTGCAGAAGCACCCCTAAGAACGGATATTAAAAATTCCTGCTCGCCCTTCGCGCTCGCAGTAATTATTTGTTGCATATGCATCTTCTTCAATCAGGATCACAAACAGTGATCAAAATGTTCAATTTTCAGGACAAATACATGAAATCCCCCCCAAAAATATGTATGTATATATTTATATATATAAGTGTGTGTGAGGATTATCTATTGTTACTGGGGGTGCTGTGACAATGCTCAGCACCCCCAGTAACAATAGATTAATCCTCCGTGGCCAGGTCCCTGATGTATATGTGTGTGTGGGGGGGGGGGGGGGTGTGGGTTGAATGTGTGTGTGTTAGAACGGAAAACTCAATTGTGTCCCCCCACCTTTGAGGAGAGACTTTAGCCCATGTCAGCACCCCCAGTCAAAAAGTCGTTCCCGGTGCCCTGAATCTTTGGGGGTAAGAAAAACGCAGTCAATTGGTTTTGAATATCTCTCTTTGATGCATTTCCTATGTAAGCATTTTGTGGTTGATTTTTATCGAATTGTAAATAGACAGACTAATGTTTGATTGGAAATGTTTGTTTATAATTACTGGTCACTGGTTGGCGTGTCAAGGGGCGTGTCAACTACAAAATGAAAGACCGAAAATTGATTCGTCACCTCAGAGTGTCTTGTAATGATTGAAAATTGAGAAAATTGATAACTACGTCAAATGGAATATAATGTTAATTGACAAGATGGACATTTGCTTGTCCATGAATTTTCCTATCTCAATATGTAACATGATGTAACTTGCCATATTTTGAATTTGCAGATTTTTAATTTTCCTTTCTCTCTACCTCTCTGTCTTGTTCAATATTTCACTGAATAAATTTGTTGAATTCAAAATCAATCATCCATGTAGTTCCTAGCTTTTTATTTCTTTGTAAATCGCTTATTAACAATAATAACTGATTTACCCAGGGTAGCCACTTCGACCAAGCGGGTCCTGCATAACATGTTATTATTACCCTTCTCTATTCTGAAAAGTCGAGCGGCGGACAGAAAGGCAAAAGGTCCCATTTTTCAAAAAGTCTGACTCAGCCAGGGATCTCGAACTCACGACTTTCCGTTCATGGGGCGGGCGCTCAACCACTTAGCCACCATCTCCGGTATGTGAAATCAGTAGGTCCCATTGTGAAATATACAAGAGGAACAAGTGGGGATTTACCCTTATGGGGGTAAAAAAGAAGATTTTTTCAAAATTTCTAACAAGAAAAAGGGTCACTGTCTTCACAATTTTGGCTCCCCATCGGACCCCAAATGTTTTCGTTTCTATACTGTCCTTTATTGTCTTTTTTTTTTCAAAAGGCTTCCTGATCAGCCACTGAGAGGAACCGCGAAGACTCTGCTGATCCGAAATTTGTGTTTAATCGGGGGGGGGGGGGACCAAATATTACCTCTCTTGGTGTGTTCTTACGTAAAGGTCAAATTCATCTCAGACAGAAAATAAAGGCCCATATTCTGAAGTCAGTTTTTAATTAGACCATGGTCTCACTCTGTGCTAAAATTATGGGAAGCCAAAAGTGTCAACATTTTTATTAAGTTGTATATTTCTTATGTTTACTGTGCTCTTTCCTGATTCATCGATGGTGAAGACAATCATCTATTCATACTTCCTACACAATTATCAATGATTTGAGAGCCAAACGGGGTGAAATATTATATCTCTACTGTTAATGATTTATGTTACATTTGGCTATCCATACTTAAACCACGACTTTAAACCGGAGTTTAAGTTAACCCGACTTCAGAATACGGGCCAAAGTGTTTTGAATCAATAGAGTAAAATTCAGAACAAACATAACGTTGAAAGAATCATCAAATCGGATGTAGAAATATATGACAGTTTTAAAAGTTTCGCTTTTTTCACAAAACGGTTGTATGCACAACTCAATGACATGTAAATAAGAGAGTCTGTGAGTCACTCACTGATTCTTTTTGTGTGTTTATTTCTTTATTATATACAATATTCCAATTTGTACAGATTTGACAATAAGGAACCCTTTTGGTTTAAACCACAGAATGTTGAATCAATGGTATAATTCCCTTTGTTCAGGGAGGGACAAAACTTTGTTTCACATGGCAATGAGGAGGAAATGAAAATATTTTGTATTTCCTAAAATAATTATTGTACATCAACTCAACAAAGTGAACCCATCAACACATTTTTTCCTTTCCTTTATTTTCTGAAGCGTTTTGAAACATAATTATCATGTGTTATGTGCTATATAAAAACTGATTATTATTATCATTTTTATTTTCATTTTTATTATTATATAAAATGCATTGAAGAAATAGTGAGTGACTGATGTCGTCAGTCCCCTCATATATATACTGACCACGATGTGAATAATACCTGTTTTGTGAAATTAAGCGAAACTTTAGAATGTCATAATATTTAACATCCACTTTTGATGAAACTTACAATGGTATGCTTGTTGGATTTTTATCCTTTTTATTCAAATCAATGTTTTGTTGGGGGTGGACGTGCCCTTCAATACATGATGAATCTATCAGTGTATATGGTGAATATAAGAAGGAGTGTCTTAGAATAGAGAATGTTTCTTTTTCTGTTCATGTAAACTCCGTAGGAAGTCTGCGGGACAGCTTTTTGCTGGTAAACGCGGAGCCGGGGCCCGTTTCATAAAGCTGTTCGTAAGTTACGAATGACTTTACGCACGACTGGAACATGTTACTGGGTCATAAATCAATTACATAGGAATATCACATTGCACAAGAAAGGATAACAAGTCGTGCGTAAAGTCATTCGTATCTTACCATTGCGACCAATTTGAAGTCTCCGTCGGTATAGTGATGACCATTTTTTACAATAAAAAACAACAAAAACCAAAGAAAAACTTTCTTATCGCTTTTCTTACTTTGTTCAAACTTATCTATACTTAGTTTCATTTTTCTTTTTCGTCTAATAGCCAACTTTTTATTTGAAGTGAGGAGAGGAACCGGGAAAACTTTGAAAGGGGAATTGAGATTAAAACTTAAGAAATATATTAATGAAGAACCGAGGCCAAAAAAGAGGTCTCTCATTCATTCTACTCATCGTTATAAAAAGGGTCATGCTCAATTTCACATGACAAGTTTCAAGAACATGAAGAAGTGTTGCGAAAAAATCCTTTCTCTGTCTCTCGCGCTGGTCGAAAGGTGGCGCTATAGCACCTTCGACAACTGCGATTTCAAAACATTCGGAACAAATTGCACAACCCTAAACTACAGTAATCCCCCGCCCTCCGCACCATGTACGGTTCGATTTTAGATTTAAATCTTTAAATATTTGAATTTCGAGTTCTTAAATCTATATTCAGCGTTCGGTTTGTCACTATTCACAGCCGCCGATTAGGATTTCTTCAAAATCCCTATAAAGTATATAGGCCTTCTTAGTAGGTACAAATATAATTCGAAAAAAACTCAGGTTTTTTGTTTGCATCTTCGTCAACGGTGTGCACCCGGCAAAGGCGAAGACGAATGAAAGACAAAAAAAAAAATGAAATTTAACAAAAGAAAGGATAAATTGAATTATTATTACATTATTTTGATGCAGGCCGAAAGGGAAATCTGGTAAAAGTGCTATATCGGATGCTTTCTCGCGGCATCTTATGGTAACCAGCTTTCGGTTACATTAATCATCGATATTCAGTGGCAGATCCAGGGGGGGGGGGGGGGACCATCCGGCCTGTGCCCCCCCCCCTTGAGAGTCAGAGTCAATATGTGTAATGTAAATATGCCATTCATAATATTTTCAATGGGAATATGTCGTTCATGCATACACAAGTGAGGACCCCCCCCCTTTTTTTTTTTTGCTTGCTTGTCAAAATTTACGTGGGACCAAAATTGGCCTTCATTTTTTGTGAAAACCTTTTGGCTTCTCAAATTTTCCTAGGGAAAAAATGCCCCCCCTTGATCCGCCATGTTATTATTTATTTTCTTATTTTGTATATTGTCCTTTAATGCAAGCCTATTGTCATCAGGGGAAATACAGAAGGGAAAGGACAGGCCGGCCACTGCCCTCCCCCCTCTTGAACTTGAAAAAAAAATTAAAAAAGGAAAAAAAGAAAGAATAAAGCTGAGTAAAAAAACTGTCAATTACCCCTCCCCCAAAAGTATAAAGGTTATACCTTGCCCCTCAAGTGCCTAGCGGCGACCCTAGCTGATAGACATGATACCTATGTAATGTTCATTTTAGTTAAGCATAGTCGGCCTTCGATAGAGTGAAAGAAGAAGTTCACCCTGACGAAAATTTAGTTGTAAAGACACAGAAAAAAATTAAATATTGGTGGATTTGAGGAAAATCCATTAACGATTAAGACAGTTGTTATATGATTTTTTATTTATGACGTCATATATATGACCAGCTGCCCCATTATGTTTACTTAAATATGCATAACTTTCATTTCTAATGGTTCATGATGACTAAAGAATTTCTCATTTCAGGAGCAGGTGCATGTGAAATAATTTGTCTATTGATATAACAATAAAGCCCATTATCATTTTTTTTTCAGACTGGCATTAATTTCATTGATTTTTTTTAACTTCACGATACATTGGAAGCTACATGTATACTCACATCTCAAATTAAAAAAAATTACAATGACTTTTTAAATCTTTGATGGATTTTCCTCAACCCTTCGCCAATATTTTTCTGCTGCTTAGTGAGGGTGAACTCATGCGGCCTGCATGGTCGGTATCCCGCTAGCAAGCCAAATCCTCGAGAGCCGGGGGGGGGGGGGGGGGAGAGGGGGAAGGGGGTTTTAACTTCATGTAGTCTAATGCCCTTCCGTCTAGCAACATTTCGTCTAACAACCATATTTGGTCCAGTCATCACTTCATCTAATCACCAGTTCGTCTATGACAATTTCTTATCATAACCAGTTGGTCTATTCATTTTCACCGTCCGGTTTTCATTCATTTCGCCCAATTTACACTTTCCCCAAGACCAAATGGTACGGTGGCTATCATAATTGCACCAAGTGGTTAGAAGACGAATTGATGATGGATGAAATGGCAATTCATGTGGATCGATAGTGTACGAACTGATGGAAGATGAAAAGATAAAGACGAGTTGGTAATTGGACGAACTGGCGCATTAGGCCATTAAACCCAGAATAGATCTCACTCGACGAGTTGCACAAAGGGTACTAGGAATAGAATCATCTTCTTTTTTTCTAATTATGTATTATGTTTATCCTTTTTTTTACAAACAATGTAAATATTTTTGATAAAGTATTGTGAACGCAGAAATAAAAATAAAACAAACAAACAAACAAAGAATTGTCCCCAGTCCAGGCACTTTATAAAAAACGCCTATACTTACCAAGGTCCGGACCATATTAGCAGATAGAACAAATACAGGTTTAATCGTTCTGGAATACGGCTGTGTCCACCCCACACTAGTCTTTCACGTTATCGGGACTCAATTTATATACCGGGCTCTTTTATTCCAAATTCTATCCAATTCTATATTATGTACAACTCTAATGTAACACGATGATGTCATATTCCTCTATTCAACTCTAATGTAACATGTCATGATGATGTCATATTCCTCTATTCAACTCAAATGTAACACGATCTCATTTTCTTCTTTTTTCTTCCTTCTTTCTCCTTATTCCTCCTCCTATTTCTTCTCTCTTAGATCTTTTCTTCTTCTTCATCTTATGCCCCTGTTTTCCTCTCCTTCTCTCTCTGACTTACTTTCACCATTGTCTTAGTGTTATATTATGTATACTAATAAATTCTTCTTTTACAGTGTTTGAAATTCAATGATGAAAATAATATTCCGCTTAGCTAGTATAGGGGATGATATAGCAGCATACATACATTTCATCATTATCCACACGCATTGTGGATTAGGGGTATTAAAGTAATAGTTTAGTTTAGTTTACTCCAACGATGTTGTAGGACTAAGCCTGTTCATCGATCAAAGTAGAATGTCTATTAATTGCTGCTCTTCTTCTATTGCAGACAGTCTATTGGTATTGCAATGTATATTGCAGACAGTCTATTGCTGCTCTCTTCTCCCGGGGGGGGCACTCGACCAAAAAAGTGGTAGGGGTGTGCCGCGGGCGAGGCGAAAAACGGGGGCCTTGGAGCGGGCTTATTGTAAAAAGGAGGGTCCTCGGAACGGGCTTCGGAACTACAAATGTTTGTGAAAACGGGGGTCCTCGGAACGGATCTCCGTATATCTGTGAGTGCGTAGGCATCCCTATGGAACGGGCAATCTTGCATGACGCAGCTAGCGCGGCCTCCGCCGGGTGCGCTCGCACTTAGGCGATGGTCGAAAAGCGCTCTACGGCCGCTTTTCACCAAAATTGTAGCAGATCAATGCGACCGGAACGGCGTAACGAAAAATATGCGAGGCTTTGGAGCGGATTTCTTTCTTCTTTTTTTCTCGATAAGAAGGAAATGCTATGCCTTGGAGCGGCTTTCTTTGTTCTTTTTCTCAATAGGACAAAAATGCTATGCCTTGGAACGGAAATTTGAGTGTAAAAATGGGGGTCCCCTCCGCGGCACATACCCACTATGCATTATATACTGAGTGCCCCCCCCCGGGTCTCTTCTATTGCAGACAGTTATCAATAATTTACATGTATATTGATTGCTCATGTGAATCAGTTCAATATTGTACTTTTCATATTTGTGTATACTTGTTGTTAAAGCCATTGGAAACCAAATTTCTTTGTATGCGTACATTGACAAATAAAAGAATCTTGAATCTTGAATTTGTCAGACCTCTGTCAGAACGCCCTCGCCTTCGGGGGGATGTGTCTGTGAATTCAGGAGCATTCTGATTTCTGGAGACGAGGTTGTCAATAAAACAACACGCCCTCTACTATTTCATGATGTGAATGCCCGAACAACACAATCTTGTCACGAATACAGTCGGAATATTGAGTTAATTGAAGGCAGACAACGCATTAAGAACCTTGATTTTGCAGGAACAGATAGTACCGTGTGGCATGAAACGATAAAAATACACAGTGGTCAGAATAGAGCGACATCATGTCTGTATCCGCCCTTTTTATCCTCGATTTGAAGGGGAAGGTGAGTGAGCTCCACAAAACACCGTACGGTACCGTACTCGGGCACGTACCGGTACGGTACGTGCACATTTTGTATGATAATAATAATGGGTGAATATGAACCGTAGATGTTTCGACTCTGTTTACAAACGATGAAAACTATGCCAATTTTAATATTTCAACTAATTTGTTGTAATATTCTAAAGATTCTTAACCAACAAGAAAATAGCACCTCAATCATGATCATGTCAATACAATTTAGACAATCATGACAATACGAAAATTCCGCCGTGCGGTTTTTCCGAACACCACATGAATTCGCCGCACGACCACTCACACGTATTGCGAGGTTAGTATTAGTATACTAACCTCGCACCACGAACTCTTGGCAGTGGATTTCTAACTAGTGGGTCGCGCGTGCTGGGATCTCACTTCTTGGGTCCACAACGCCCGACATGATTGTAGGGTCCTAAACGCACTTGATTTATCATGCAAAGAAATAGTATTTCCTGTGCCTCAAGTTCTGAAATATGTTTATATTATTATAGGGGGCCTATAGGAAAATATGAAATTAAAAGTGAATAGAAAATTAAAAAAAGTTGCTGGATTTTTCTCTAGAAAAATTGAGAAGGAATCTTTCGTCATCGCCACTCTGCAGAGACACTGACAGTTTCACACACAGAGTGCGCATTTGCCATTGAAATTGCATGCGCGATGAGTGGTGCATATATACCCTATAGATAGCTTTAGGATCCCCTACCAATACTTCAGGACTAGCCAGGAGGCTCGTAGAGAGTAAAAATCTTTCACTAACGTGTGCTTACTCTCCACAGAGCCAAGGGCAAGGATTGCGTCCCATTCATGTGCGTGTACCGCGAAAAAAAATGAAATTTTTGCCTCAAAGATTTCTGCTTTCTAAAAGATCTAGCCCTAAATTATGTAAATGGGATACAACTTCATTTCCGACATTTATACGATATTGATTCCATTTTTTAAACAAAGAATTCATAAAAAAAAAACGAAAAAATATCTTGATAAGACGGGGAAGACTTGCCATGATGTTATTGTTAACGTCGCCATCTTGTTCTCTTTTATCTTTCGCCAAGTTACAAGATGCACATCGAGGACGTGCGTCTTGTAACTTGGCAAAAGACAAAAGAGAACATGCATGACTCGCATGATCTGACTCATTGTTTAAGTTGTCACTACAGGTTTGTTGATCATTTTTTTGAAAAATATATTACCTTATTATTACCAGATCTACAAGAAAACATACAGTTGTTTCTGCAGCCAAGTGTCCAGGTCTATCTATTTGTTTTCCTGTCAATTTATTAGATTATTTATCTTTCAGACTTTCTAAAGTTGTGTCTAACATACATGTAGCAGCTTGAGCATACATGAATGCACCAGTCGATCACGTTCACACAGAAAGGCATATATGTGGAGTGCTCAGTGTTGCTTGTAAAAATACCATACCCAATGTTTGGCTGGAATCCCATTCTTATTGCCCTAAATTGTCGGCAATTACACAATTTTATTCCAGAATCCTTTGGCACTCATCTTTGTATTTACAAGTGTCTAAATTATTTAGCAAACAGACACTTGGGTAGTTATTTCATTGCATTCTGAACAAACTCATATTGAAATTGTGACCACAACTGGCATTTATCTTCCATCATTTCTTTGTAATCATCTAATGCAAGGCTCGACATTAGCGGTGGCCCAGGGCCACCAGAAATTCACCTCGGGCAACCATTATTGATAAAATGTTCAGTTTTGGTGGCCCGAATCGGGCAACCAATAATTTTCAAAGTAGCGCAATTTTTCTCTCGATTTTGCACGCATTTATCAACTTTCTACAGCTCAAATTGCAACCCAGTTCGTCATGCGCCCTTTTTGTTGATCTACACACACACAAAGTTTGCATATTAGGCCTACAGCTATAGCATACAGTAGCTATTATCCAGCCAGCCGCGCCGGCCGGCTGGCGTGAGCTTTGCATGAAGCCACTGCATACAGTTGTGCTCTAGATGGAGCTGCGACAAAAAATGTTGCTGATAAGAAATCTTCCACAGAACTTTGAAAATCTGAGTCAAAGTCACATTTTACACCTATGAAATGACATTCTACAGTCTACATTACGAAAATTTGGTGTACCCTGATTATTTGCAAGCATTAAGAAGAGGAATTATTACCTCTCTTTTGACTACAAAATACCGATTTCCAAATGAATTAATACACATAAAAACACATAGGCAAGTACATCACAGTCCCACGTGTGCATTTGTATGTATGTTGATACTTGGTTTCTTTCGAAGCTGTGTCTTTTCTAGCCAAAAATAAACAGACAGTTTCTTTCTTTCTTGTTTATAAATGACTTCTTAAACCACTCTTGAGAAAGTAAATACTTTGGGAAGGCATTTCATTGATATGAAATGTGAATTTTTCCAACATTTTGGCAAATATAGGAAGGACTTTTCTCACACTTTTTTTCCAGATATAACTTTTGCCGTTTTCCTTCTTCTTTTTTTTTCTTTCATTTTTTTTACAGTGGTTAAACCATTTATACCCCTTCCCATTGAATATGCCTGATTAAAAAATATGTTTCTACTGAAAAAAAAATAATACAAACTAAAGGATATAAAAATAGAAATGTGCCATTCTTAGAAGGTAAGTGAAAATTATTTGCTTGGCTTTTAATTATATTCCAGTCAGAATAGACTGTTGCCACAGCTCTTAAAAAATATTTGTAATGGCTTCTTAATTATCCCCTTTTCCCCATGTTTATATTAATTTTGTTTTATTCATTTTTCTTTCACTTTTTTTTTCTCTCTAAATTTGTTCTTTTCTTTTTTCCCTGTTCTTTGTTTTTTCTTTCTTCATTTTCTTTCTTTTTTTTATTTCACTTATTTCTTTTATTATTTTTGTTTTCTTTTTGTAATATACTTTTTGATAATTATTTCTTATTTGTTTCCCCCTTTTATGCATTGTTCTAATTTTGCAGCATATTTTTCTGTGATTTTCTCCTGCTATAATATGCTGCAAAAGAGAAAACAGAAATAAACTGGATTTGGGGCCTGCATAATCTAGGTTTTAGGATTCAAAGAGGAAGAAATGAAAAAACCATTGTTTTGTACATCTATCTGAATTTGCTATGCACTATTTATTTACTTTACCAATATGAGTGTGTGTCTATACGGAGATAAACAAAAAGTCCACACAACCTGCGAACAATAAAATTCATTTATTCTCTTTCAATCATTTCATTTTTACAACGATAGAAACAATTTATATTTTACCACAAGCCAATTAGCAAAGTAAAATAACAGCAAACATGGTTTACATACAACTTATGATAAAGTGAAAGTATAGTGGTAGTGGCTGCAGAATCAATATTTCAGAAGTTTGTTTTATTAATTCTTAATGTGTTTCTTTATATTTTTCGGGCCACCAAACTTTAATATCGGGCCACCAAAAAAAAAAATTTGATGGTTTTGGTGGCCCGAACGGGCCACCACCAAAAAAAGTTAATGTGGAGCCTTGTCTTATGTTTTGTAGACTGTCTCACCAATGTTAACTAATGTTCTATATGTCTTCCTTGTAGGTCCTCATCTCCAGAAATTACCGAGGTGATGTGGACATGTCTGCCATTGACAAGTTCATGACCCTTATGATGGACAGAGAAGATGAGGAATCGTTATCACCCATCATCATCCACGGGGGAGTCAACTACATGTACATCAAACACAACAACTTATACAGTATCCTTTCAGATTTATGATAGATAGCACATGGTGGCTAGAGAATAGGGACTTTAGGTCATAAGAACAAAATATCGCACTCCTAAAAAAAATTTTGAAAATATTTTAAAAATCCTTCAAAAAGTTGCTGAAATTTCACATTTTACATCTTTATATTCATGACATAGGCATCTATTTTCCATTATTCCTTGAAATTATTTTGATTTAGTTGGAAACTACCGAAAAAATGAAGAATATTCACCTCTTTCCTGACTCTGATTTGATGTTAAACTCGGTAAATATTGTAGTCCCATATGTAGATTTTCATGGTGTTGACCAAATGTAAAACGATCAAACGATCAACGATCGTTTTCAGTTAATGTTTGCAACACCATGGAAGTCTACATGTGGGACTACAATATTTACCGATTGTAACATCAATCAGAGTTAAGAGAGAGCTGAATTTTCTCCATTTTACTGATAGTTTTCAACCTAATCAAAATAATTTCAAGGAATTATGGAAAAATGGATGACAATTTCATGGATTTAAAGATGTAAAATGTGAAATTTTAGCAATTTTTTGTTGTAAACGTATTGACCCAGGCCTAGTTTCACCACAGATTAATAGCTACACAGCTATTGCATTTACAATTTTAAGGAAAATCTACGATTTGTCATACATGTATTGTATTGAATTGATTTGAGCTCCTCAAGGAGAGCAATTCTGAGAAGCTCAATTGAGCTCCTCGAAAAAATAAGGAGAGCGATTTATTGAGCTCCACGAAATCATAAACGTGAAGGACTGCTGCTGGAGAAATTTTGAACCACCCTGTGCTTCTGAGTGCTTTGTTAGATGGCCTTAACCTCTCTCAATCTCAGTTGTTACGATATCCAAGAAGAATGCCAATGTTGCCCTCGTATTCACCATCCTCCACAAAATAGTTGAGGTAAGATTTTCTTTCTTATCCTTTTTAAAAATTAAGTAGTTTTTGCTTAACCCTAAAAGGTCTGGGCTATTTGAGATGTATTGAGGACTGGGGGGGGGGGGCATGATGGCCCCCCTTCTGATCTCAGCCGCCGTTCGCGCGAACGTGCCAAAATTTGGCACGCACATTCTTTACCACATAAACTACAAGCTAGTATAAAAAAATTCTGAAAATAATTATTGTTTATTATTATGAATAAAATATGCAAATTTATTTATGATAAATATTATTTGCATATTTAACACCCTATTTCACTTCAAATTTTCTTCTTTTTTTGCAGATGTCATCTTTGTAATCTAATTCAGAGGTTTCCACACAAAAAAATTGCGAAAGCCAATTTTTTCCTTATGTATTTCTTAGTATTTAGAATTTCTTATGTATTTCTTGTTTTTTCATCTTTTCTTTTTCATTGTTTTTTTCAATGGAAATTATTACAGACCATGTACAACTAAATTAAACCCTAAATTATTTAAGCAGACCAATTAGAACGAAAAATAATCACCATTTTATAAATTTCATCTCCCATAGACTTTGTACACAAAGTATAAAAATGAGCCATTTTCGGAATGACATTGCCTCGTAAAAGTCACGTGACGTCGCGATGGTATACCTGTATGTCGTGATTTTGGTCTCAAAAGTTGCGCAAGACTTCAAAGAAGAAAGTCATAAGATTTTGCGTCGCTGTCTTTTTGCGTTTCGGAAATATCGCGCGAAGCGTCGAGGGGTGGCCATCATGCCCCCCCCCCCCCGTCCTTTTAGGGTTAATGTAGAAATACCACTTGAGCTTCACCTATTTTTTTTCTTCCCTTGTATATTCACTCATAAAACGTTGTGTGTGAATGTTTTTTGTTTGAAAACCTAATCCCTTTATGTATAAGATGAAAATATATATGACAAAAGTGACCTAGAATTTGGTGACTTTGGGTCTTTATCATGTTTCCTGTAATATCCAACTTCACATTTTGTATATATAAAAAGAAGAACAGGGGGGCGTTTCATGAAAGGACTTGTCGGACGTTTTATCCGACAAGTCCCATTTTATCCGACAGTTACCATAGTAACAGTACCTCTCAGCCAATCAACATCAGAAAGAGATGTCATATCTGACAACTTGTCGGATGAAAATGTTGATGAAACACTCCCCAGGTAGCATGTCATAAGGTGGTCCAATTTCGCGAACAGGGTAAAAATGGTCAAAAAATTTATTTTTTTATGTTATAGGTATTACCATTCTTCTAATAATGATGGAGGATTTTATCCTAAAATACCTTAATTTTTTCTTTAAATGACTGATATATATCTAATTAATACATTGACGTCAATGTAAATTTGAATTTTCAAATGCGTTTTTCTCAAATTGGACCTTCTGTTCATAAAAAAGTGTAAAAATTTGATGCTACATTGGATCACCCTAGTATTTTGCAGTTGTATTATTTGAACATCAATGCTTACATCCATAACAAAATATAATGGTAATCTGTTATTGCATGCATGTTAATTACATCTAATTTTAACGATGTTTAATTTTGCAATTTTTTCCCAAAAAAGTGACTCTCACCCTTAGATGCCTTGCAAATTCACTACACCATGAATAGAAAGTTTTTTTGCAATGATACAAGACTTAAAAATAGTATAAATGAAGTTTAAAAATTAAATAATTTGCCATTTTTTGGCTAAAACTCACTAATTAGATAGGTTGCAGATTGGAGCTACATGTAACATGCACATGTAGCTAATTCTTGAATATTTTCAAAGTTTTCAAATTTGAATAAAACTTAGTCGTTCTTTGAATTTAAACTGACTAGAAATATGAGACTGACAGTCAGTACACATGTACAGGTATATGTACATATTATGACATAAAAGAATATATTATGGCATAATAATACATGTTCTAATTGTTATTTAAGTTGATTAACTGAACATAATTTACCTGCATGCCTATATCTTTTTTTATGAATGTACATCATCTTAATAAGTGATGCCCAGAGTCTTCAAATAATTCTAAAGTGAAATTAGACCCAATCTATATTGAAATTAAAGAAATTAGGGGGAAAAAAGTTTTTTGAATGTACATATTTGCCAACTTTTTCCTACTTAATCAAGTATATTAATTAGGCAGATCATTAATAATTTAACTGTATAGGTTCATTGAAATAAACCCCTCAAATAAAGTTTGGAAATCTGTGTTTGGCCATTAATTTCTCCCAACTCCCAATTCTACACAATACATATTTTACATCATTCAAAAGATAATTTAATTCTCTTTAAAATGATACCATGCTTGTTATGATCATGCCATCATGAAAAGAGCAGGATTCAAAAGTGTTGGATAAGGTCTGAATTGAAAAGCTGCAAAACGAGCAGAAATAGTCATTAAGGGTCAATACAGAACATGATTCTTTTGTCTGTGTCAATAGAGATGAAAATCCATTCAAATCAAGCCCCTGCTTCTGTAGTGATGGTTCTGTGAGATAACATGGTTTGAGTCGTGGTTTGAAATACCCATGCATGTTTTTTTTTTATGTGTTTGCTTGTGCAGAGGTGTGTTTGATTCCATGTTAATGTTGAAAACAAAAGAAACCACTGAAAAAAGAACAGTGACTTTCAATATTGTGCCATTTTGCAACTTCTGAAATTTGACCTTGCCCTACATTTCAAGGCACTGCACCACCATGTGAACGATAATCATATCATGTGATGAATTGTAGGGTATCATTTAAAAGAAAATTAAATGATCCATTCATTGGTATTAATCAAACATTGATGTTTACTAAAACCGATGAGGAATTATCGATCAAAGTCAAACGAAACCGCTGAGAAACTCACTCATCACCACAGAAAAAAGAACAGTGACTTTCAATATTGTGTCATTTTGAAACTGTTGAATTTTGACCTTGCCCCATATTTCAAGGCACTGCACCTCCATGTGAACCATAATCATATCATGTAGGGTATCATTTTAAAGAGAATTAGGTGCTCAATTCATTGATATTAATTACACATTGATATTCACTATAATCGAGGAAGGATTATCGATCAAAGTTAGATTTCCAAACTTTTTTTGAGGAGTTTAGTTCCAAAAGTTTGTTTTTGACAATAATTGAACATTATTATGTTTAAGTAATGACATTTATAACAAATGCTTTAAATGAACAAAATTCGTGAGTTAAACATCACATTTTAACATTTTTTCATTTCCCGCATCCACCGGCTCCGCCACCCCTGTGACTTCAACTTAATGTGCTATAGTTTTTGTTGCTGATATTGTATTGATCTAATTTATAGTACATATATTTAGCCTACAGTTATAGCTTCAAAATGAGACCTTTGGCCATTTGGCCATGGGGCTGTGATGTAGCTACAATTTATCCCCAGCACTGCGTGGAAATTTGTTCATACGCCACCCTTTTTTGCATACCCAACTTATGAAATGCGACCTACACTAAGTTGTCTATGTATACTCTTATTACTGGAGATTCTTATTCACATAAATTGAAAACAATCATTTTGAACATGGATCATCTACTCTTCTTATCCAAACTTTTTATCCAAATTTGTCACTATGCTTCGACTGAAACATTGTCCGGTACTTTCATTTTTATTGTGAGTCACCCACTGTATACAATCTTAGAATCATCCATAGAGATTGAAGAGTGAAACAAATCTAATGTGTCTTATCGTTTGTAAACCTTGTCTATAAAACATGTACATGTACATATAAAGGCCTAAAAAATTGTTTGCCTTATTTATTTCTTTCTTTTTGCAGACCCAAAATATACGAATGCAATGTTTTATTCTGAAAAAATACATAAATATCCCTAAGACTACATGAAGAAATCATTCCATGGCAACATGACATTTATTTAGGCCTCAGTATAAATTTGTACATGAAGTAGCCATAAAAAAATTTGCTTTTCTATCTCGTGCAGGTTTTCAACGAATATTTCAAAGAGATGGAAGAGGAGAGTATCAGAGATAACTTTGTCATCATCTACGAGTTACTGGATGAACTTATTGATTTTGGCTACCCTCAGACGACAGACAGTAAAATACTCCAAGAGTAAGTCCTGGGCCCCGTAACACAAAACTTTGCGATTAATCACAAATTTGACAGAATAGCTCTTATTGGTTCCTAGTCAGTCTACCGAGCAAAATGCCCATGCAACAAAGATCTGGATAGGCCATTTCATTTACGATTAATCACTAACCTTCGTGTTACAGGGCGCTGGTTTCAAATGCACATCAGTATTGCATACATGTTTGCAACTGTTACAGGCTAACCTGTTACTATCCCTTTTGGGGTATTAATAAGCAAAGGGCAAAATAAACAAGAATTTTACGAGTATGAAAAGAATGTCCGTAGTGGTGTAATAATACAATTTCTTTTTAATGTAATTTTTGCCTGTATGGTATCTTGCTTCCCCCCCCCCCCCCATTTAAATATCCTTGTGCCACCCTTTTCTATGTACATGGAGGAGTCCAACATACTTCCATCGCCCCCCCCCCCCCCACCATAGCAGGATCCAGGGCAGGAGGAGGGTGATTGAAGGTGTAGGCACACTTCACAAAATTTAATGGTGCACCCCATAGATGCTTTTATTGTGCATACCATAAAATAGACGATGACCCTATATCAGACCAGAAAAATTTGCACCCTGTTAGTCCGACTTTGGATCCATGCCTCCCCCCCATCAAAATAAATACCCTTGCACTTTACCTATGTATGTAGAAAAAAAACACATATCACCCTCCCCCCATCAAAATACCCTTGTACTGCTATTTATACTGTATGTACAAGTAGTATTCAAAACACATCATTGCCATTGTTGTTTGTCCTAACCACCTCATTGATTCTAACTCTCATATGAAATTTGAATTATTTTGACAGATATATCACTCAGGAAGGTCAGAAACTAGAAATAGCCCCCAAACCGCCCCCAGCAATCACCAATGCCGTCTCATGGAGGAGTGATAACATCAAATACCGCAAGAATGAAGTCTTTTTAGATGTCATTGAATCTGTCAATTTACTGGTAAGCTTCTATACCTTTCTTCATGAATATTGCTTTAATATGAAAAATGATGTAAAGACAAAAGAATGTAATTTCTTTTTAATAGTGCTACTGGCCTGTATTCTGAAGTCGGGTTTAAATTAAACCCTGGTTTAAAGTTGTTTAACTATGGAGAGCCAATTGGGGCACAAATCCCTAACAGTACACATCCAATTTATTAACTCAAATGAAACTCAAATTATCTGGGGGTGATAACCGAAGTATATCGAGGTATTTTTCGTCAATATGAAATCAAAATAATAAACATAAGAAATATACAATATGAAAAGAATTTTTGAATTTTTGACTCCCCATAATTTTAGCACAGAGTTAGACCATGGTCAAAGTTAAACCTGTCTTCAGAATACTGGCCACCATGTTTTTATTGAAAGGATGGTGAAATCAACAGAATTTCTCATCTTTAGCAATAGTAGAACATGAGTTCAAATTGTAAAAATAAACAAATGCTGATGGAACGTGTTGTTCATTTGAGAAGGAAAGCTTATGAAGCATGTGTTCAGGTTTGGTAAATCTTAAAAAAGATTCATTTTCAATTCATCGTCAGATGAAATGAGTATGTCATAAAGCATGTGTCGTGTGAACATGAAATCTAAAGTAATGGCCACCATATTTTTGTAAAATTAGAATGTTAGATGATTGTCCATCATAATTCACATTTATTAAACCATTTAAAGACAGGCTTTCAGATGAAAGAATCATTTGATGATGAGTCTGGGCAAAGTGTCCTAACCTGTACATGTTTCCTCTGACAAGGCCTAGATTGTCTAATATAGTAGGCCTATATATACAATGATTCTTTTTTGTGGTTAGATGTTTTTATTCATTCTTCAAAAATAAAGAGATCTGTTTATTTTTGCATTTTGTATAAAGTATACAAGTACAAGGTTTCTTTGATAGAAAGTCTAGAAATCACTTTTTTTTTTTCTTGTTTTTTCATCTTTTGTTTTTCATTGTTTTTTTCAATGGAAATTGTTACAGACCATGTACAACTAAATTAAACCCTAAATTATTCAAGCAGACTAATTAGAACAAAAAATAATCACCATTTTATAAATTTCATCTCCCAAGTTTTGATATAGACTTGTCAATCTTCATTAAATCAATTTTGCAATAGTTGTTTTTTTCTTTCCTTATCTTTTCAGGTGAATGTTAATGGTAATGTGCTGAGAAGCGAAATCATAGGATCTATCAAGATGAGAGTGTTTTTATCAGGAATGCCAGAACTCAGACTTGGACTCAACGATAAAGTGCTCTTTGAAAACACTGGCAGTAAGTACACAAGAGGGCCACAAATCAATGTTGTACATGTACTCAGTAATGTCAACAGGGGTATCTTTATGCCCTCTTCGCCATTTGATTGTTCGCCAGGGTAAACAGTCAAATAGTTTGAACAAATTAGGATTCCTGGATTATCAGAAATCACAAAAAAGTTTCCCTATTTACATAACCTACCAGAGGACATGTTAAATGAGCAAGCTGACTCGGTCGACTGTCCGAGTACAGCACCCATGACATGCGTCAATACAGCTGAATGATGCACAGAGCAGCCGTCATTGTCATGTCTTGAAAGAGTTACAATGTTTGGAATTCTTTAAATTGTAGCATAAATTTCATTTTTTTGTCTTGCACTTTGTTGTCCAATATCAAAGATGTACTTTTGATAATCGAATGTCTCAAATCTGTAATCAACATCTGGCGGACATTTGATTGGTGCGAAAAGTCGTATTCGGTTTCCAATTGTTGGTAAACTGATCAAATGCTTTGATTGTTTGAGTTTTAATGCCAGGCCTAGTAGTTATCATCAGGGACTATTTTGAGTGGTAGAAATTTCATCGCCTGACATCTTGTCACAGGGGTTGGGTGCGGGTACAAAAACTTGTCAGTTTCAAGGTTTCAATGTTAAGGCTGAAGCCACAAAGGTGGTTTTGAATAAAAAACATATCAGATACAGCTTAGCGACACCTCCTCCCCCCAAAAGAAGAACGCAAGAAAAACATATTAATTTGAGTTGTTAAAATTCAGGCTTATCATTTTTATTGTTAGCCTGCTTATCAGAGCAATAATTTGTTTTTCTTTATTATTAGGTAACTTTTTATGTTTGAGAATAAGTTGATTTTGTATAAAAATATTAATTTGTCATAATCATTTGCTTGTTTTTATTGCCATAGCTTTTTTACCCCATTTCTGTTGATGACATTTTTGTTTTATGTCATTGTTTTTAAAATCACAGTCGTTTAAACCATTTTGGTGTTTTTCTGTTCATTTATTGCATGGTTCCTCATGTACGTTGAGTTGTAAGGTTTTGTGAATACATGTAAACTTTTTTTGTTTTTCACCTCTTCATCTTTCTTATTTCCATTCACTTGCACAAGTAACAAATGGGCGTGCTTTGCGTCCAAAATCTGTTTGTATTAATTTCATAATATGAAAGAAAGAGCATTGAACATATAGGGATGTGTATGCAAAGGTTCAGCCCCTGTAGACTTTTTAGGGGGAGGAGGGCGGGTGGGGGGGCATTGTTTGGATTATTTCAGGGGTGTATCTAGAACTTCTGGTCTAATCTATTTATTATTCATAAAGATGAGACAACTGAACGTCAAAAAAATGAAGCAATCATTAGCAATCATTGAGACTATCATTAGTAATAAGACAATTGGGTAAGATGTATTCAACAGCATAGAATGTTGATTATGTTGTATGTTTTTCTAGCTGTATCTTTGTGGTTAATGATCTCTTATGACTACAGCTCTCTGTCTTTGTTTGTCTCCCATCCTCTCCTCTTTGTTCTGTCTCCTCTTACTCTCAACGTCCGTTTGTACGTTCGTTCATTCTTCTCACGCCTTTGACCAATCCTCCAATTCTCTTGACCACAAGGAGGAAAGAGCAAGTCAGTCGAGCTGGAAGACGTCAAATTCCACCAGTGCGTGCGTCTCTCTCGGTTTGAGAACGACCGTACCATCTCTTTCATACCGCCCGATGGGGAGTTTGAACTCATGTCGTACAGACTCAATACCCATGTGAGTCCTGTGGATTTTTGATTGATGGTGGTGATGATGATGATAAGAGTTGGTGTGATGATTAGCATGGATTATGATGATAGTGGTGATGATTATGGTGACAGTGGGTGATGGTGATAATTATGATGGTGGTGGGAATGATGATGATGATAGTGATGATGATGATGATGGTGATGATGATGTTGATATTGATGGTGGTGAAGATGATGATAGTGATGATGATGATGAAGATGGTGGTGGTGATGATGATGATGATGTTGATGATGGTTGTGGTGATGATGATTATCAAGGAATGGTGACAAAGATGATGTTTATGATGATAATGATTAAAGATCACGTATAATGTTGATGCCAGTAACAATGACAATGCCCATATCTGGGGACTGTTTCGTAGAGAGATAAAACTATTGTAACTCTGCCATTATTGTAAATGCAGTGGAAACCTTGATTTTCATTGGCTGCTTAGCACCGTTACCATGGTAGTTGACATAATGGCATACTTACCATAGTCACTCTTTATGAAACGCCCCCTGAACCATATCTGAAACCAATCACCCTCCTTGACTTCAGGTTAAACCGCTCATCTGGATCGAGTCTGTTATTGAGCGTCATTCTCATTCCCGAGTGGAGTACATGATCAAAGCAAAGAGCCAGTTCAAACGAAGATCAACAGCAAACAATGTAGACGTTATCATTCCCGTTCCAAGCGACGCAGACTCGCCCAAGTTCAAGACGACCGTAGGCTTTGCCAAGTACGTGCCTGAGAAGAATGCGGTGGTATGGCATATCAAGTCTTTCCCAGTAAGTATATCGCTTGCAAATATCGATTGTATACCTCAATGGCATTCCATAATTGATTATATCAAGTGCGGTGTTGAAATCTAGTGTTGGTGCTTTGACAACACCAACACTGGCCACAACACCTTCCTTGAAACCAGGCTCGACCTCGGAAATATGACGAATTTCCAGCAGTTCATGTTGAGTGCTGTATGTTGTCTGCTGAACCCAGCATTACAGTTAGTCCCGGGGGGGGGGGGCACTTACATTGACGAGTGGATACCATGTGCGACCAAAAAAACATGTAGAAAGGATGTCTTTTTCAAGATTGGGCACGTTACGTACGTAACGTAATAAGGGTGTCAAAAACACTAAAATAATGAAAACAGGGTATCTATTTTCGCTAGGATAGCTACGTGTTTAGGGTCAAATTTGCGAGGGTGTAAAAAAATTAAGACTAAAATGTTTTATAAAGGATGTACTGTTTGCCCCAAGAGTCAACACTAGACGTGTTTAGAGTACGATTTGCGCGAGATGTGGAGGTGGTACCCAATGATGTAGGTACCGACGTCCGTGACATAACAATTGTACTTGTTTAGTGGGTCAATTCAGGGAATACTTGCCAAGAGTATCGCTTTGTTTCCAATACTTGTTAACGGTAGGGTTTCACACGCCAATACTTGTAAAGGGGTGCATTTTCAGAATATTGAAAATATGTGTTTAGGTGCTTTTCGAGACCCCATGGTCGCGCATGGTATCCACTCGTCAATGAAAGTGGCCCCTCCGGGCAGCTGGTGTTGAAAATCTCTGTATAATTTCCCCATTCACCATCACCAACCTAACACCAACACTACAAGTGATATCATGTTCTCTTCCCCATGACAGGGAGGCAAGGAATTTCTGATGCGAGCTCACTTCAATCTGCCTAGCGTAGCAGCAGAAGAGGCCGAGGGGAGACCTCCTATCAGTGTCAAGTTTGAGATCCCTTACTTCACAACATCAGGCATTCAGGTAAGCTGTCTCAGATTATATACACCCTTTGATATTTAGCCATATTCAGGACAAGAACTTGTGTATTATCATTGGGGTTGATTACGTACATGTATGCTATGAAAGATAAATGTATTAAAATGTTATGGATGGATCACTTCCAACCAGTCAAGTTTGAGATCCCTTACTTCACAACATCAGGCATTCAGGTAGGCTATCTTAGATATACATCCTTTTATATCCAGTAATATTCAGGGCGAGGACCTCTTGTGTTATTAATGGGGTGGAGTTTAATTCTGTGCTTTAAGGCGTAGAGACCTAGATAAGTTCAAGACATCTCTAAAAAAGTATTTATTTAACATGTAATGATCTCAGTGCCCAACATTCTTCAACTTCTTCCCAATTTCATTTTTTAGTTTGTACTTGATTCTATTGTTTCACATAAGTGGATAGGGATATGTTATGCGCTATAAAAGAACTGACTATAGTATACTGGTAAGTTATATTGCATTTCTGTCAGACAAAAACACTAAATTTGCCAGAATACGTGGAAGGGATGTCACACAATTTTGCACACATCTTTTTATGCATGCAAACATGATACAACTTTCATTTGCCATTACCACTACTGTTTTATCAATTCAAAGTCATATTTTGGATATGTCCTATAGCATCTCTTATACAAGGGAATCTTAAATCTTTTTTTGTTGTTGTCACTTTCTTTCTATTTTTCAGGTTCGATATTTGAAAATTATTGAGAAGAGTGGCTATCAAGCCTTACCTTGGGTTAGATACATCACTCAGAATGGAGATTACCAAGTCAGAGTGCAGTAACTGTCCAATCAAAACACTCCTCTCATCCACTCATCCTTTCGTGGAGTCATTACCAGCCTATAAGAGCAGGCGTTATGTTTTCCAGATTATGGATCAACAGGTTTGTTACACTGATACGAAGGAGTCTTTTTGCCACCTTGTACGAACTGCATCCTCGAGTCAATGACCCTTTCATTTCTTCATACATTATAGAGCATCAATGCAGGTATATCTGCATGAAATAAAAACATACAATCCACCCAATATACATTTGGCATTGTGCATAGTCAGATTCACAGAAATTGTTCGACTCTTGCTCCACTTCAATGTGCATTGTATTCCGTGTGCAATCTCAGTTGATGAATTATAATTTTAAGGTCTTCTGTATTCTGTTGGAAATCAACTGGACATAATCTTCATCTGTGCTTTCAGTCGATGATTACACATAGTGTCTCAGATTTCCTCAGAGTTTTCTGCCATAGGTACAAAATACCCTTCCCCTTTAAAGGGGTATTCTAGGCTGAAAATGTTATGATTTGAAGAGATAAAGTAAAATCACACAAACAAAACACTGAAACTTTCATCAAAATAGATTAAGGGATAATAGAGCTATAACATATCAAAGTCATGCATTATTTTGGTGAAACAGTTCTATGCATGTCTTCATGAATATGCAATGAGCAAGCTGGTGATGCCATGTCCCCCCTTATTTTTTTGTATTTTATTATTTGAAATGAAATTTGTTTGAATTTTTTCCTCTAAGAATGGAAACAATTGGACTGACTACCGATTTTAATTTTTGTTACAAGGGGAACATATCATAGACACATGTATGAAAATATGAATTGATTATGATTTTGTGTAATAACATACGAAAGATATAAAGAGGGGACTGTTTGGGCATCCTCAGTCAACCTATTGCATATGCATGATGGCATGTCGTCTGTTTTCTCAAAATATTGCTTAACTTTAAAATCAAATAACCTTGCTATTTGTTTTCAGATTTTGATGAAATCTTCAGTGTTCTGCCAAGTGAATTTTTCTCTATTTAGATACAATCATTATCAGTCTGGAACACCTTTTAAACAGTTAATCAATATAAAGCAAGGAAATGTGGCTTGAGGATTAGGAATGGTAAAGTGATATGGTCTTTAAATTTTCTCATGAATCATTTCGAGGATGTAAATTTGCAATTATAGAAATAATATAATATGAACATGTGGGTCCGTATTTCTGAAGTCTGGTTAAATTAGTATTAGGCCTTGGTCTAAATCTATACTTAGATTATGGGATGCCAAAAATATTAAAAAGCTCTGGTAACTTTGTACTTTTGTTATTTTCACTGTGTTACTTCTATATGCTTCAATGGTGAAGTAAACTATTTTAGTTATTCACAGATTGTTATGAAAGATTTGAGCACCGAATGTATTGATGAATTTGATCGCAACAGTTTGAAATTTATGTTGTATTTGGCTGTCCATACTTCAATCACATTAGGACTCCGAAACAAAGCATAACGATTGATCTTACGCTTGATTTTTATGATTGATTGTACATTGTAGCCAATGCAATCAATTGTGAAATTTTGTTCTACGATCATTGCTAAGCTTTGTGTTACTGGCTCCAAAACAGAGTTTAAGATTTAACAGTTCAAAATTAGGTCCATGGCATACATCGTGTAACATTTACACCTTAGCAGACGTTCTATCCTTTCCGTGCTGTGTGCAGGAATTCATAGTGGCTTTTTGATCCCCTTATTTTTTGTCCATGCTTAAATTTTGGGATTAGAAATGAAGAAAAAAAAACACAAGGTGGGGTAAGATGCTTAGATTATTGTTAAGGTTCCTTGTGTTGAATACTGAATGCGATCCTATTATGAGCACTTCAATCTTTAAAAAAAATTACATTTCTATCATTCTTTCCAATATTAGTCAACTTGGTATTAAAAGCAGTGACCAAAAATTAAGGAATCACAAAGAAAAAATTACTCTTTTCGATCTCTTTGCGTGATTATGCACTGTAAAATATTCACGCTTAACTATGTCTCAGAACACGACGTCGTTATCTAGGGATTCTAGGGCTTGGGAACTTCAATTTTGTTTTACATAAAAATGTAGCAAGTTGATGTTGGAGCCAGAGATCTATCGTTTTAAATAATTTGAACCTAAAGTACTCGATATCAGTCTAGGTTCTGTTTTCAATCTTGGTCTAGAATTACAAATGCATAGTCTTAAATACATGTTTCTTTGTTCCTGTCTTGTAAAGGCTATTTGGGGGTCTTTGTGTGGTTTCGTGTTGGAAATTAAGTCATCCCTGTTTTAAAATCGAAGCCGATACTTCGTTTGTACATGTGATGTGTATATGAAAGTCACTCTTAATGTTCACTTATTGTTTTTCTACACCGGTGGATATGATTATGATATAACACTACGGGGATCAATTTATTAGGGAAACTATCTATGCTGGTCTCCATTCTGATGATTGATTTTAATGATGCCAAATAAAGTATTGAAAATGACATTTCTACAATGAAAATATTATAATGATAATGTAGGACTTTATAAGTACATTGTGAATGTTTCATTGAATTCATTCCACCCTAATTGAAACTAAACTTTCCTTTGAACTTGATTATTTATTACATGTGGTATGGCTTTAAGCATATTGATTGAAACTTGCTTTTAGACAACAAGTACTATCATGATGATGTTCTCCATGCACAATGTAGTTTCCGCTTTTCCAGCACAGCCTTGAGTATCTCAATTATATTATAGCGGCTTTTAAACTATCATGCAGTACAATTCTTTAAGAAATCAGAAGTGTTTTATTTCAATGTATTTAACTTTTTGTCTCTCCTTTAAATATTCTCTTGCATTTCTCTGTGATTATCTACAATGTACCTATCAAATATACCCTCAATAATTGATAGAAAATAATAATGATAATAATAATAATGGCATGTTTCCCCCGGGTAGCCACTTCAGTTCCGAAAACTGTTCTCCCAGCGAGCCCTATCATAAATAATAATACTTCAAAATAATTCAAAATCCTAAATGACCAATAGATATTCAATGTTACATTTAGATGTGGCTATAATCTGCAGTTGTAATCTTGATTGCAAGGGAATTTTTCTTTTCTTCATTAATTCCTGGGCCCTGTGGCTTTAACCATTTATGGTGCAGTCAGTTGTAGCTTTAACCCTGGCAAATAACTACATGTACATTAAGAAAACCCTGATACAATTGATTCTATATATTGATTGTATCTCTTCATTCCTCGTATGTGATGGGGCCATGGATTGTGAAACAGTTCTTGATGAAATAAAGAGTAGAATTCAGGGCAATAATTTATTACGCACTGCCTCGCTGTCTGTATAGTCATCAAATAAATGTTCATTGTGATGTCGTAGAAAATGTTTATGTTGGCAAATTCAGATTGCTTGTTTTATCCATGATGCTACTCACAGATTGGAGACTTGTTGATGATGCTACCACACACATTTTGCATAGACCCCAGCCTAACGGATTAATTGATAATTCTTGTAGAATACATCCATAATTATTCTATTTTTATTACTTAATAAACAAAAAATATGTATGAAAAATACCCATGGATTGGTTTAGCACAACAGCATTCCCCATGCACTGTCTGAAGATGATCAACAAATGTGTAGTACATGTTGTTTCTCATATTTTTCATCAAGAATTTTCTTTTTGTTTATACCCTATTCCTAAATTTCTTGTATTCGTTTTCTAAATAATATATATTTCAATTACTTAACCATCATTCAATTTGTAATAGAAAATGAGTGATGGAAAATTATATGTATTTAATTTTACTTTCATACACGACTAGTTTGTTTGAAATAATCCAATATGTGAAAATTTATTTTGTCAAAATTTTCCAGTAGAATCTGTCTTTGTTCGCAATCTCTCTATTAATGAGAATGGTGAATTTTGACAATGATGTCAAACATGAGATTATGTAGATAAAATCAAATAAATGTACTATTAAAGAAATGTCATTGTTTTGTCAAATGATTGCTTTTGATGCTTTAGTGGTGTCCACCGTTCATATACAGTACGAGTAAAAAAAATTAAACTCTTCGAAAATCGCCAATTCAATTGTTTGAGAATTCCTTGAGTACATGTAGTTCTACATTTCATTAGAAAATCTCTTTTAAATTAAATTATTGGAATGAAATTGAATACTAAAATGTGTTTATTGAAATAAACGATTATCATGTTAACTTATGAGAAAGAAATGCAATTAATTTTACCATATTGACTGCAACTATTAGAGGATTATGAATTCATGGACATCTGGATTCATTCATTGCCTTTGGCACAAATCAAATTGTATATCACAACAAATACTAACTCCTAATCATCTAAGCGTAAACATATACCACATAAAAATGGTATCAAATTATTCTGGAGAAGATATTCCTTCAGGATATGTGATAGTTGCAAGTTTGGCCATGTTTTGTCATTGACTTAATGATTCTTGAAGTGTTAAGTTTTTTCAGACTCCCACTGTATTATCAGTTTTCCAAGTTTGCTTTATTTTTTCTCATCTGCTCTCTTGCTTTCCTCTTTGTCTTGCCCCCTTCATACCTCTTTCTCCCCCCCCCCCTTGCTGTCGGTAAATTGCCAATTCGTCCACTGCCAACTCATCCACTCACCACATGGTCTGCCTTCATTTAGTCTAATGCCATTCTGTCCATCATCACTTCGTCTAATCACCATTTTGTCTATTACCATTTTGTCTAATAACCAGTTGGTCTAATACCCATTTTCTTTTCATTCATTTTGCACACTTATACTTTAGTTTAATTAGACCAAATGGTATATGGACGAAATGGCTATTGGACCAACTGGTTATTAGATGGAATGGCATTAGACTAAATGAAAGTAGACCATGTGGTGAGTAGATGAACTGATGATAGACCAAATGGTAGTAGACGAGTTGGAAATTGGATGAATTGGCATTAGACTAACTGGAAATAAACCTTGCTGTCTGCCAGTCCACCCCTTCCTTCTCGCTCTAATGATTTCTCTGTATAACTTTTCACATCTCTCTCTCTCTCTGTCTTTCTCTATCCTTGAATGGGAAGTCCATCCCTAAAATAAAATTATTTTGAGAAAAGAGAACTATATCAAACAAGTATTAATACCAACAATTTTCTTCAAACTTTGGGGCCCGTTTCGTTATAACAAATTTGCAGTAACAGTCTAAAGCTACTGAAATCATTCCATTTGATTGGCTCATTTTGAATTTGTTACAGAAATTCTGTATTGTTTTGTTGAATCTTTATGAACCGGAACCCTGGTGTAAAATAATAAGAGACCTGATATTTCAAAGTTTTGCTTATTTTAACCAAAACTTTATGTGCATGGCATGCATATGAGCAAGCCAATATCATCACACACTATTTATTTTGTATTATATCATATGGAATATTTTGTTTTCCAGGCTATATTGTGACAAAGTTTGGATTCCTCCCTGAAAAATTCGAATTGCCATTGTTTGTAACCCATTGTGATTCAATCGAGAGGGTCCTTATCAAATCTGCATAAATTTAAATATACAATCTACGGTATATACTGAAATATAAAAGAAAAAGCGAAACTAATAATATTTTCACGTTCGATTTTCATTTTTAATCAAAATAAAGTCAGCTGTGGTTACAATCTCTTTGGCAACGGGTTTCCCCTCTTCCCCACTGAACTCTCTCCTTCACTTTATACCTTTCTCTAGCACCCCCATTTCTTTTCTTTCATAGGTCCCTCTCTCCATCAGTTTCTTTCCAATCATGTTTCCCATCTCTTCGTCTTCAATACCCTACATCTATCCATCTCCACTCATATTTCTCATTCTTTCATTGATCCTGTCTCGCCCCCGGGGGGACCACTTACATGGACGAGTGGATACCATGCGCGACCAAAAAAACACGTAAAAGGATGTCTTTTTCAAGATAGGGCACGTTACGTACGTAACGTAATAATGGGTGTCAAAAACACTAAAATAATGAAAAAAGGGTATCTATTTCGCTAGGAAAGCTACGTGTTTAGGGTCAGATTTGCGCAAGTATAAAAAATTAAGACTAAAATGTGATGTACTTTTTGCCCCAACAGTCAACACTACGTGTTTAGAGTACGATTTGCGCGAGGTGGGGCCGTACTATTAGTACTACTAAACCCAATGATGTAGGTAAAGTACTAAAACCGACGACCAACGTCCGTGACATAACAATTACTTGTTTAGGGGTTCAATTCATGGAAATCTTGCCAAGAGTATCGTTTTGTTTCTAATACTTGTTAAGGGTAGGGTTTCACACGCCAATACTTGTTAAGGGGTGCATTTTCAGAATATAGAAAATACGTGTTTAGGGTTCTTTTCGAGACCCCATGGTCGCGCATGGTATCCACTCGTCAATGAGAGTGGCCCCCCCGGGGTCTCGCCCTCTCTATCTATGCCTCTTCTAGCACCTACAGGTACTCATCTCCCTTTGACAACCCCCTCTCCTTTATTTTCTTCATCATTCTTCAGATTTTGGGAGCACTTCATGAAACAATATTCAGTCTGTTATACGATACTGGAAATCTTTGCATCATGATTGGCTGAGAAAAATATAGTCAGTTAATATCACCTACAAAAACTGTCCATGAAATGCTCAACCCATGTCTTCTTATTTCCCTATTGCCCCACCCTATCCTTCACTTTCAAATCTTATTGCCCCCTTTCGATATCTTTCTCAGTCCACATTTTGTTGTGCCGGTGCAAGAATGCCCTTAAGACCACACTTTCATGAATTGCATGCATGCAAAAATGACATAAACAGCACTCATAAGTGCATTGCATAAGGGCGTTTCTGCTTCGATGCGCAAAAATGTTTTGCTAAGGGCGTTTTTGCACCCACATGATGATTTTATTTCCTTGCAACAATGACTCTCTAAATAAAATAATCGAACGAACTTTATATACACATTTAAAGAATATGACTGTTTCTCATTGATTTTATTCATATTTGAGTTCCACGAAAGACAAACAATTTCATTATTACAACTGACATCAAAAGCCGTGAATTTGTCTAAGGATTTGCTTGAAAGCAGAGTTTATCACCTGTGCATATAACAAAAGGAAAGATCAATGCTTAGCAAGGCTCCATAGAAATTCACTTTTTTAATAATAACTACATTTCTATGAATAGAATGAAGAGATCATGCATAGTACACAACTGTTCTATTGCTTCCTCTCAGGTTGAATTTCAATCCTTAATTGCAAAAATTTGCTTTTATTTCATATCCAAGTGTGACATGTTACAGTCTTCTAAAAAGTATTCAAGTCTTTATTCAGTCAATTTGTTCTTGTTTATCGTGGGGAAAAGGCCAAATTATATAACATGTAATGTATAGATAAGTTGAAAATCTGTAAGCAAAAAAAAAAAAAAAGGATGTTACTGTATCTCCAAACATGTTAAGATACGAATGAAATATGGTTGAGAAACAATGTCTTGTCAAAGAAAGTTCTTAATTAAAGTAGAATATTTACATATGTACAAGTGTGCAACCTTTCACACTAAACTCAAATATCAAATGCCCTGCAAGAAATTGCTTCATTTTATTCTAAATATGTGAAAATGCAGCAAATAAATTGTTTTTAACTTGCCTTCATAACAATGCCAAGATATTCAGAGCTTTCACTTGGAAAAATAATGTAACATATGTTTGCACTAACAACCTTAGAGATTGTGTAATTCCTTTATATCAATATTGGTTGCATCATGAATATTTACAGATATAAATCAAAAATAATAATTTCTAGGCACATTTACAAAGCTCAGACATAATCAAGAAAATTATATCTTTTCAACTGCATTGAAACGCAATCTATACATGAATGTTGATAACATAGTACATAGAAAAAAAAAAACTCTTTGTGCGCGTTCACATATGATGCAGAAAACAAGGACCCGACTTGATAAAGCTTGTTTTCAAAGACAAATCGTATGACAAATACATGTATACCCTAAATGTCTCCATTTCAGAAACTTGTAAATGTAGCTTATAATTTATAATTGATATCAAGTTCTGTGACACAGGACCCAATAAAGCTTTTTTTCTTTCCATGAATTCATATCAATAATGTAAAGCTAAAGGGGTGTTCACACATCTCTGGTTTAGCTGGCCATTTATAGCATCTATAAAAGTGTGGTCACCTATTTAGAGAATACATACAAGTCCTGCTTTTGGCAGGGTAGCTTCTCAAAGAGCAATTTTCTGCAGCATATCTGAGTGAGCCTTGAAGAGTTGAAAACATTAAAATATAACTAAAAAACAAAATGTCACCCCCAGAAAGTGAACAATCGGATATGTTTGACTTTTTCTCTTCATTGGTCGGCAAATGTAACATACAATGATAGACCTTATGGTTGTCATCTACATGCAGGTCATACATGAATGTTGTGTGAGCAATAGGCTTCAAACAAATAGTCTAGGATCTGACTGATAGCAGACAAAGTATTATAGAAGAGCATACATGTATATCAGCAACAGGGATGTGCATGTAATTGAAGCCTGTACTTCCCAATCATGAGGCCGCTGGAGAAAAGATTCTTCCATAGACTTTGTACACGTGACTCGGTCCGAGGCCGGGGCCGGCAAAATATGGCCTTGACTACATCCCTGATTATCAAGGTATTGATATTTATGGATTAACTGTTACTGCAGGAAAATGTCCCAAATGTATCCATCTCATCTACGTACACATTAAAGTGATAGCGATGCTTCTGTGATGGAAGTTGAATACTCTCATTTGGAAACTAATGGGGTGAAAACCTTAATAAAGATCCTTGTCTTGCAAAATCGTTTAGTTAAACTTTGTCACATAACAGAAAACTGATAATCTTGTAAGAAAAAATGTTTCTGCATTTATTGCATTTATTTTAGCATCATAAAATTAATAATTTGGGATATCTTGTCAAGCTCTGGTGATGAATACATGTAGTTCATAATAGTCCATGATAAAAAAATACTTCTCTCCATAAGATTGAACAATATAATTTTGATTATCAAAGTATTTCATACTTGCTCATAGCATAATTGATTCTGCCCTGCAGTTATAAAAGAAATATCATGATTACATTTATGTGCTTGGATATCTTGTTCCTGTTTAATTTCCAATGCATTATTTTTTAAAGTAAAAAAGAAGTACATATTAATTCTTGCATGAATGTTACATTGTAAAAATTATTTTATCAATCTTTGACCTTTTTTCTTAGGTTTCATGGCCAATCAGAGATATTGAAACAAAAATTGTGTGACACTAATGAGTCATTTTATACTAAAAAGATCAATTTAAAGTTTTTAAAATCCTTCAAAAAAATGAACTGTCTTTAAAAACAAATTTAATTGTCCACAAATGGAATAATCAAAGTTTTCTTTATAACATGTCAAATCAATCAAATGAAGACTTTATCTTAATAGTTTTACTCAGTCAAAGTTACATAATGTGAAAAAGCACTTTAGTTTTCATATTTATGCATTAGATGAATCTTGATCCTTTTTCCTTCTTTACCTGCTATCTATTTCATTGGAAAAGAATTGTAGATGGCAAAGTCCTCCTTTGGCAGATCAATTTTGATCGAATATGAAGAGATAATGTCTGTGAAATAGTCAAACGAAATGATGAGCTGAGGTGCATGTACATCATGCGCATGTTGTGAGGTATACACGTAGGTATCTGGAGGGGTTGGGGGTGACGTCACATTGGCTAGGCATTCGCTTGTTCACACGCGTCTATCCAGTCGCTATACACATCCACAGGTTCTGATAGGTCTGAGGAGGCTTCGAGTTAAGGAATTATATTGTGTGAACGTGCTTTTGTATAAATCAAGATATATGAGAACACATGGTGATTTTAAGACTTAACGCTGTCCATTATCTCAAAATAGCACCATTTCTGTTGGCAACCTGACAGTTTCGTGGGAGCCTACTGCCAAAGTGTTGTCCATTAAAACCTTTCAACGCTAAGCATCTAAATCTCTTAGTCTTTTAAAATTGTAAAGACTCCTTTTTATCAATTACCAGAACATCATGCAGTGTACATGTAGTATATTGTCAGAATCTGTCAGGTGCACCAGACCTATTTGTCTACTCAAAAGTTGACAGATTTTGAGGTAGGTCTTAAATATTAAGTATATTTTTTAGGGCAAAATTATATGATAAAGATATACGATAATAAAATGGTAAAACAAAAATATGTGGCCTGGTGGATTTTATCACCTGAATGCCAATGAGGGTACTGTAAAATGGAAACAAAACCCCATCATTCTTCATTGGGTACAATGCTGGCATATGCTGTAATTCATTCAAGGATTGGTTTCATATTTGGTGTACTTAAAGATCAAGTCCACCCCAGAAAAATGTTGATTTGAATAAATTGAGAAAAATCAAACAAGCATTATACTGAAAATTTCATCAAAATTGGATGTAAAATAAGAAAGTTATGACATTTTAAAATTTCGCTTATTTTTCACAAAACAGTGATATGGACAACTCAGTGACATGCAAATGAGACAGTCCATGATGTCCCTCACTCACTATTTCTTTTGTTTTTATTGTTTGAATTATGCAATATTTCATTTTTTACAGATTTGAAAATAAGGACCAACTTGTTTGAACCATATAGTATTAAACAATGCTAATTGCAAATGTTCAGGGAGGAATTAATCGTTGTTTCACACAACAACAGGGAGAAAATTTGAATATTTCATATTTCACATAATAAAATACAAAAGAAATAGTAAGTGAGTGATGTCATCAGTCTCCTCATTTGCATACCGACCAGGATGTGAATATAACTATTTTGTGAATTCAAGCAGAACTTTAAAATGTCTTAACTTACTGTACATCCGATTTTGATGAAATTTTCAGTGTTATGCTTGTTGGATTTTCTCTTTTTATTCGAATCAACTTTTTGTTGGGGTGGACTTGTCCTTTAATGTTGGTGTTGGTGCTAGTTTAGAAGCAAAACTTGAGATTGTCTCTCGCTTCAACACCTCATGTGAGCTTACAACTAGCAAATCAATGATGTGGAACTCATCCGGCAACGAAATTTAACATAATTTTAATTTCAGCCCAGTTGACACTGTAGTGAATTATATTGGTGACATAAATTGAGGATATAGAATTGAAATTGATGAAGAAATGACATAGAAGCATTTTTTGTGATCTATGAATAAATTTCATATAAATTAAGCATAAATAATTTTCTAGTAAAAATTTCTTAACTCTGTGTAGAACCTTGGTGAACCTCATGTAGCTCTCCGATAGAACAAAAATAATCAAAATCAATCAACATATAAATAAGTATTTTTTGTGAGTTTAGAAAATATATGAATAAATTAGCATATTTAATGAGTTTCAAAATTCTGTGTTGAAATTTTGTATCACCACCTCGAGCTATCATATAAAGCAAAAAAAATTGAAATTGATCAACAAATGAAGAAGAAAAAACATTTATTGTGATTTATGAATAAATTTTGCATAAATTTGCATAAATAATATTCTAGACAAAATTTCAAAATTTTGTGTAAAAGTTTGGTGAACCTCATGAAGTTCTACCAGATAAAAGAAAAAAAATCAAAATCGGTCAACAATTAAAGAAGAAGCATTTTATGGGAATTTTAAAAAATACGCATAAATTTGAATATTTAAAGAGTTTCAAATTCTGTGTAGAAGTTTTGAATCCCCCACCTAATGCTATCATATAAAGCAAACAGAATTGGTATCAGACTTGAAAAGACGAAGAAGAAGCATTTTGAAATTCAGTCAACAAATAAAGAGGCATTTTCTGTGGTTTATGAATTTTGCATAAATTAGCATAAATAATTTTCTACTACAAATTAAAAAATTCTGTGTAGAAGTTTGGTGAACCTCATGAAGCTCTACCAGATGGAAAAAAAATCAAAATCGGTCAACAAATAAAGAAGCATTTTATGTGAATTTTAAAAATATGCATAAATTAATTTTACATAAATTAGCATAAAAATTGTTCGGGCCGGATGAGCTAAAAATGATCCATGTCAATATTGATATAATACTGATCTCCAATACAGCATGTGACTTGTGAGTTCACAAAAATTATCCATATCATTATCAAGTCAATGATAGTTAAACACACAATAAGATTCATCACTATAAAAAATAGAGGTTTGTGTTGTGCTGTTCTGAAAATTGACCAAACACCAACATCAAAAAGGTCAACAAAACAGGGGAAGAATACTGTACATAGGGCTCAGGATGATTTCACCTCTGAAATGCTCAAGAGAGCCCTAGATAATAATTTTTAAAGTTGAATTAAGAAGGGGGTGAGTTTCCATAAATATAGGTTCTACATACAATATATAGTATATATAAGTTGTTCAAACACATAGCATGTCACAATAATCCTCTGCCTTCTCGATATTTTGCTTTGAAAGTCTATGAAATTAGCCACCTGTCAGAGCCCGAGAGACGAGTGTACAGAAAAGTCACTCGGAGTGTGACGTCACCGGGGGGAATTTAGTATAAGAGGTGCCTGAATGTCATACAGAAATGCTATGCAGAGAGAGAAAGATATTTTACAATTTTTTTTCAAAGCAACTCAAATCAAACAAATAGGACTGATATGCACAAATCTTTACTTTCCCTGTATAAAAAACAGTATGAATAACCACCATGAACTCTTCAATCATGATGTAAGATAGCAAACAGTGAGTTATTGAATGATATTTTCACTATTTCTCATTTATTTTATCACGATGTTCAATCAAGTGAGTAGCTGGAAAGTAATTCCGGCGGCTAGCTCAGCGCGCGCTGAACGCATAATACTAGTACACACAACACCCAGGCATTGAGTGTACTGTTATGGTCTGGTATGTCGACTTAGTTCATGGCCGTGCAGCGATCCCCTGGCGTTTTTTCTTCTTTTCTTTTGTCTTTGACTCCACTTTTATATCCTCTGGATCATTTCCACTCATAGCTCATTCCACAGAACAATCTTGAACCAAACGTATAGTATTCTTTCTCGGCCTTCTGAGTTGTTTTCTATATTTAATTACGCTAGGGGTCACCGTCACACATACAAACGCAATTCGGAAGTGAGTTGAAGACAGAAAGATATATAGTCATTAGTATACATCTCTATGGTTGAAGACAACAAGAACGGTACGGTAGCTCGACAGCTACCTGCGCCGGAGCGGGCGGCCGGTCGGCACAAAGCAATTCCGCAACCAACTGTGTTTTTTTGCAAGAGCCGCGTCACACGCGGATAAATATGTCATAATAACACGTCTGCTACGTTATCGACTGGTGAGAAGATCTCGATCAAATTTCATATTATTCACCTTGAAATTATTCCTTTAGGGTCTATGGTATCATTCTGAGGGAATTCACATATTTGGAATAATAGTACGGCCACAAATATTTTAATCATTTCCTCTTTGCAAGTTATATGGCTCGCAGATACAACTTCAACTGCAGTTATTCCATAGTAGTACACAAAACGGCACTGCCTTGTTTACTAAACCGGGACCGAATACCCCCCGGTGACGTCACACTCAAAGAACACCCGTCTCGGTAGGCATTGCAGGAGCGAACTCAGGGAAAATGGGTAGGGATAAATCGTTCAAATTCACTATTTTGAAAAAAGAAAATGGGGGGTCGAATCACCTATTAGTGTTTGGGGGGTTGTAAGGTTGCTATTAATGTAAATATCTCAATATTTGGAATCGTCTTCTTAATTCAACTTTAAAAAAGTCTTGGAAAATTTCAATTCACTACAATGTTTAAATATCCAATGTTGTAGGTCAAAGCAATGATTTGTGAAAAGTAGCCACTGAAAATAATTTGCAGAAAAGGAAGGATTTAGGCAGCTGCCATATAATACTGATTTTCAGTATTTAGTACTGAAAGATGAAAATACAGATGGTTTCATGCAAAATACTGATAATTATAAAGTTTCAGTTTTATGTGTATTCCTACATGGTATTTCTTTGAAAATATTGATTTCCCCACCATAACACTCATTTTCTGCACTTAAAATAATAAAATGTTCAGGTTCAGGTTGGCAGCTCTGGATATATAATGTAGAGTAAAACAAGTAAAAATGTGAACAAAGATGAACATAGAAAAGATGCAAGACAACCAGCTACAGAAAAACATAGAGTCAATGAACAGAGCTGTAACTTGGACAAAGAGATTTAAAGGGGAAGTTCACCCTGACAAAAGGTTTATTGTAAAAATAGCAGAAAAAATAATAAAAAATATTGCCGAAGGTTTGAAAAGAATCCATCAAAGAATTAAAAAGTTTTTAGAATTTTAATTACCTGGTATTTGATTTGTGACATCATATGCGAGCAGCATTCCTACATACATGTAGCGAATGGTAAAAAATCAATGAAATGTCATGTTTTCAGAAAATTGAAAACCGTTTTTTCCGTATTTTTTGTATATCAATAGACAAATTATTTCCCACCCGATCATGAATAGAAAACAAAAATAAGTCATCAGCAACCATTACAAAAATTAAACCCTTGCGTTTTATAAAACATATGGGGCAGCTGCTCGTTTATGACATCATAAATCCAAAACTTAAAATTCTAATAACTTTCTTAATATTCAATAGATTTTCCTCAAACCTTCAACAATACTTTTTTAATTATTTTTTTTTGCTATTTTTACAACAAACTTTTCTTCAGGGTGAACTTCCCCTTTAAGCCACTCAAACCAACAAAACCAACCCCAGTCAGACCAAAGCTTTTACATTATTTCAAAAGACTAACCATCAGTCGGTTTGGACGTGGTTTCATAAGGGTTGGTGACTGTGGCATTATGAGAACCAATGCCAGGTACATGTAGTTGACTGTGTGCCAGCTGATGTCTTTTCTCATCAACCACAGACCTGAGTCAGGTGGGCAAAATGAATGCATGCCAGGATGTTTCATATTAGCTTAATTCATTGCACCCTTGTCGAATACTAATATACACTCTCATTCCATCCTCTGCATTCAAAATGACAGCATTTCCATGTTGATGATACATGTTCCTCAATTATTTCAATTTTCATTCATACAGTACAGACAATTAACGTGACGGGGAAAAAGCAGCTTCATGTATATTGGTTTAACATGTGCAAGCATTGATTGATTGATTGATTTTTTTTGGGGGGGATGGGGCGCTGCACCAGTGCCCCCCTCCCCCCGGCCAGAAGTTGTACCGAATTATTACCCAACCCTGTGATACAAAGTGCCCCTTTTCCAGCTCCCAAACCTTGGATGTGAGCATAGGACTTTCATTAGTGTGAAATAGAAAAATAATTGAACCAGGCTTTCTTTCGAGGGAGGGGGGGGGGGGGCTAAAATTACACTGTAGATCAATGCACACCACTTTTTTCTTTGTAAATTTTTTTTTTTGCCAAACTAATCAACCCCCTCCCCCATTGCAAAATTCAGGATCAAGGAACCCAGGGGGCCACTTCCATTGACGAGTGGATACCATGCGCTAACCCCAAAAACGTAAAAAGGATCTCTTTTTGGAGATAGGGCAAATAAGAATGTCAAAAACACTAAAATAATGAAACAAGGGTATATATTTCGCTAGGAAAACTACATGTTTACGGTCTAATTTGCGAGGGTATAAAAAGACTAACATACTTTAAAAAGGATGTACTTTTGCCCCAACACTACGTGTTTAGTGTTCGATTTGAGCGAGGTGTGGTGTGGGGTGGTACCCAATGAAAGTAATAGTAAAGCCGACGTCTGTGACATAACAATTAAGATATTGTTAATTGTACTTGTTTAGGGGGTCAATTCAGGGAATACTTGTCAAGAGTACCGTTTTGTTTCCAATAATTGTTAAGGGTAGGGTTTCACACACCAATACTTGTTAAGGGGGTGCATTTTCAGAACATGGAAAATACTTGTTTATGGTGCTTTTCAAGACCCCATGGTCACGGATTGCAAGATTCCTGCGGGAAAAACATGTCTCTTTTACTTTTGGCAAGGTGCCTATTCATGAAAGGATACAGGTAATACTTGTCTGGAAATCCTCTAAACAAACACGACATGATATCACTCCAACATTCCGAGTTCGATCCCTGAAAGAAATTCAAATACTGTACATGTAATATCAGTAATACACATCATTCCTTGCCGTTCTCAGTTCTTTTTCATGCCATGATTACATGGCACGATGCTGTTTTTACCATTTGTCATACAATCTCTGGACTAATATTGTCACTACGCCGTCGCACAAAATTTTTTCGACCACGCCACTCATTGACTTTTTAACCTTCAAGTCTTGCGCATCTTTTAGACCAATTTTGTGGCGCCAGGGTATGTAATTCCAAAATTACGCAACATTTTGTAAGTACATGTCAGACCCAAATCGCTCAAAAACATGATTCCATGTAGAAAGTCATATTGTGCAAATTGTGTTTTCCACCCAAAAATCATTAATGTATGAATATTTTTATTTTGTTGGTTAAAATTGATTAATTTTATGCCATTTATGATCGCAAAAGGGTCCCTGACAAAGTTCATTGAAAAAACAATAGAAAACAAAGGTCCGAAGAAACAAAGAGATAAATACGTATTAAAAAGAACTATAAAATACATAGGAAATTAATTATGTTTTGGCATTTTTTTGAGAAAAAAAATTGTTAGAAATATAATAATTTATATTAAATCACCAAAAATTAGCATTCTACTAGCTATATAAAAGGCATAAACCATATATACCGCAAATTTCAAGTGCTTATTTGCATAATTAATTAACTAAAAAATATAAACAATTAAAAAAAAAATTTACAATACAGTCTTGTCGTCTACATCCAGCTCTACGCGCATGCTAATTTTCGCGGCGATCGCACAATCAGCAGCCAAGATCTGAAGGGGGGGGTTCAAACTCCTGGTCTGAAATAGCCCAGTTATATTAGGGTTAAATGACTGTATTTAAAGACTTTGTTTGACCAACAAAATACTAATTTGAATATTACCTTTAGTTTAACCACAGTAGAAATATTCATGAGAAACATTATATTCTTGCATGCAATTAAATATATAAAAGACAAGTGGAATGCCTCTGGCCGTCTCACCTGCATCACGCGATTCAATATAGCAGCAGTGCTGATTTTGAAAACTACTATAACTCGCACAAGATGTTCAGTGATACTTGGTTACTCTTATTTCCACGTTTTATGAACTAGACCAATACACTTATAGAGATATGATGGCAATTCAACAAATACCCCCAACGTGGCCAAAGTTCTTTGACCTTACATGACCTTTGACCTTGATCATGTGACCTGAAACTCGCACAGGATGTTCAGTGATACTTGATTACTATTATGTCCAAGTTTTATGAACTAGACCAACACACTTTCAAATTTATGGCTGTAATTCAACAAATACCCCAATTTGGCCAAAGTTCATTGACCCTAAATGACCTTTGACCTTGATCATGTGACCTGAAACTTGCACAGGATGTTCAGTAATACTTGATTACTATTATGTCCAAGTTTCATGAATCAGATCCATAAACTTTCAAAGTTGTGATGGTAATTCAACAGATACCCCCAATTCGGCCAAAGTTCATTGACCCTAAATGACCTTTGACCTTGGTCATGTGACGTGAAACTCATGCAGGATGTTCAGTGATACTTGATTAACCTTATGTATAAGTTTCATGAACTAGGTCCATATATTTTCTAAGTTATGATGACATTTCAAAAACTTAACCTTAGGTTAAGATTTTGATGTTGATTCCCCCAACATGGTCTAAGTTCATTGACCCTAAATGACCTTTGACCTTGGTCATGTGACATGAAACTCAGGCAGGATGTTCAGTAATACTTGATTAACCTTATGGCCAAGTTTCATGAACTAGGTCCATATACTTTCTAAGTTATGCTGTCATTTCAAAAACTTAACCTCAGGTTAAGATTTGGTGTTGACGCCGCCGCCGCCGTCGCCGTCGCCGTCGCCGTCGGAAAAGCGGCGCCTATAGTCTCACTCTGCTATGCAGGTGAGACAAAAAATGCAATAATTTAGGATTAATCTCTGCAAAAAATAGATTGTAATGAGGGGAAAGCAACTCCTAAATAATGAAAAGGCAGAATTGAGAGAACACAAACTTTTTTTTTTCAAATGGGGTTCTACTTCTATCATTTTTTTCAAAATCTTCAAGAATTGACAAAGTGATAAAGGCATAAATTACATGAAATCTATCATAATGTCATAACTTAGCAATTTAAACATAATTCTTCCACTATCTCCCTTTTCTCCATATATTGTAAAATGCTGCTTGTATCTTTGTAAACACAACAGAATTATGTTATGTCAAAATACATCTATCTAATAATATCTGAGAATGAAGAACTACATACAGTGTATGTACCTTTTACGAGGCCTCCATCATGATCAAGCCTAATCGCTCACGACGGCGGTCTCCTGCATTCCTTTAAATAATCTTGTTTTGAAAAATGTAAATTACATCTTATTGATATTTATTTATACTATACGACTATTATTATTTTGTTATATGTATTACCTTTGTATATTGTATATATGCATTTTGTAATTTTGATACTGATGTGAATGCAGAAATAAATGAAATAAAATCAAATCAAATCTGAGACTTTTTCAAATAAAGTGCAAGGTCCATTTGAGTAGGTTTTAAATTGCTACTGTACAGAACTGGAAGAGATCCCATGGAATTTACTCACATTTTAACGTCACATGATTTTTCGTGGTTACAGAATGGACATGTGAATTGAGTTTCCAATGTCCCCAGCATCTTCTTCTTCTGAGGTGGCTTCTTCTTAGCACGACGTCTACCCATGGTGAATCAACACTTTACTGTCAAAATGAATTTAAAACAAAATAATAATTGACTTTTATACAGCACTTACATGTAATACATGTACATCGTAATAGACATCACAAGACAACTCAACAGCATTGTTGTCATCATTGTGTCCATTTGTGTGTTACCGCGGTTGCCAACTTTCTACAAATGCACCACCTCGTATATATATGCCCTATTCTCGCCTATGAGGTCAATACTGTTATGTTTTTACCTTATTGGTACTAGGAGTGGTCCGCGGGGTGAATTGTCTCGTGATTTAATGTTGTTTTTCCTATTAAATCTAGATGAACTTCTTTGAGTGAAATTAGTTATTGTTTAGATCTATTGCAGTGTAGATATCACAAATTATATTCTAGACCCTATGGTAAAAATATTAATCATACATCTATGGATTTTGTACAATAGTGCTCGAAAGTCTGAATAATTATTGAGGTCCCAATGGCAATGCCCCCTACCGTTAGAGTGAACCAGTCCACTCCTAGTACAAATGGGGACAAAACATAACAGTATTGAATAGTCATAGGAGGCAATAGCGCATATACCATGAGTACAAGGAGGCGCGATAGCTCAGTCGGTAGAGCGGGGGATTCGTATTCCGGTGATCCGGGTTCGATTCCCACTTGGTGCGCTAGTGCCCTTTGGTAAGGCATTAATCCTCATTACCAGGTCCTTCGGAGAGGACCTTAAGCCGTCGGTCCTCTGGTTGCTTGCTTACAAGCATTCATGCTTTCTTAGCAATCAGGTAAAAAAATCCCCACTTTCAAACTTTCAATCTTTACAAGTACAGGGTGCTGCATTTGTAGTAAGTCGGAACCCATGATAACACACAATTGCACACACAAATACGGTGACAAGGCTTGCTGCGGGCTGAATTGTCTAGTGACTTTGATATTTTTTTGGTTAGTTATGAACTTTTTTGAGTGAAATTAAATCTAGTGTATGTTTATTCATTTATAGCAGTTTAGAAATCACAAATTTGATTTTTCTTAAATGTGATTAACTATCTGTGAATTTTGCACTATGGTGCTTGGAAGTCTGACTACCCTGGCAGTATTTTTTCCACCTCATTGATGCCCCACTGCCCCCTAGACTTTGTGCTCCAGTCCTGGAAGTGGAACATCAAGTGTCGACTGACCACGACCAGTAGAGGTGCTGGTCCAAAAATTGGGATTGTCCCGGAAAACAAGGATACCTCATAAACCAAGACAAATCATGCCTTGATGAATTGAGATTTTCCTTGTTTATGGGAACAGTTTTTTTTTCAGTTACCCCTGCGGGACATAGACAGCAATTTCGGGGATTGAGAGTGCTAAAAACAGATTCAGTGACCTCAATTCCCCCTAGTTCACTGTCTATTTTTCACGGCTTGCCGTCTTCCAATAATCTTGTTATGAAACCTGATATGTGTACATTGACTGGCGCACTCGATTGGTGTCGGCACTTGACAGGTGAATGAACTTTACTAGATTTTCTTTGAAAACCGAGACAGTCCCTGTAAACTGGGACGATCCCAATTTGCTGACCGGCGCCTCTCTGAACTGACAACAGAAATAGACCAGCAGCATAGGAAATACATGAGGGGGACTGCCCTCATGACAGCCCAAATCACCCCTAAATGTAAAATTCCCCCCAAAATGCATTCTTTGGGCGACCAGTGACTCAAGAGTAGAGTCACCCCAGGCCCCAAGATCTGTTCCAAACAATATTCAAGATTTAGAATATCAATATTTTATTCCCCTGTGGCAAAAGAATAATATTTTCTTTTACTGCACAAATTATGTTTTACCCCTTAAAAGCAGCACTTCAAAAGAAATAGGGAGTCTAGCCCCCAATATTCTGCCATCGCCCTAGACAGCTGTCTGTTTCGAAGAGTTTTCTAACATTTTCTTTTGTTTAATAATTTCTCCTCGTACACAGACAGCTCGCGATCGTGCAGCCGCCATTAGGGGGTCAACAATGAAAAATCCCCCAATGGGGCTCATCGATTTTTGTTTTTATTTCATGAAAATATAGAAGATGAACTGGACCAAAATAAAGATTATTATTCCGTTTTTGCCTGAAATGCACAAAAACGGGGAAAAATAAACTTAAAAGGAAAAAAAAACAGTGACTTACTTCGGCTGTCTTGCAACTCCCACTCTCTGGTCTATCCGATTTTAATACATAAACATATGGCCATTGACTCCCTGTACAGATCGAGTTAGAACTTCGGTCTCTGTAATTGGTGAGTGGAGCCAACGGAATTCAGCGGAACAACCAATGTTTTGGTCTATCATCGCCCAAACCAATGAAAAATGTGTGGAAAAGAAAAATTAGCCCCTAAATTTCTCATTTAAAATCATCAGGTATTGAAGTTTCAGGACTCATGAGACATTGAGTAACTCTTTAAGCCTATATTGCCTTTTGGTCTAAAATCTAGGGGCTAAACTAAAGGCTAGAGTCTATAAAGTATCACTCACACGTATTGCGGGGTTATTATTAGTATACTAACCTTGCACCATGAATCGCGTTTGGCAGTGGATTTCTAACTAGTGTAGTTCTGCCTGGTGTCCACAACACACGACTTCTATGGCTTGATTTTTCCGTGCGCTTCGGCATGTAATGAACCCTTGAGAGATGAAAGTATTGCAGACAGGATCCAGAGTTGAAATTTGATGGGGTGCTACACTTAGTCTTAGGCTACAGGATTTTTAAAAAGGGGTAGCACATTTTACCCGGTGGAAACTTGAAAAAGAAAAAAAAGGTTGTCACCTAAATTTAAGGTCAATAGTGTGTCCAAATAAGTTAACGAGCCAAAAAAAAAAGTTTTCACCCAGAATATTTTAAGCCATGGATTGTATTGCAGTAGAGGCGCACGGCCAATATGGGAGACTGTCTCCCATGAGAAAGATTATCTCCAATATCAGAGAGAGAGACTTTTGTAAAGAATTCGGGTATCCAATTTTAGAGACAGTCTCCAGTTTGGGAGACCAATTTCCTTTGTTTACATTTGCTGCCAAAGGATTACCTTGGCGGCAAATAAAAATGTGATAAGCAGATTCCTCATGGGGTGCGTTTATCCGCCACTTTTTTACCCTAGAATCATGATTCAAATCATGATTCTGCAGAATCACGATTGCGTTTAGTCGAAATTGAATATAATCATGATTAGAATCACAAACATGAAACACGAAAAAAGGGGCGTTTGGAAAGACGTTTCTGCAGAATCACGTACGAAAATGTTCGAATAAACGATATCGTGATTACAATCATGATTATATGACCTCACTGTTGTGTCGGGCTACTTTCGGTTTGACTCTTGCCAAGCTCAAGGCGCTCTATATGCTCATTGTATGTACATGACTATGTACTATGAATTCATTTCTTGTCATGTTCAAGTTCTGTGTTGGTCATCGCATCGTCCACTACTTTTCATTTTTTGGTCATGTCTTCAACTTCAAGTTCTAGTAAATGAATTAACTGGACAGACAATGATCTCAGTTGTTGTTGAGTATACAGTATCAATATCAAATTGGATCTACGCTGAAATTAACTTCCGAACACCATTTTGGATAAACTAACAAGATGAATAGAACCATATTGACCCTTTATGATAGAAGTAAACAAAATGAGGTATAGACTGAATTTTGATGGAAGCAAAAGAATTTTCGAGAGCCGAAACACGTGCGAAAAACTTCCTCTGTCAAACTGCGCACTAGTGATGCGCACTGGATTGGCCCGAATCTGAGGAGAAACAGCATTGGAATGAAGGTCGTCTAAACGCTGATTCTGTGATATTGTGATTCTTGTTTGTGTTTTGAATCATGATTCAAATCATGATTCTGGCTTGAGGTCGCATAAACGCAGCCATGAAAAATTACCCCTTTTCACCGTCTACTTTAAAAATTCACCGTCTAGGCCTACTTTTGTTTTGATAAGGATTTTTGTTGTCATCAACACACAAAACAAATGGGCTTCCGACCTCAGTGGTGTTGTTTCTTTTGTTCTTTTGCATAGCAAGTCTCCAATATGGGATTGGGAGATTGTCTCCCCTATTGGAGAGTCTCCCATATTGGCCGTGCGCCTCTACTGACCACTCTAGGCGACACCGCTATTCCAACGCGTGTTGGAAAAGGCGACGCCAGACGGGTACGTTTTGGCCTTGAATTTCCAGCCCATTCCTCTAAATTTAGGTCTAACTTATTTATTCTATACTAATTGACTAATTATAATGTAAAATGGGTACTCACCGGTTCTTTTCTTTCCAAATTTTGTGTTTTCATCGCCTCTTCTGGCCAACTCTTGCGGCGGCTGTTGTCGCCATAGGATCATGTACATGCAAATCCAGGGCGAGTTGTTACATGACGCTCGCGAGTCTCTAGGCTTTATGGCCTTTAATCAAGGCGTTCATTTTGTTATAATTTTATAATGACGCTTAAATATCGAAATCAATGTAGACGAGTCTGTGCAGGGGCATAACAGAGATGTTATATTCATTGAAGTGGTTTATAAATCTTATCTCGGGGGTCTATATGGACATTTATCAATTCTTTGTTCTGTGATATATTGTAATATAAATTATGAACGTCTGACAAAAAGATAACCAACCGATCACCTGACCGATCAGCTGACCAGTACGTGAATCACATCGGAGTTGATCAGTCCTCACAGCGTTTGGAACGCTCACCAAGAATTCAAGAAAAAAGACTGAAAATGTAAGTTTAACCTCAATCCATTTACTTTTAAACATTGTAAAAGATTATTTATGATGTTAAGAACTAATTCATACCAAAATTTTTACCATCCAATTTGTATTAAGCCTTTAAGGCGTACATTTGCCAAAGTCTTTGGGTGCAAATAGAAACGGCAATGTCTAACCGGTTTTATCACTTATGTCGCCTATGAGGTCCATAGTACATGTAATGTTTGGACCTCATTGGTACTACTACTAGGACAGTAGGAGTGCTACTGACTGTATTGTACTTGTACTCACTCTAGGCGACACCCCAATACTTACCCGTGCTAATAAACTGGGACTCCACTCACGCGCATTTGGGCCGCCCTAGCTTAGAACTAAGCTTTGTTTTACTAAAAAATAAATCTTGTAATGATTCAATAAATGTTACTTAATAAATTAGTACTGTTAAATCGGTACTCACCGGTTCTTTTCTTGAATTTTCTGGCAATTTCCCACGCTTCTGGCTTCAATTCTGCGGCTGTTCCTGTCGCGGTAGACAACTACATATGCAACTTTATTTATAAATAGAGCGCCCCTTACGATAGTTGTTAAGAACGCGGCCAAATTGTTAGGTTTTTTGCACTGTGTCCAAGGCGTTTTTATTTTGTTTGATTTTTTATTTTTAATAAATATTTTGTTAAATAGCGATTTTTACGTCAAATATTAAATTCATATCACAAAATATTTTTAATTGTAGAAATATATATAATATCATGCAATTATTCATTCTATATATATTTTATAATAAAATTTATAATTGTTGCGGTCTTTAAAAAAGGATAGTCGATTGATCAGGTGATGACCACACGTATCACGTGATCTGAAAATTAGCTTCATACCGCTTTGATCGCACTCGACGGTGACCGGACTGACTGCCAAAAAAAGATCGAAAAATGACTCAAATGTAAGTTTCCCTTTATTTTATTAAATTCAAATTAGGAATAGGAATATATTTAATGGGCAATCTTTTAATAAATGATAAACAAATGAGGACAAAACTCATATTTTGGGAGTAATATCATACTTGGGTGCAGGAAACAGTACGTTTAGAAGTTCTAACCTGTTTTTAACGCATTGTCGCCTATGAGGTCCATACATGTTAATGTTTGGACCTCATTGGTACTTAGACAGGAATAACCGTCGTTTCTGGGGATTTATTCAACAATTTCTGACATTTTACTGTAATCCCCATTTACCGACGGTAGGGTGTACGTGTGGGCTCGCATGTGTTCTCATTCCCTCCCTTTTGTCAATTCACAGTCCAAAGTTTGATGTAATTTTACACATCGCATTTACAATCTAAGGATGTATAAAAAACAAAATTTTAAAACTTGATATTTCTGTGTTTAAATACTTTAAACGATATAGATGAAAAAGGCATGAAAAATATACTTTACCGATGTTTAATTGGGTTGAACACGATAAAATTGGTCAAAATGGCAGCCAAACTATAAAATATTTACAAACGAACGTCAACAATCACGAATGTGATATCGATATTGCTTTCGATATTATACGATCTGCTCCATATGCGAACGAAACCGAAGATAAACGATACTAGTTATACTAGTACTAGTACTAGTTATAATCGCGATATATCGATTCGAGACATTAAAGTAATAACGATAATGACGTCATTCAAGATGGCAACTTGCAAGAAAAACCGTCAGGTCAGGTGAAAATGTCTTAGATGACAGATTTCTCAATCATCCAGAGGATTTTTTTCAATAACTCCGGCCCAAGGTATGCAATTACTTAAGTTATTTATATTTCCCTGATAATGGAAACCATGAAACTTTCAATTTTGCTTAAAAAACAGTTTTAAATCGCGATCTATAAAACGCTAGTTCACTATACGTTGGCTGTAGGTACGGGGCCCCATCCCCTTCAGTCTATGTATGGTGAGTGGAGCCAACGTAGTTCAGCGGAACAACCAAAATACAGAGACTGAAGCTTTTGGTCTAATTGGTACTAGGAGTGCTTGTAGTTGTATGATGGGGTGTCCAAACTTCGCGCACTTTTCAAAAATGTTCATCAGGCTTAAATTTTTTCACAAAATATTCATAATTTATACAAAACCAATTCAAAAAATAGTTACCACATTGACGGCAAGATCGTAAATTATAAAATCATGGACGAAAATGTAAAGTAGGTCAAGGGGATTCGCCGGTATCGCGATCTCAAAATTCTATTCCGATCGGCGAATGCGCGCTGTGCTGGAAAACCGTTCAAAAAAAGTGTGACCTAACTTCGCGGACCAATGTTTTTGTGGACATTTAAACAAAAACTCAAGCTCAAAAAGTGAAATATTTATATCAGATTGATGGCAAAATGCTATAGAATCGGTGAGTACCATATTTAACTCACATTTTTGATGATTTCTGCTTGCAAAATGGTGATATCGTGATGCTTGTTGAGAATATCAGATTTCTTCAAAACGGGCGCTAAACGTGACAAATTTGCCGATCTTTTGCCAATATTTTCATGAATACTGAACTCATCCTAAAGAAACTTACACCAAAGGGTAATTTTAGGTCGCTTTTAACGTTGATGATGTCAGATTTTAAGGATATTGGCTAGTTTTTGAGATAATGACCGTCCGCGAAGTATGGACACGCGCGAAGTTTGGACTCACTGCCATACTTGTACTGTAGTTGAACTACTGAGTTGTAGTTATACTTATAGCGTAGTCAATCTAACGCTTGTGTCTTTCTTTCTTTTTTTTTCGCACCTTCACCCCCCTGGCAGACTATAGTAGCAAATTAGTAGGGCCTAATTACAGTTAGATAATAGATCTAGAAAGAATCTACTCGGCAGAATCTACTGTCTGCGTGAAGAAATCGGCCCGGCCGACTCCATCTAAATTATTAACGTGTGGGACTATGACTGAATGATGCATTGCAAGTACGTCACTTTTCTACTGGTTTTCAACCACTAATTGCAAAACAGCTTAAGATACTTCCATACATTTACGTCAATCACTTCATTCTATATAAACTCTCTACATTCCGTGGGTTGAAACTACTTACCGTGAGGATACAGTGAAATTATTTCAGTAGTCCCGGGTTAGCTGCCTACGAACGTCTTCTCAGCTCATATCACATTCACAAGCAAAACGTGTTGATTGATTGGTTTTCAATCGCGCGCCGCGCTCGCACGCGCAAAGCACGAGCAGCGTATTGCAATGGGTGGGGGAGGGGGGGGGGGGCTCTGGGGGCAACATTTTTGGTGTGTGCGAGGAACCCTCTCATTGGTCCAGCGGCCACTAGAAAGAAAGAAGAAGAAGAAAAAAAAAGGTCTGGGAGCGCGGCGCGGCAATAAAGATTTTCGTCTCCAAAAACCCCTTGGCTAAAGACGCATATGGAACTGAGTAAAACAGTTGAAGTGGGGGGGGGGGGGCTCTGGGGACAACATTTTTGGTGTGTGCAAGGAACCCTCTCATAGGTCCTCATTCACATTGATATAGAATAACAGAAGAAAGCGAATAGCGAAGGTAAAAAAAAATGACAGATAAAGGGCGCCTACGTGGGGTGACTCATGCATGCATGCAGCTATACAGCGGCCCCTAGAAAGAAAGAAGAAAAAAAAAAAAGGTCTGGGAGCGCGGCGGGGCAATAAAGATTTTCGTCTCCAAAAACCCCTTAGCAAAAGACGCATATGGAACTGAGTAAAACAGTTGAAGTGAATAAAGTAGATCTAAACACCTGTAGTCTTGATATGACAGACCACCCCGTATAGTGTCCTAATTTTCCTTTGAAAATATTTCTACGTCCCACCCTCACACACACACACACCCTCCCTTACATACATACATACATACCAAGTAAATTAACTATTAAAAAGAAATGTCTTTAATGACCGCTGAAATGCTCCCAGAGATGACGATTCATTTTTTTTTAAAGGATGTTTTATTGTATTCTCTCAAATCAAAATAAACATTCACATTCCATAAGCAAGTTGTACAAACTATTTGAAACATGATTATAAATTCATTTCCATTTCCATTTATGCTCTATATTATACTGTTTTTTCAGTTTTTTTTTTTTACGAAGTAAGAATGCCCTTCTGTAAAATTGTACTTGATTTGTATTACTTTATATTACTTTGTATTATGTTTTTTGAATGGAAATGAAATAAAAGAATTGAATTGAATTGAAAAAAAATTATACAATAACAAATATAATTATACAAACTATACATCAAACTTCAAAGATACTAGAAATTAATACTAATGCGTTTTAGCAATTACAAAATGAAATATTAACAAGATGTATGAATGATAAGAGAGAGAAAATAAAGATAAAAAGTGTTGTTCTACCTCCCAACCCCCCCCCCCCCCCGTCCCTATGTTAGGAGCACCCTCCCCTTTTTATGCATATACTCTACATGGAAGGGACTACAATTCTCCGTATTTATTTATTTTTGTATTTTTTGTGTGGTTTTGTCTCTCGTTGTATATATACCTTTACCTCACTCTCCCTATATATTCTTTTAATTCAGATTTTCCCATTTCCTTAAATGTAGAGACATCTTACCTCTACCTAGCGCCAGCCTTCTTTCTTCCCATTCTTCTTCATTAAATTTCCTTTTAATTTCATCCATGGTTATAAGTGCACCCTTTTCCCTCCCTTTGAAGATTAAAAATTTAACAAAGATTAGAAAATGATTGACTAAACGTTCCTTTCCTTCGTCCTTTAATTCTAAACCTACAAGAATTTCCTCCCAGCTTAAATTGCCCGTCCAAATAAAACCAAACATCTTCTTACAATTATCCCAAACCAGACAAGCATATTCACATTCCAAAAATAGATGGCGATATGTTTCTTCCTCTTTTTTACAATAACAACAAAGATTATTCTGTGAGATTTTAAAACGGAACAAGTGATGATTTGTATAAGCAATGCCGTGTAACATTTTAAACTGAAACTCTCTTAATCTACTGTTCAGAGTACATTGTCTTGGTCTCATAAAAATGTGTTCAATCTTTTCATAAGAAAAACTATATTTGTTTTTTAACCTTTCGAAAACATCAGGTATTGTGAAGTTACATTTCATAAAATTTGCATAAACGTTTTTAGATACTAACTCCTCTATTGACAAAATTCTTTTTCCAGATATAAATGATATTTCTTCCCTAAGAGAAGCCTCTTTGCTATCTATTTTCATATTTCGTTTCCAGCTGACTGGAAAAGTTTTATAAATTGACTCTATCAAATGAAAATCATTTATGTTTAAACCCTGTCTTTGGAAGTACGAAAATGACCTTAAGTTTCCATCACAATCCATAATATGTTTCAGTCTGTAAATATTTTTTTCATATAATTTTTGGTTAAATATGCATTTCCCTTCAATTCGTACGAATTTATTGTTAAAAAATATCTCATTTCCTTTATATGTTTCAGATTTTAATCGAAAATCCTTCGTCTCTATCCATACTTCTAGCAAATCTATATAAAATTGCGGCAATGCTATCTCCAACACTCCAAGCAAATAATCGCATGAAAATATAAAATTTCCTCCTCATCGGTGCAAAGATCGATCATCATGCATTTATATACTATTGGAATTAGACCTGTAAATAAATTACAGAACAGTCTACATGAGATTAACATAGCTAGTGCATGCAGGGGCGGCCCCATGGTAAGTGATAAGGAGAGAGGGTGAGGAAGACGATCTAATTCTTCTCAATTGAAATAACAGGGGTGATACAGAGTTACCCATACCCCGCGCCCATAACACTTTTTTGTATAGTTTTTCTTTCTTTTCTCTTCATTTTCTTCCTCTTTTTAACTTAAAAAATATATTTCCACATTTTCACTACCGTTGAAGCATCATGGGGGGCAGTCGCCCCTGCCCCCATGTGACTTCTCCCCTGCGCGGGGGGGGGGGGGGGGTATTGGTCACAAAAAGAACGAACATTTTAAACTGAAAATAATTCATATTAAATAGGCATTTTATTCTCTTTCATCATCTTGATTTAAATCAATAAATAATCACAGCTGTCTCTTTAAACTTTCAAGGATGAGTGTGTTTAAGTGCCATGGAGGATCGTGTGGTCCAGTGGTTAGAGCATTGAACTCATAATCGGAAGGTTGTGACTTCAAATCCCCACTCTGCCATTGTCTCCACATTGATAAAAAAAAGGCCCGAGAGTAATATCTGCCGTCTATAAGGTCAGCCGCTATGCCTGATTAACCTAGATGTAAAATGTTCCTATAGTAGGTAATTGGTTATATAGCTTGGCGTTTACCAGCAAAAATGCTGTCCTGCCGAGTTCCTATACGGGAGTTACCATAAACAGAAGAAACAGCCCATTAGCGTACCTAAGGGGGGGGGGGGGCAGGGGGGCAGAGTACACACCTGGAAATCGGGTTGAAAAGCAAAAATAAAAACCAAAACCGCCCCCCCTAAAAAAAAAGGTTATATGTCCCAAATGACGGCGATTTGGGAGCAATGTGTAATGTATATTTGTTTGTTTGTCGAATCTTTTTCCGCCCTGAACAAAACTCACAGCGCCCCCTATTTAAAAATCGTTCACAGGGCTCTGTGGAGTGCCAACTACAATATCTTACTAGTTAATACAATGACCTGTCCGACTCGATTTTTACTACCGATCAATCTGCACTGTAAAAAAAATAATTACCATACAAGAAATGTGAAATTTCTGCGCACTTTACAATTGTCATTTCTTGTGTCCCGTCTGTTTAGTTTTCTCAGTCAATTTCGCACTATTCAGTAAAAAATGTGTAATTTGTTATACACGCAATCCTGTTATGATTGAGATTGTTTGTTGGTATAATGTACATTAATTGCGTCCAATTCTTTTGTCAACCCACTGTTTGCTTTAAAATATTTTAAAGGGGAACCCAGCCTTGGCCATAAAATGTTGTGTTGGAGAGGAGAAAAATAAATTAAACAGAATGGTGAAAGTCTGAAAGAAATCGGACAAGCAATAAGAAAGTTATAGCTGCTTTAAAATTGAGATCACTAATACTATGTAGATTTCAAATTGGCAACTGGGTAAGTAAATTATGACAAGGGGCAAGGACAACTTTCCCATAGGCCATGTACTTTATTATCAGGGATTTGTCGTTTTCTCCTAAGTACCCATTCCCCTGGGGCAGTAATCTAAATATAACCCAGGTAGTATATTGTTTTATGTCCTCACAAAAATATAATTTGAAATAAAACTTTTGGAAAAATGAAATTTTAGCCATAATATATGTATTGGAGTATGGAAGAGTAGTCCTTGCCTTACATCACTATGACATCCCGTATGCGGCCAATTTGAAGTCTCCATGGGTATAGTGATTACCAATATTTACAACTTTTAAAAATTCATAACTTTCTTGTTGTTTGTCCAATATTGTTCAAACTTTCACCTATCAACTTGTCTGATTTTTCTTTTCCTTACAAAAACAAGTTTTTATATGGGTAGGATTCCCCTTTAATTAAGTTGTAAAAACGTTTGAGTCTTGAATTTATGGCTGACAAGAGATTACCGGATGCTAGGATGAAAAACAACAAAGGATCTCAATTCCCTGGGAAAATTTCTTTGAAGATTTTTAAAAAAAATCAATTGATCGGAAACCATTGAATCGATGGTGGGAAATTTTTACTATAATTTTTTCTTCTTCCACGTTTCATTTTGTCAGCAGGGGTAACTTCGTGAATAACTAAACGATTATTGTAACTTTATTATCAAAATAACTATCAGTCGAAACAAACTTATAGAATTTCCTTTTTTTTTCTTGACATATTCACTCCAACGATGTGCATGCGCCTAATATCAAAACTTTTTGTTGTTGCTTTATTCATGTTATGTATGCTATGGCTGATATACTATTTTTGTCAATGTAAATATGTTTTCATGGTGAAAAACTCCCACAAAATAAAAATAAGTAAACAAACAAAATTACTGTTTGTACATTAACAACGCAACGCTTAATATAACTCGGTTTATATTTAAACAGGGATTGTCTGAATTAAAAGAATAACACAGTTTTCATTTTTTCATAATTATCCAGGTTGAACATTACTGTTTATAAAACAAGGTTGCTCATACAAGTTATTAATGTTGTTTTATTGTGTGGATTCTCAGCGGAATTGGTGCAGGTGTTTATTCTTTATTTTGATATAATTGCAAGACTTTCATTGCGATATTTTCAGGGGGAGGGCACTTCCAGAAAATGAAGTTTTTTTCAGGTTTCGCATATAGGTGCAGTTCCTAATGGTGCAGTCACATTTCTCCTACGGCGGCCGTACGGCGAGTTGAAAACGGCCCTTTTAACATTTTGTCGGGCCAGCTATACATTATAGGTGGTTTGAATGAAGAATGTATGAATAAAACAGCTGACCCAAACCTCGGCGGTGACACGACATTTGCTCCTGCGACAATTGCTCCGGGCTTAATTTCGTCTAAGATGTAGAGTTAGGGTTGCAATTTAGGGTTTTACGTTATATGTTTAGGGTTGGGCTTAGGGTATGGTATAGTGCTAAACCCCAGGTTGAAGATGGTCTTTCAATTCGTGTGTGGAATTTTAAGAGCGGAGCAATCGTCGCCGGAGCAAATGTCATGAAACCATTTTCGACTCGCCGTACGGCCGCCGTAGGGAAATGTGACTGCAGCATAAATGGACTCCTCTCCCCTTCTCGCTCTTGACCCTCTCCTTATTTCTCCGCCCCCTCTCTCTCTCTTCATTTCCTCTCTCTCTCTCTATCGCTCCATCCAGAAACAGACACAGACACACAGACCCCATCGACTTCCAAAAAGGCTTGAAAAAGGCTTTTGACACCGTGGAATTCAATACTCGTAATACCTTGGTCACATTTGTTCTACGGCGGCCGTACGGCGAGTCGAAAACAGCCGTTTTAACAATTTTTTGTATCAACTACATAAAGGTGGTTTGAATAAAAATGAATAAAACGACTGTTTTCGACTCGCCGTACGGCGCCGGAGAACAAATGTGACCAAGGTATAAGGAAACTCTCGAGATTTGCGTATCGATGGAGGCCTTTAATACCCTGGTTCGAAAGCTACTTGTATATTCGGAAGATGCATACTTATTTTATATTATGAAATTCCTACTCTACATGGCAGAAGGAATGCTTTATTCCATTAGGAATCGTGTTTTCAGACAATATTTCACTCATACAACACAAGTATATGCATTGTATAGTCAAGCAAATCAAAATTTGTCAAAATTATTTGTCCCACTCAAGTTGTTCATATTATAGTAAGGGACGTATGGTAGCCATTTGGAATATAAAAATACAATATTTATTACATACCGTACGCGACATAAGTATGGATTTCGTTAGCAATCATGTTTTCAGACAGTACTTCACTACTTCACTCATATATCACAATGCATTTTCAATAGTGCTCACTCTGGTGACATTTATTTTCCCATTTATATTGTTCATAATATTATACATGGGTCTATGGCGGCCATTTCAGGCGCCGCGGAACGGATTTGAAAGTGGGGGGGGGGGGGGGAGGCTGACCATGCAAAAAAATCACAATCATGGTAAAAAAAATTTACATTTTTTGTACACGGTTTTGAAAACAAGAAAGTAAATATTTTGTAAAAAACCGTGTTTTCAGACATTATTTCACACCTGTTTCACAATTACAGGTATTTTATGTTTATTTAATGGCAATTACATTATACAATAATGATTCAACAAAATAAAAACGTGCGTGGGTGCATGTGTACATAGCTGCCTGGGTTTGGGAAAAGCTAACTTGATAACTGTAACCCTTGGGTCTCCCTCCCCGACCAAGCTACATGAACCCAGGACCGGTCTGTAATGATAATGATAGTTAATAGAACATTAACAAGAAGATAAGTACACAGTATCATAATGATTTGAGAAAAATTAGTGGTATACAATAAGACCAGTCATTATATAGGTATAGACGTGCAAAATAGTTATATGAAAACACATTTGTAATTATGTAATTATGCATGGGTTAATATATTTTTAACAACTGATACGAGCGTAAATCTCGAGCCGAAAATTTTGATAAACTTTCACGACAAGGGATTTAACATAACTCAAATATCAAAATGAGCGCGCTGATAAGTTTTTAACAATCACACCTGACAAGGGATATTTTGATAACTTTATGGAATACACGAAGACAATAGGTACCTGACAAATCAAATAATGCGAGCGCTCAGCGAGCTAAAAATGTTGATATTTAGACCACAAAACTGACATTATACAAAGCAATTGTTTTTAAATCAAATTGTAAATCATACCAAATAATAAAATCTCGATGTCCGAGCTAAAATATGTTTTGTATATTGACTTCAAAACTTGATATTTTAAGCTCCATATCAGCCTATTTAGCAAAATAATTATAAATCTCATCGAACTGGCTATGCTAGCGCAAATCGAAAATTATATATATTGACATAATAATTCCTCCTCCTATATTTTTCGTTTTTTTTCTCTCCTCTCTTTTCCCTTTTTTTTCTTTCCTCCTTTTTCCTTTTTTTTTGCTCCGCCAATAAGGGGGCCCGGGCCACTGGGGCCCTCACCTGGATCCTCATATGTGGTGGTGGCTCAGTGGTAGAACATCGCCTTAATAACCGGAGGTCGTCGGTTATCCAGGATTTTTCAAGGGGGGGGGGGACAATTTTTTACCAAAATAATGACAAGCAAAAAAAAGGTTTTCACTAAGAAGAGGAGGTCATCTTGTTGCAGGAATACATTGACAAGCAACAACAAAAAATAGATAAACATAAGGTCCTGCCACTGGTTACAATAACAGAGATCTGGGATCCGTTTCATAAAACATGTTACATGTTACTGAAATCCTTTAATCTGATTGGCTGATAGTAAATTTGTTATAGCAATTGTGCATTTGTTATTATAACCAGTCTTTATGAAACGGGGCCCTGATATTCTGCCATCTCGACTGGCGCTCGGCATGTTAGAAATGGAGATCGGGGGGGGGGGGGGAATTATATTATGTTAAAGCTGAAGTAGCTACCTAAGCCTTGGTAAACAAGAGATATAATTATTTCATTAATTTTTGACGTAGCCTTATCATACATATATTTTCGGATGGGAATGACCATATTAAGAGCTCTGATGATCATTTAGAAAATGACAAGCACTATTTATTACTGCGGACACACCCTCACATTATTTGTCAAAATTTGTTCACCAGTAACCGGTTGCCTCTATTGTTGTTTTGGCGTGTATTCTCTTATCAAACAGCGAAAGAATTCAAGTCCAAATATAAGTACATGTACCATGTTTCTTTCTACAATAAGTTCGCTCAACCATAATAATGCAAATCCCAACTGTATGGCGTGGGATAAGTTGGTTACACTTAGTGAAGAATGCGGGAATTACACAGTACAAATAATTTGATTGCTAAATAAATATGTCGAATTGTGACATTTTCATTTCCTGCAACTTTTTCAAAATTTTGTTTTCATATCATGCACACTTGCTCGTACTATCATGACGACAGCGAACAACTGGACGAACGGGAATATTACCAATAATTGAACGTTTATGAAGTCGTGCCGTTAACAGATTCGGGGTAAGCTGTGATTTTTGCATACAACATTTATATCAAAATTTGTATCTATATACCATTTTCTAATTATTTATGCGATTTGTTACTCTGATGAGTGCATGTCAAATAAATTTGGCTTAATGTGTCTCTGTTTCATGCTATTTTCCCATTTTAAAGTACCTGACACTTATTCGAATCTTTGTCTATTAGCGACGATTGGGGTTGATAAGCATCATCACTATCATTACAAACGTCATCATCACCATTGTCGTCCGATCATTATCTGTATCATCATAATCGTCATTACCATCACTATAATAATCTTCATAATCATCATCACCATCATCGTCTTCATTACCATCATTATAGTCGTCACCATTATCATCATCATCATCATCAGCGTCATTACTATCATTATAATCGTCACCATTATCATTATCATTATCATCATCATCATCATCATCATCATCATCATCATCATCATCTTCACTATTATCATCATCATCCTCATCATCATCATCAGTGTCATTACCATAATTATAATCGTCAACATTATCTATCATCATCATCATCAAATTCTTTATCATCGTCATTACTATCATCATCCCATTCATCATTATAATAATCATCATCGTCATTATCATCATCATCATCATCATCATCATCATCATCGTCGTCGTCATTACCATCATTATAATCATCATCATCGTCGTCATTATAATCATCATCGTCGTCATTATAATCATCATCATCGTGATTACCATCATTATAATCATCATCATCGTGATTACCATCATTATAATCATCATCATCGTGATTACCATCATTATAATAATCATCATCATCGTGATTACCATCATTATAATAATCATCATCATCGTGATTACCATCATTATAATCATCATCATCGTGATTACCATCATTATAATCATCATCATCGTGATTACCATCATTATAATCATCATCATCGTGATTACCATCATTATAATCATCATCATCGTGATTACCATCATTATAATCATCATCATCGTGATTACCATCATTATAATCATCATCATCGTGATTACCATCATTATAATAATCATCATCATCGTGATTACCATCATTATAATCATCATCATCGTGATTACCATCATTATAATCATCATCATCGTGATTACCATCATTATAATCATCATCATCGTGATTACCATCATTATAATAATCATCATCATCGTTACTACCAGCACTGTACCCCCCCCCCCCCCCCTCACGGTTTGTTTTAAGAAAGAATAGTATATTTGTTTCTTTTATCATGATATTTTTTTATATTCTGATATAAAATCATTATAAATGTGATTAAGGATGTTCACAAAAAGTTGGGTATGCACTGAGCACTCCCCGTATACATAATAGACAAGACCGCTCCACCACCCCCCCCCCCCCCCACCATCAACCTATCTCGGGAAAAAAATAGACTCGATCCTCTTCACACTGTGCCCTTTTGGGGGCCTAAGAATGTTATATTTAGCTAATATATTTATTGCATTTTTTTTCTGCATCAAAAGATATATAAACAGAATAATATCTCGAGGAGATGGCACAGTGCTGTTTTGATTGCGGATTAAGATGGAAATCCTGCAGGGATTTTACTCGAACACAGGTAGGCTTATATCTGCATTGGCGTTGATTCATTATCGTGACATTTAATTCATTTGACAGTGAAATTATTGTGTTAAACTGTTAATCTATCTTATCTGGCTTTGGCCATTCAAACTGGTATACCTCCATATGGCTTCGACGTATTGTTACTTTTACAATGGCTGATAACTTGTCAGTAAATACTGGCAACTTCGCACTACTCGAGTTTGCATGAGTGGAATTTCATCATTTTAATGATAAACGGTAATCCGATATTTTACTGGGTATGACTCAATTGTAATGTTTTGTTGACTCCGGTTTTTTCTCTAATAAAACCAATTTAATCATGGAATAAATACACTTTGCCGAATGATTGATCAAAACGACTCGTAATATTGTAGAAATCTGTATATACCCACCATCTTTACACAAGTTACGGTTGTACCAGAGAGAACGCGTTTACCCTTAAAAAAAGTTTGTTGTAAAAACAACATAAACTTAAAAAGACATTGATGAAAGTTGGAGGAAAATAAAAAAGTTATCAGAATCTTTTTTATATGTATACGCGAAGCTGTCCCATAAGTAATGCGATATATAAAATACATGAATTTCAATGTGAATCACATTGACTAAATTTTATTTTCTTTCGTTTGGCGCGGGCGTGGAATGATTTGCATTTTGATGCACTGATGGTATAAAACTTTTTTTTTTAGAAAGTGACATTCGGTTTTTATCCATTCGATGAAAACAGAAGCTGCTCGTATGTGACGTCACAAAATAAAAGTAATAAAATTAGAATAACTTTTTAAATCTTGATGGAATTTTATCGAACCTTCACCATTTTTAAAATTATTTCTTCAGCTATTTTTAAATGAATTTTTTTTCAGGGTGAACTTTTCCTTTAACTGCATGCTGACAATCTTCTCTTTTATTCTTTTCCAATTTAGTGGCCTATTCCAAGGTGGTTATTCATTCTATATCGACTTATTACACTCATCTACACCTTGGGTTATCAGATATTTTCCTGGGTGATGTATTTCGACCCGAGATATTACGCCTTCGTCACACATTTGACCTTCTCGCTCGTCGCACTATACGAAATAGCGGCCACCGGAAACCTAATCATCGATTTGGTATTAGACGCAAAGGACACCCCGCCAAAAGAATCCACAAGTAAGAACTACTTAAATTAAATTAGTTTATTAAGCATGTTGATTCAGCGTTGCCATGGGGATTTCCATCCCCCAAATTTGGCATTTTGGGATATTTAGAAGCCTCAGTGGGGTTTAAAAAAAATATTTGGGGATTAAAATGAATTAAGGGATTTTTCGTCCATTATAGAGGATTTTTGAAGATTTTGGTGAAAAACCAATAGTATACGATCTACTGTAGATAGATAAATGCATTGCATGTACATTAGCGCATTTCCTACCCAATTCAACCGGGTGAATTCAGTTTACTGAACTTAGTACTGATGGTGTTGCCAATCTACACTGCATCGAAACCTACCCCCCCCCCCAAAAAAAAAAAAAAAAAAAAAGATCTGACGTGGTGTGAACAAACGAGCACACAATAACTAGTTTTTGGCAATATCCATGATAGCAGTCCTCACTTTTAGTCATTAATAAGGTTTTAAAAATTTGGATATTTGGGGTCAAATTTTGGGATTTTCCAAATGCCTTTTGGGGATATTCTTCAGCTTGGACCTGCATGGCAACACTGTTGATTTCGTAAAATTCTACCCTAAAGGTGTGAGAGATATAGAAAGGGGACGACAGTAGCTCTGTTTTTGTTATATTTGTTGTTGTTTCTTCTATCAACCTCCAAGTCCTTTGTATTTGTTTGCTGGTTTTATTTTTCACCATGCATAACAAGAAATAAATTGACAAAATATGAGAGTAATTTAGAGAAATATCATTTACAGTATTTGGAGAGATATAAATCTTTCATATTCTTCCTGAATGATAAAATATTGTTACGAATTCGTATATTTAAGGGTAGTGAATATCAAATGTTAGGTCCTACATATTGTATTGATTAATGGGCTAAGGCACTTCTGGGAGTGAAAAAATTAAAACAAAATAAATGTCTAGTTCTATAATCATGAATGTCTCTATTCAAAGTAAAATTATCAAGAAATTATAAAGGTAACTCATTTTTGTTTAAGTGATACATAAAAATGACAATTTGCATTTTAATATAACTTTCAGTGTTTTCAGTCTACAAAATAAAGGATCAGTTTGGGCAAAATATCCAGACCCCGTACAAAGCTGCACGGCTCTCTTGTGTAATCTTAAAATGCGATCTGTATTAACTTTCTTGTTGGCTCATGCTCTATTGCAATGTGAAATGCAATATAAAATGAATGAATGAGTGAATGAATGAATTGTAGATACGAAGTGGCACAAAATTTAATGACCTCAATTTGTATATAGCACCAACGTATCGAGACACTGAGACTTGACGAAAGTCACGTACGTGCTCGTGCCAAGAAAGGCACTCGTCAATTTGAATTCCTATAGGAATTTTGGTATTTTTCTTTTGTTGGATCATAATACTTTGTATCAGTGGCGTAACTACGGGGGGGGGGGGGGGCATGGGGGGGCACGTGCCCCCCCCCCCCCAATCGGCTGACCAAAAAAAAAACGGGGAAAAGGAGAAAAAGAGGGAGAAAGGAAGAGGAACGTAGTGGCAAAGAAGAAATTATTATTCATTATAATTGTATATTGTATTATAATCATGTTATGTTATATTACATAGGAAACATTTTTATCATAACTTTATGAAACATAATTTGCTCAGGGTCCATGTCTTCATTGTTCCTGGTGCTCGCATTGTCTGTTTAAAGAGATATAAACCTGTTGTTCGAAAACCTCCCGTTTTCAAGTCAATATATATACACCAAATATATTATTGTTTTATGTAGTGACATATGCTTCTTTTTCATGACTACTTAAAGTGATTGCCCCATGTTAAGGTCTTAATATAAAACATTTCCTGCTCGTGATTACGATCGCTTCAGTGGATTGGTGAGATATGTCTGCTCTCCATGAATTCCTAAAATCAGTCCTTGAAATGTCCCCTTTTCTGATCTGAATATCCAAAATTTTCAGCTCGCGCTTCGCGCTCGCATCATTTGGTTAGTGAAATACGTATGGTCTTAGTGAATTCCTACAAACAAGCCTTAGACTGCCCCGCTTCAGGTCTGAATTATCTAAATTTTCAGCTCGCGCTTCGCGCTCGCAATATTTGATTAGTGAGATGCGTATGATAATCATGATAACATTGACTACAAAAAGTGCTTCATGTGTTCAGATGTAATTCTAACAAAATCAGTAAGCGCTTGGCACTCGCATTACATGACTATGGTGAGATATGTATACTATTAAGAGATTCCTAAAATATAGTCCTTAAGATCTCCCTGTTTGGGATCAATATATACAAAAATTTCGGCTCGCGCTTTGTGCTCGCATTGTTTAGCAAGACAGGTACGTATCATGATTACAAAAATTCGATTATAAAGTCCTTTTTTAGGTCTGAATATCAAAAATTTTCAGCTCGCGCTTCGCGCTCGCATTATTCGATTGCTGAGATGCGTATGTTATTCATGATTACAATGACTGCAAGTGCTTCCTTAAAATGTCTCTATTAGGTCAGTATACCTGACAACTTAGCGCGCTTCGCGCGATCACTATATAAGTGACTAAATTTTTTTGCTGGTGCCCCCCTGTTACACCCACAAATGTAATAATCGCCCACAAATGTAATAACGCCCACAAATGTAATAACACTTTACCCACAAATGTAATAACACTTTACCCACAAATGTAATAATTTTGATCGCCCACAAATGTAATAATGACTTTACCCACAAATGTAATAAATTTGAAGGGATTTTTGGCGAATCCGTTCTAAACTGAAATCCTATAGTAATACGCTCATATAGCACAAAAGTGCAAAGTCTTTTTTTCCAGACCCGGTTAATAAAGAAAGTATAATATAATCCAAAGTCTTTTCTTCCAGACCCGGTTGTTTCAATAATTATAATATAAGTTCAAAGTCTTTTTTCCAGACCAAGTCGTTTAAAAAATTACAATATAAGTCCAAAGTCTTTTTTTCCAGACCCGGTTGTTTAAAAAATTATAATATAAGTTCAAGGTCTTTTTTTCCAGACCCGGTTGTTTCAAAAATTATAATATAAGTCCAAAGTCTTTTTCCAGACCCGGTTGTTAAAAAAATTATGATATAAGTTTAAAGTCTTTTTTCCAGACCCGGTTGTAAAAAAAAAATTATAATATAATATAAGTCCAAAGTCTTTTTTCCAGACCCGGTTATTTCAAAAATTATAATATAAGTCCAAACTAAGATATGATAATGATACTCCAGTGGAATAAAAATGAGAATCGAGCTTAGTCTCTTTCCAGACCCAGTTAAGTAAAACTGGTGGAATTAGTGTCTTTGTTGTTGTTTTCACTTATACAGCGCATATTGTGAATATATGCGCTAAGGGTTAATTGAGAATCAAGCATAGTCTTTTCTCCAGACCCGGTAACTAAAACTAAAACCCTATAGTAATGTGTTCGTATAGCACAAATGTGCAAAGTCTTTTTTCCAGACCCGGTTAATTCAAAAATTATTATAAGTCCAATGTCTTTTTTCCAGACCCGGTTGTTTAAAAAATTATACTGTAAGTTCAAAGTCTTTTTTCCAGACCCGGTTGTTTCAAAAATTATAATATAAGTCCAAACTAAAACAACAAAACAAAGACCTATGGTGTAGTCTTTGCTCCAGACTCAGTTATTTCAAAATAGGAAATTATAAGAAACAATTAAAAAATATATATCAACAAAGACCCCACAATATCATTGATGTAGAATAACGTTGTTATTGTTATCTTGGGTTTTAAGGTGCGTATCATTCAGATATGAACATTTACGCCTATGATTAATTTGTCGTTTTTGTGGTATGCGTTATCACAGGGTTTTAATAGTTTAGAAGATGCTGGGGTTAAGTTTTAAGATTAAAGTTTCGCTTAATTTCGCTAAACCCAAGCATTTTAACTGGGCTTAATTTTGAAATTTGGTCTTAGTTTTTTTTTTCTCAATATTTCTTTATTTTTTAAATAACCGGGTCTAGACGAAAGACTATGCATAATACTCGTGGCAATCCACAGGAATAAGAATATGACAAAGTCTTGTGTTTTTAAGACTGTTTGAATCATTTTTTAAATGACTGGGTCTGGAATAAAGACAACGCTCTAAACATGTGCTTTTCTACATGGTCTTAATTTGGAGGATTGTTGGTTCTTAGATTCGTTGTTGGGGTTGGGTTTTATTGCTTTTTTATTCTTGAAATAACTGTGTCTGGAGGAAAGTCTACAATCGATCTTCATGTTATTCCACAGTAATTAGATTATTGGGTATTCGTTTTAGAATATTTGTAAAAACTATTTTTTTTTCTTCAAATAACAACCAAGTCTGGATAAAGGATGTTTGCTTTACCCATGCATTATTACAATGTTTTGTAAGGGTCTTAGTATTATTAAAAAAAAACTGGGTGCGGGGTAAATACATATTTTTACACTCAGTTACACCCAGTAAGGGTGTAACTTTTGAAGATTGGTCTTAGATTTGAACTGTTGAAGTTTTTTTAATTCATTTTTTTTTAAATAACCGGGTCTGGAGAAAAGAGTACGTTATAAAACTCGTGTTATTCCAGAAGAATAAGAATATGATATAGTCTTACGTTAGAAGATTTTTTTTGGTAATTTTGTTAATGATTAGGTCTGGAATAAAGACAATGCTCTAAACCTCTTTTTAAAACAGGTTCTTAGGTTGAAGGATTGTTTGGTCTTAGATTTGGAATTTTCTTATTATTACTGTTAGCGTTATTTTGAAAAAAAAATGGGTCTGGCTGAAAGACTATGCTATATGTCCATGTTATCCAGCATTAATAGGATTATGGGGTCTTTATACTGTTTTTGTTGTTGTTGTATTGTTATTTATAATTTTCGAATAACAGGGTTTGGAGAAAAGACTAAGCTCGATTTTTAGTTTTATTCCACTTGAATATCATTATGGTATCTTAGTTTGGACTTATATTACAATTTTTGAAATAACTGGGTCTGGAAAAAAGACTTTGGACTTATGTTGTAATGTTTGAAACAACCGGGTCTGGAAAAAGACTTTGGACTTATATTATATTATAATTTTTGAAACAACCGGGTCTTGAAAAAAGACTTAATTTAGACTTATGTCATAAATATTTAATTAACCAGGTCTGGAAAAAAGACTTTGCACTTTTGTGCTATATGATTGCATTACTATAAGGATGTAGTTTTTAGTTTTAAGTAACCGGGTGTGGAGAAAGACTACGCTTGATTCTCAATTTACTCTTATATATTCACAAAACGCACCGTGTAAGTTCAAACAACAACAAAGACATCAATTCCATCAGTTTTAATTAACTGGGTCTGGAGAAAAGACTAAGCTCGATTCTCATTTTCATTCCACTGGAATATCATTATCGTATCCTAGTTTGGATTTATTTTATATTTTTTTTAAATAACCGTGTCTGGAAAAAAAAGACTTTGGACTTATATTATAATTTTTGAAACAACCAGGTCTGGAAAAAAGACTTTAAATCATATTATAATTTTTGAATTAATCGGGTCTGGAAAAAAGACTTTACACTTTTATGCTATATGAACGCATTACTATAGGATTTCAGTTTAGAACGGATTCGCCAAAAATCCCTTCAAATTTATTACATTTGTGGGTAAAGTCATTATTACATTTGTGGGCGATCAAAAATTATTACATTTGTGGGTAAATTGTTATTACATTTGTGGGCGTTATTACATTTGTGGGCGTTATTACATTTGTGGGTGCAACACCCCCCCCCCCCATGCCGTGACCCACGGTACGCCACTGCTTTGTATATTTAATGAAATGCTTTTTTCTTCAGTGTGAGCACGAGTTTTAAAGTGAATGAAGTTGGTCTTACCCAAATTCAACGACAATTTGTTGCATTTAAACCAATTTGCGCAATTCTGCATTAAAATATATAAACTAGATTATTTAAGTTTGAGTGGGAGCAAAACATATTACTGTCATCTGCAAACAATTTTTTTTTTCTATATTGTAATAAAGTTGAAACATTAGAAATATCATTGACATAAATAAAAAAAAAAGAAGCGTGCCCAAAATGGAGCCCTTTGGCACATCGCAGGTAACTGGTAATATATTTGATTTGGTATCATTAAAAATTGTATATTGACTTCAACAAGAAAGATAATATGGAACCAGTCCAAAGGAGTACCACAAATCCCGTAATGGTAAAGCTTGTTTAAAAGTATATTATAATCAAGGGTATCAAAAGCCTATCTATACTTAAGTCCATAAAAACTCCCATGACATGTTCATGCTTGGCTAAGGCAGGTGATACCCTATCATATAACTTTACAATAGCATATTCAGCAGAGTGAAATTTCCTGACTCCGTATTGATCATTATTGAATAAATAGTTGCTAGTCATAAATTTGTGTAACCTACCATAAACCAGTCGTTCTAATATCTTTGAAAAAAATTAGAGTATTGAATAATCATGATAATTGGTAAATAAACTAGCATCGTCTCTCTTATAAATATAGGAATAACTTTGGAAATTTTCATCATTGAGGAATAACTACCGGAAAAGGTGGGGAAGAAAGGCGTATTGCCACAATTATTCAGTTAACTATTTCTGCCCCTGGCATTCCAGTGCTAAATTTCTATTCCTATTGTTCATTCTTTGATATTTGAATTGTATGTATCTTTATTTAATTTTCATTTTGCCAAATAAATAATGATAGGTTAAAGATGTAAACAATGGGTTTGATTACGCTTCCAATTATACGTTTTAAGAAATATGTGTTCATTTCGTCATGTCCATGTCATGCCATGTACGTCGATCTAAAGATGATAATACAGTACGGATATGTCCCACAAGGTGCGGGGCCGGAGCAACACCCGGGATCATGCAATAGGGCGCATTCTAAAATTACATTTATTAATATTATTTTGTAAATGTATTGCTTACTTTTCTTTCCTACCATATTTTGGAAGGCAAGTAGGCAAAGCATGACTTATTCAGGAGTAAGGTGATTAGAAGGGACCAAAATAATTATAGGCACCCCTCCTTACGTGTTTTTGATAACGAATCGTACAATGAAACAAAAGTGTTCTCTTGATTGCGCTCGTTCGATCAGCCCGCTTGTATATAGGGCGGCAGGAAAATGAATAGTGACTTTATTGAATATACATGAAATTTAGGGCAGTGTGTCAATGTCGATAACAAAGTTATATATTTGTTCCATTTTCTTTGATTTTCGCGACAGCACTGTCTCTTCGATACACGATACAATGGGTTCTTTATGACGTACTTCTGACGTGGTCGCTCATCGTCGCCGTCGTTTACTGGGCGTTCTTATTCGAACAAAATACAGACGCCGTCAGCTGGGTCGAGGACATCACCATCCACCTCCTCCCTGCCGCTTTCAGCCTATTGGAAGTCACAGTCACGGCCACGCCCTGTTTATTTGGTCACGTGGTCTACCCATTAACGTATGGAATGATGTATCTAACCTTCACGTTGATCTACTGGGCTGTGAGTGGGGGAGTGGTTTACTTCTTTCTCGACTATGGTGAGAACCCCGTCACGTCCATCGTTGCTTTGCTCTCTCTTGCCGCAGCCATCTTTGTAATCTACACAGTGGTGTGGGTTGTCACGATCCTGCGGCAGTGGGTGGCCAGGAAGACGAACGACTGTCGATGCGGTAGTCGAGCGAAGTATGACGTCGAAAAGAATACGGAAAACCAAGGACACCATTCTGAAGGGGACGAGGACGAGGGGATTGTAGCACACATCTCCTAGCAATGAAATGCTCAAAATATCATGGCCCTGTTTCATAAAGATTGACAACTATGGCAACTACCATGGAAACTTTGAATGTGATTGGCTGATGTACCACGTTGCCATGGTAATTGACACAATGGCAAAGTTACAGCACAGGGCCCCGGGGGGGCACTTCCATTGACGAGTGGATACCATGCGCGACCATGGGGTCTCGAAAAGCACCATAAACACGTATTTTCCATATTCTGAAAATGCACCCCTTGACAAGTACTGACGTCTGAAACCCTACTAGTCTGGTCTGTTAGCGGAATTATGTGGACACGGTGGACAAAAGCATGATTTTTTCTCCAGACCTTTGTTTATGTATGAGAATTAAAAATGGGGTATGCTCCAAAAAATCTGGCTGCAGGAACAGTGAAAAAATGGGTGAAAATGTCAGAATTTATGAGTTTAGATTGGTCTGATATATACACTAGCGCTAGTGCAAAACTCAATAGCAGTGCATTATTTTGCTTTGGTTTAGTTCTTGAATTCAGACCCTTTTTGAACAGATATTCTGTTTGTCCTCACATCTCAATGCACTAAATATCTGAATGCAGATGCTAAACAAGCCGAAGGGTGGTGATGGAGGGGGTTGAATGTTGGTGTGTATGTACATATTTTGGTCTTGGGGTAAAGATGTGCAAGACAAATTTTTGCATGTGTTGGAAATTGTGTTGCCATGGTAACAGTGTATTATGGCAAAAATAAGGTACAAATCTTGCAGTTAGAACTACTTCCTCTGTTGTCACCCGATTCTCATGAAATTTGGCACACACATTGGTCTTGAGGTGAAGATGTCTAAGACACATTTTGTGTGTCTTTCAAAAATCTTGTTACCATGGTAACAACATATTATTTGGTGAAAATTGGGGAAAAAATTACAATTCAAACTGCTTCATCAGTTTTAAATCAATTCTCATGAAATTTGACACACACATTGGTATTAGAGTAAAGATGTACAAGGCACTTTTTGTATGTGTTTCATAAATTGTGTTGCCATGGTAACAACATATTATATGGCAAAATTTAGGTAAAAACCTTGCAATTTGAACAACTTCATCAGTTTTGAACAATTTCTCATGAAATTTGGCTCATACATTTGCTTTGAGGTAAAGATGTGCAAGAACCATTTTATGTGTGCATTTGTCAGAGTATATTGCCATGGTAACCACATATGATAGCCAGAAATGCAGGAAAACTCATTGTGGATCAAACAACTTCCCCTTTTTTTAGTCAGTGCTCATAAAAGTTGGAAGAAATATTCATCTTTGGGTAAAGATTCATATTAAATTCTAAACTGCATTAAAATATATGAGTGTGGGGGTATTAATCACCTTCAGTAATATTTCTAGGTTTTGGGGGAGGAGCGGGATTGGTCCTTAAAATCTGACCTCAAAATAAAGGTTAAAGGCGGTGTCTATTAACACTCTTGAAATAAGCATCCCCTCAAGGGCATAGGCTGGGGGTACACTGGGTGAATGTGAAACCTTCCGCTCTGGCAAAGGAGTTCCAACACTGGCAAGCAAAACAAAATGTGTACCCCTTCTACTTTCAACGGCTGATTTTCCAAACCTTAGTTCCACCTTCCCAAGATGTGCACCCCTCCCCATACCACTTCTATCTCCCTATGCTCAACCAGTCTACGCCTTTGCCCCTCATGGGTCTTTGTATTTTAAAGCGAGACATTACTCCCTTTTTTTGGGGGGGGGGTCTTTAGAAAATGACCTCATAAAAGTAAAAGTTAAAGGATTATGACTAAGAACTTAACCCCCCCCCCGCAAACAAATGGGGCTGATATATTTTTTTAGCAGAAAAATGCCCCCCCCCCCCCATTAAAAGGTAAGAAGATTCATTTGCACTTCAGAGTTCAGACCATTCATTTGATGTTTAATGCATTCTGCTTTGGTAAAAAAATTTTTACAGTAGCAAATTAATCATTGTTTATTTATATTCTCATATTCAGTCTTTTATTCATATTCCATTCCTACTCTTTCTTTTTAACTATATCACATCACTCTTGATTTTGAGCTTCACCATACCATCTTATGTTTCCTCTCTCCTTTTTTTACCCTCTCTTCTCTCCAAGTATATTTTTTCTGACATATTATAAAGTGAACCTTTAATCATGCAACTAATTATAGAAATATATATATATATACAAAAATCTCTGCACTTGTTTTAGAAATTCACTTGCAAATCCATGACTCAATAGCATACCATATCAAAAATATGCATATGTGCACAATAATTTTTTGCCTTCAATTTTATTTCATTTAATTTTTTCAGTATAATTGTCAAAAAATGAATATTATGTTTCAGTAGCAAAATTGTTGGATGCAAGATCTGACTGTCACAAAAAATGCAAATAATTTTCCATTGGAGTAAGGACGAACGTATTCACTGTTCATTGAGCAAATGATGACTTTTATTTCTCTACATATATTCTAGTCATATCCCTTTCAGATGGTGGTAACTGCAGGAATGGGAAAACTCAGTGATATAACTAAAATTTTCACAGAGGATTTTCGGAAAACAACTAAATCCATTTTTTCAAGCAACAGTTATTCCATTCTGAATGCTGCAACTATGAATTTGATGCACCTTTACCGAAATATAATATCATGACAGCCATTTCTTCAATTCTTTAAACTAGACATTAAATATAGCTAATAGTATTATTTAGGACAGAGTGTAGCCAAAATAGAGTTTAGAAGATTATGAAGAAAAGAATAAATGTCATGGTATTATATTTCAGTGTAGGTGTAAGCATTCAAAATTGAATAATTGTTGCTAGATAATAATGAATTAAAATAGAAAAAAAAAATGTACTTAGAGAGGGAGAAAAAGAGGGGGGGGGGGGAGGAAACAAAACAAGAAGGTATGGTAAAGCTCTAAAGTGCAAAAAGTGATGTAAGAAAGTCAGAGTAAACACTGAAATGAACAAAGACTGAGTAGAAGGAGATAAATAAAACGTTGATTAATTGGGCACCGGAAATGATCTTTCATCAAACCAGAATGTTTTAGGCTTTAAATTAATACGCTGAAGTGTTAAGGATTTTTCTTCCCCCCCTTTTTTTTTTTTTTTTTTTTTTTTTTTTGGGGGGGGGGGTCAGTTCCTAGTTGTAATTATTTCCTTTTTTATTCTTTATGTGGCAATTTTCTAAAGGCCCCCCCCCCCAAAAAAAAAAATGGAAGGGGTGCTCAGTTTTTAAGGACCTCCTCCGCCCCCCCCCAAAAAAAAGAACCTATAAATGTTATTGAAGGTGATTAATACCATGAATACCCTGCGCTATTTTATGATGTTAAAGGGGAATCCAAACCAAATAAACACTTGTTTTTATGAGGAAAAGAAAAAATCAGACAGGTCAAAGTTTGAACAATATCGGACAAACCATAAGAAAGTTGTGAATATATAAGAGTTGTAAACATTGGTATATACCCATGAAGACTTCAAATTGGCCGCACATGTGATGTCATAATGATGTAAGGGAAGGACCACTCTTCCATGTACAGAAATAATTAATTGACTAAAATGTCTTTTTCAAAAGTTTTACTTCAAATTGTATCTTTCTTCCATGAGGACATAAAGCATTATACTAACAGGTTTATATTACGGCCCCAATGAAATTTAGGAGAAAACCAAAAATCAAAGTACAAGGCCAATGGGAAAGTTGTCCTTGCGGCCTCACCCCTTGTCATAATTTGCTTACCCATTATCAATTTGAAATCTACATACTAGTAGCCTTAGGGATCTTAATTTTAAAGCAGCCATAACTTTATTTTGCTTGTCCGATTGCTTTCAAACTTTCACCATTCTTATTTTTCTCCTTTTCCACACAACATTTTATGACCAAGGCTGGATTCCCCTTTAACACTGAATGTGAATCTTTACCCAAAATGAATATTTGTGTAAACTTTTCTGAGCACAGGCTGAAAACTGAGAAGTAGATTGATCCACAATTGATGAGTTTTCCCTGCATTTCTGGCTATATGTGGTTATCAAGGCAATGCACTCTCTGACAAATGAAAAAAAAAAGGTTCCTGCACATCTTTATCTCAAGGCCAATGTGTGAGCCATATCATGCATGAAAATTGGTTTGAAACTGATGAAGTAGTTCAAATTGCAAGGTTTTTACCTAAATTTTGCCATATAATATGTTGTTACCATGGCAACACAATTTCTGAAACAATCACAAAAAGTGCCTTGTACATCTTTACTTTAATACCAATGTGTGTGCCAAATTTCATGAGAATTGATTTAAAACTGATGAAGCAGTTTGAATTGTAAGATTTTTCCCCAATTTTCACCAAATGTTATGTTGTTACCATGGCAACAAAATTTCCGAAAGACACACAAAATGTGTCTTAGACATCTTCACCTCAAGACCAATGTGTGTGCCAAATTTCATGAGAATCGGATGAAAACAGAGGAAGTAGTTCTAACTGCAAGATTTGTAACCTTATTTTGCCATAATACACTGTTACCATGGCAACACATGCAAAAAATGTGTCTTGCACATCTTTACCCCAAGACCAAAATATGTACATACACACCAACATTCAACCCCCTCCACTGCCACCCTTCGGCTTGTTTAGCATCTGCATTCAGATATTTAGTGCATTGAGATGTGAGGACAAACAGAATATCTGTTCAAAAAGGGTCTGAATTCAAGAACTAAACCAATGCAAAATAATGCACTGCTATTGAGTTTTGCACTAGCGCTAGTCTATATATCAGACCAATCTAAACTCATAAATTCTGACATTTTCACCCATTTTTTCACTGTTCCTGCAGCCAGATTTTTTGGAGCATACCCCATTTTTAATTCTTATACATAAACAAAGGTCTGGAGAAAAAATCATGCTTTTGTCCACTGTGTCCACAAGTAGGGTGTTTTTGACGCTAACAGACCGGACTATACCCTTAACAAGTATTGGAAACAAAACGATACTCTTGGCAATTGAAATGAACCCTTAAACAAGTACAGCGATATTTTATTGTTATGTCACGGGTCCGTCGGTCGTCGGTTTTACCTTTACACACCATTTGGTTTAGTACGGCCCCACCTTCCACACCTCGCGCAAATCAGACTCTAAACACGTCGTGTTGTCGTGTTGGGGCAAAAAGGACATCCTTTATAAAACATTTCAATTTTGTTTTATCATCCCCGCAAATTTGACCCTAAACACGTAGCTTTCCTAGAGAAATAGATACCCTTTTTTCATTATTTTTGTGTTTTTGACACCCTTATCACGTTACGTACGTAACGTGCCCTATCTTGAAAAAGACATCCTTTTTACGTGTTTTTTGGTCGCGCATGGTATCGACTCGTCAATGTAAGTGCCCCCCCCCCCCGGGCACAGGGCCCTGGGCACGATTTTTTTTACTGGGGAGCTGAAGCGAAAAAAAAATTATCACTACAAAATGGAGGTCATTTTGGTCCCGAAAATATTGAAAAGCAAAAAAAAAAAAAAAAAAAGGGGGGATTCACTAAAAGGTCATTTTGGTTACATTTTTCCTTTTTTCACACCTTCCAGCACCCCCCGCTTCCAAGGGCCATGTTACAACAGGGGCCCGTTTCATGAAACTTGTTATAATAACAAATATGAAATACCCGTTTAATGCTACCGAAATCATACAATCTGATTGGCTGATAGCAAACTTGTTTTAGAAATTGTACATTTGTTATGATAACATGTCTTTATGAAACGGGCCCCGGATCTGTGTGGATAACCGCAGGAGAAATGGAAATTACCGACCTTTTTTACGTGGGGTGGATTTATCATTTTGTAGGCATCGAGAAGGGGTCAACAGTTTAGAATTGTTTCCCATGTACTTTGTCCGTCTCGACCAAGGACCCATTTTTGTTTGTTTGTTTTGCAGAAAGAGCTATAAATTATGTTAAAACGCAACAAAAAAAAAATCCAGCGCATATTACGCGCGTTTTATTATTTTCTTGAAAGGAAAGTTGCGTTTGATTTGTTGAAATGTGTTTGATCACACCTCTTTGTGCAACCGACCCCAAGACTTGTAAATGAAATAACATTACTCGAGAATAGATTCAGTCTGCAGGAGTAGCAGTTAATATGAGTATCCGATGAATGAAATCGAAGAGTCGTCAACATTAAACTAACAACAGGATTTAAAAAAAAAACCCGGTTTTAAGATGGTTGGTTAAAATATCATAATTATTTTATTTGAATTAATAGATATTCGTTTTGATTAGGCCTATACAAGGTATTGTGAGAAACATAAAAAAGAAAACATTGTATTGAAGACATGCCACGACAATAACAATAAAAATACATTTTAATGGAAAACACTAAGCATGTATAGTTAATGATAACAATAGTAATAATAATGATATTAATAATTATAACAATAATGAAAACAAAAATAATAAAGGATATAACCTATCAGTATCGAGAATAACGGCCTTCAATTATGCATGAAATTTCTGGCGAAATTTGCGAGAATATTAATGTAAAAGAGACAAGTGGTTTGATTGCAATAATATACGATATATCTAATACAATAAGAATGACACTATTCAATAAAAACCAATGATGTTGATAAAAAATCTTGTCCCTTTCTACAATATGGCTAAACTAAATCTCTTTCTCATTAAATTATAATTATGTACTATCAAAATATGCATTTATGTTTATTTCTCTATTTTCAAGGTTATCAAAATGAAAAAAATTAGTAAGGGAATATCTGTGTAAGCTAAGTGGCTTTGACAAGAGCGACTCCTCGCATTGGTTCTTTTCTCTCCGTGCAAATGCATTATGTAAATTTGAATTCAGACTGCTGTTGATCATTAATAGAGTGTCAGCTTTTTATACAAGTATCAGGAAAGTGTTTCATGAAAGGACATGTCGGACGTTTTATCCGACAGTTACCATAGTTGCAGTGCTTGTCAGCCAATCAGAATCAAGGAAAGTTGTCAGATCTGGGGCCCGTTGCAGAAAGAGTTGCAATCAATCGCAACTCTAAAAATCATGCGCAACTTGATTTTCAACCAATCAACAGCGCGCATTTGGGACTTGCGATTGATTTTTGGCTTGCGTTTAAACGCAACTCTTTCTGCAACGGGCCCCTGACAACTTGTCAGACAAAAATGTTGATGAAACGCTCCCCAGGATTTATAATTGTGATGGAATGTTACGCATTGTGACGCACTATGTGACACAACGCGCTCATTGTGACGTAAGCGCGTTTACTGCGTGATACAGTAGTGCGTGCTTTCTTGGCAACTATATACACATAGCTAGCTCTGCCAATTCCAAATATTAATAAGACGGCAGGCAGTGCAAATGGAGTAAAAGATCAAAACACATATGCTGAAACTTTCATATGCTGAACAAAAAGTAGCATCAGACATAAGCATCCTTGAACTGACGAGAAAAAAAAGGATGGGGGAATGAGGCTCGTGGCAAATAACAAAATTGGTAAGAACTTTAAAATATTGTGTTATATCGCGGTATCAAATTGTTAAATATGATATTGCCGTCCTGATGCAAATAGAAAAAATACCCACCCCCCCCCCCGAAAAAAGGGTGAAATCTGTATCGAAATCCGATTAAATTTGAAAAAATTGGTGGAAACATAAAATAGATCTAATGGTTAAACATAAGACTCCCTCTCGGACAAGTTAAAATGTAACGTAATCCAGTTCAACACAATGTATTAGTCACGCCGTATTGTAAAAGAATAGATCTACTTCTTTTTCATCAGTGTAGGATTTTAAATCATTACTCGTCAGAAAAGATGAATGTTTTGATGGCAACGACACTAAAAGGACGGAAAAACCCCAAATAAAGAATGTGAATGTGCAAGTGAATAACCCATAGTTCAAATACCGCATCCATAATGATCCCCACCCCGTTGTCCTACCCCGCCCCCCACTGCACAACGTACTATTACAGAGTATAGAAAATCAATTCCTGTTACTGATTATATTGAATCTCATTAATCTATAGATTTAGGTATTTTGCCAATGTAAGCATATACATTCCTGATATTGTCATTATCATAACATCACAAGTCATCAGGTACGGAAATGAAGGACTTTTATAGATTTTCCGGTTTTTACTTCTGGTAATTGACAATTATCTAGACAGTTTGAAATTGCGAATCTTTACGTGCGTTGAGAAATGGAGGTTTTAAATCCCCCCCCCCCCAAAAAAAAAAAAAACTTGGGGGTATTTTTGAAAAAAAATAGCTGAAATGTATCAGCTATGATACATATGAAATGTATCATCTTAGCGATGAAGACAAAATATATACATAATGAAACTTGATAATTTATAATTTCTGTGAGTTCATTAAAGCCATTATAAATATGAATAGGAAGTTCTAACATCAACATTTTTTCTTTTTTCCTTCATTCAGGCTATAAAAAAATCCAAGGTATACCAAAGATATCTATCATAATTCATATATATACATTGAAGTTCATTTCTGAGCTCTGTTCGATAAATGGATAATCATAAAGTTCCATTATACAGTGCGTATCAAAAAAAAGTTTACACTTTGAAAAAGCCCTGGGAATTAAAAAATATACAACATGTGGGTAATTTGTTCACATATAATCTTGGGTTTGGGTCTCATCTATCCAATGAAAGTAAAAGTTTTGACAAAATGTTACACTTGAGTGAGCACTGTCCATTTTGGTAAAGCTCGCAGAAATCTGTTTGCGCAGAAATGCTCGTTTTCACGCTGTGTCAAGGGGAAAGGGCGAAATCAAATTCACCCTGCGAAACATTTCTCATACATTTCCCTCGCACTTTTAGTCAATATTGAAATAAAAACAGATACATTCAAGCATTTTGTAACAATTTTGCCACCCAAATTGAAATTTCAACACTTAGTAAGCACAACCTTTACCCTTTTTGTGCCAGCTGGATCTGAGGACAGAAGTCAATCTGAACAAAAGTTTATATCAGATATCTCCAGCATTTTTTCACTAAGTTTTTATCATTTAAAGTGGGTTTACATTTCATATTTTATTTAATACTTGTTTCTCCACACCTTTTCCAAGCTTGACAATGATTAACAAAATGAAAATCAAGCCTAAGCCATTTCATGTAAATTACAGCTCAGTGTAAAGCAAATATCGTCACGATGGCCTCGGTGTTTGGGGGAGTGGGACACTCTTCGAAGTGTTTTGGGCAAGGAAACAAGTTAAAAGGGTAAAAGATATCTTCAAATCAATTTTACTAGCTAAATTCAACGTGTTCTGCATGATTAAGGTCTATTTCAAAGTTCTGCGCAAATCATTTTTCACTAACTTTTCAAAAGTAAGTGGTGCTCACTCAAGCGGAAATATTTTTCGACAGTTATATCGTCATTTGCTTAAATAATGTTGAAATGTGGAAAAATCTCCAGGATATTACAAATGTATAATTTTACAGGATTTTTTCTAAGTGTAAACTTTTTTTTGATACGCACTGTATTGCATTATGCTATACTTTCTTCATGTTAAATTTCAATACGTTATTTCTCTTTGTATATAGATGTTTATACATAATTCAATTAATTGGAAATCTAAAAGGAAATGTATTGATGTATTACTGATTTATACGATATACTGCTATAAATATTTTTTTATGTTATCATTGTATATAATTGTACAACAAAATGTTCATGTCAAGTGAATGAAGTTTGTTAATAAATTCAATTCAATTCAATTCAATAAATTCGAAATAGAAAATGAGTTGTTTTTGGAAGTATTTTTACTATGAAGTATAACTGAACCGGGTACCGTAAATAAAAACGTATATTCACTGATAATTCAGCTTCTTAATCTTTTTATATCCCTTGCCTTCCTTCATTTTGCCCCCCCCCCCTTCTCTCTCTCTCTCAACCTCAATTGTACAAATCAATGAAACATAAATCCTACTTTCTTGCGTTTATATACAAATTCAATTTCAGAAGTTGGATAAGGAATACTATAAACCAAGTTGCTGAAGTTTATGAATCAGGTAAAGATGTCATCTATATTGGGGGTTGTCCTTCGGCCGTTTGCATCCGAAGTGAGCTTTGACCCGATCCCATGGCAACGATGGATGCGGGAGGAAGGAATGCTCATCTACACCATTTCCACCATTGTCTACCTCATCACCATCTTCACCGTCCAACGAGTAATGAAGAATCGTCCTCGTTTCGTCTTTCGCCTACCCCTCGCTCTCTGGAACATTGGCTTGTCCATCTTCAGTATCGTCTGCGCGTGGCGGCTAAACGTCGCCACGCATTACATCCTATCCCAGCGAGGCGCCACACTGCACAGCCTTGTCTGCGAATGCCACTGCTTCGATAGGGGACAACCCGGCGGGCTCTGGCTGTTCCTCTTCGCAATGAGCAAGCTCGTAGAATACGGTGACACCCTGTTCGTGGTTCTCCGCAAGGCAAAACTCATTGTATTGCATTGGTACCACCACGTGCTCACCTACTTCAGTACCTGTTATCTTTTCGCCTACGCCTCACCGACGGTCTTCGTCATGGCCATGGTCAACACGTATATCCATTCTCTCATGTACCCGTACTACGCTCTCCGCATCTTGGGCGTGGCCGTCCCAAAACGCGTTGCCATGACGATCACCAGCATCCAAATCATCCAGCTTTTGGCGGGTTTTCTCATTAACCTGTACGCCGCGCAGGCGGTGTTTCGAGGAGTGCCATGTGAAGTCGACCATATCGGACTAGGACTGGGTCTGTTTGGTTTCGGGACCTTGTTCATACTATTCGTCAACTTCTTCATTCACAGTTACTTCTTCAGAGCCTCAAAGACATAAAACTCTACGTATTAATAATACCAAACAAAGCGATTTGACCATATATAGGAAAGATTTGCACATTTACCCAATACTTTGTAGTGATCACTCATAACCAAAGTAACGCATACTTCATGACCTGCTAGTACACTGTAAAAAACAATTAGTAGAAATTACTTAATAAAATTGTGGCAAAAAATTGCCTTAATTTTTTCAAGTATTTATGACTTTGGCAGTTTTAAGTAAAATTTACTTATTTTCTTTGCTTCCATTTTACTCAAGAAAATTAAGTTACAATAACTTAATTCAATTAAGTAAAACAATCAACAAAATATTTGAAAATATCAAATGGGGGAGTGGACTTTCGTGATTCGAAAGTCCCACTTTTGGTGGCATCATTTTCATTTTAGACATGTTTTATCCAAATATTAGACTTTGTGAATTGTCACTTACCTGTACATGTATAGGTACTGACATTTATATTTATACGCGATCGTTTCATTCTTACAAATAAAACAGTGAGAATAATTTTCTGCTAAATGACTATTTAATATTGCCTTTTCATTGATTCAACAAAAGAATACAATAGTTAGCACACCCTTATCCAAAACAATTTCAAACACAAATAGATATGACAGTTATTTAAAAAAAAAAAACATTTACTTGCTCTAATGAATATTCATGCATTATTTAAATATGGCGTTAATTGAAAAATATAAGTACATTCAACATGATTTTATAAGTAACAATCATCTTTGCCTAATTGAGTTAGATTTACTCAATCAAAGCAAGCTATCAATACGTGAATTTTCTTAAATGTATATTGAACCCAAATAAATCAAGTTAATCAAGTAAATTAAAAGACAAGTTGAAACTACTTAAAAACAACGAAAAATAATTACAAATTGTAAATTCTACTTAAATACATTAAGTGTTAACTACTGATTCAAAGATTTTTTTTTACAGTGTAGGTTCATGATTGCTCGTGAAAAGAACAATTAAAAGAATCTTTGACATTCGTCATCAAGAAGATTATCTCGCAAGATACTGTCTGATTATACTCGAATAAATGAAATTACGACCGAATTCATGACATTTTTATTCCCAGCTCATTGATGGACAGATATCTTAAGTTTTGATGATTCTACATATCCTTTAATATCATAACCAAATCAATTTTTGAGGCGGCCTGTTCATTAAAATTAATATATGTATGTAACATTCTAACACTGAAAAGCATATAGCATCTTTTGTTAGTTTTTACCGCGGAATAATTATCTTTTTAAACCAAAATCATTCATGCTTTTTTTTTGCTAGTTTTTAATACCGTCTCGATTTTTTTTTTAATGATACCAATTCTCCTTTCTCTCATACAGAAATTGCTATCTGATCTATCACCCCGGGGGGGGGGGCACTTACATTGACGAGTGGATACCATGCGCGACCAAAAAACCACGTAAAAAGGATGTCTTTTTCAAGATAGGGCACGTTACGTACGTAACGTAATAAGGGGTTCAAAAACACTAAAATAATGAAAAAGGGTATCTATTTTTGCTAGGTGAGCTACGTGTTTAGGGTTAAATTTGCGAGGGTGTAAAAAATTAAGACTAAAATGTTTTTATAAAGGATGTCAACACTACGTGTTTAGGGTTTCACACGCCAATACTTGTTAAGGGGTGCATTTTCAGAAAATGTTTAGGGTGCTTTTCGAGACCCCATGGTCGCGCATGGTATCCACTCGTCAATGGAAGTGGCAAAACCGTGGGAGTCAACATTTGCTCCTACCAATGGCAGACCTAAGGGAAAGGGGGGGGGGCATGCAGGTACAACTTCCAATAATATAAAAGGGCGATATAAGAAAATAAATTCTTGAAATTTTAATCTATCAAAACACTAAACAATCCTTTGTCACCAAAGGTTTGAAAGGGCAGGCCAGGATTTTCCAAAAGGGGGGCACATTTTTCCGAGGAATAATTTGACAAGCAAAAAAAAGTCTTCACTTTCAAAGGGGGAGGGGGCACACTTCTGTTTCAAAGGCATTTTTACATTACAAATTTTAATTTTTAATCAGGGGGGGCACGGGCTGGCTGTGCCCCCCCTGGATCCGCCAGTGTGAAAGGGTTACGTTTTATTTCTGCATCTATAGTAGGCCTACATCCAGTGTCAGATGCTAGAAGCGACATGAATTTAGCTCAGACCCCTTGCACTGATTTTTTTCCTATGCCTATTCAGTATACAAGACTTTTTCTTGTCTAAATTTCCCTGAAGACATGGGTCCTCAGGCTGAACTTAACCCTAATAAGGCTGAGCTCAAAAGTTTTCCTCTACTTAATTTCAGAGTATGTTTATAACTAATAGATTAATGTGTATTTTTAGGCTATATTGACACTATTGTCGCCACAGCAATCACTGACTCTTGAAAAGAACAATATACTAGATTTAGATTTTAAGAAAGAAACACAAAATAATAAATCGATTCCTGATATTGGATTAACATGATCTCACGCTCAATTTAATCACAATAAACTCATGAGTAAAACCATTGGTGGACATCCATACTACATTCATCAATCGACCTTTAAGACAATAAAATACACCTTTTAAGGCTGAAACAATAATGCCAAATAATCATCTTCTAACGCATTGAAACCATATGTATGCATTCATATTCACCACCAATCAGTGACCAACCCATTTACTATTAAAACAGAACAGCCACTTTCAGTAGATTTTAACTTGTCTTGCAGATACCCTCTGCACAAAAATATAGCAAATGGCATGTGTTACTGTTAGAAAGATATAAGAAACATTCGAAAAAAAAATTAATAAGGCAACAAATGGCAGTCTTTTCCCCATAAAAAAGTAGGACATGTATTTCCACAACGCAGTGTAAAATTAATCCTAGCATTAAAACAATTAAAATCTGAAATCTGTACCAGACTTTGTTTTTTTTCATGAAAATACATTTTGTTGAGTGCTTATCTAAAATACTAATTATAATGGCAATGTTTTACCATAAAAGAGAACATCAAATAGGACTTTGTATATTTTCATTAAAAATATCTTAACTTTAAAAATGTTTAAGAATCAGATTTCAGAAAAATAGGCATTCTGTACTAGTCATTATCTATTTCACGAAATTGCTTCTATGGGTACTTATCTATTACACATTATAATCATACATTATCTACTTATCAACTGCAGTCCACACAAACACAGAAAAATTTAATTATCACTTCATCAACTGCGTTGGTAATCAAATAGCAAACTCAAATCACAGGTCATAATAATTCATAATTGATGAATGTACCTAAAAACAAGCATGCAGGCCATTGGTTAGTCTGCAAGCGCAGATTCAAATTTGATACTTTAACCAATTATGTCATGTCTAGAGGGAAGACTAGACTGCAAACTCACTCTCTCTGTGGCAGAGTCAGCCACAGTACATAGTGAATCTAGTCTCACTACTTCAGACTCTGCATTATGCACTATGTGAATTGTGAAAACCAAAGGGTCTGTGCCTGCAGACTAATCATCGGTGGCAAGGAATTATAATGCAGCTACCATGAGCCTAAATTTATACAACGCATAACACAATGTTTTTAAGCACTGCATATTACCACAGCTTTAGAACGGCAACCCTGATCAGATGCTCGAGCATTTGAGGAATTTCCTCCTACCAGGTATTAATTATTTGCACCTGGGTTTAGAGTGGCAAATGTAGATATACAAATTGCCAAAGGAGGTGGGTGCTGCGGTGGGATTTGAACCCCCGACCTTCTTGTTCGAGTCAAGACTTATCCACTGAGCCACATATGTCTACTCTTATGCTGGATAGAATCAAGTTGGCTCAAGACATTGGAGTTCAAGTACTCATCCATACCAGACAGACATATTACATTTCAAAAAATACAAAATTGAGCTTAAGACACATATGCCTTTCTTGCAGTATTAAGTTTGTCTTATCTACATATGAAATGAATTATAACTGGCCTGCCAGACTGACACTCTATGGTTTTAAAATAAAATCCAGATCTGCTGTGACTTTGCATTTAATTTAATTTTGCATCTCAAAAGATTAAAATTCAAATCTTGATAGAGCTTTCATTTCAAATCTTTACTGATTTAAGCTACAACCAGTGTCCAGCTGGTCACCATTTACTGCTGATGTGGATTTAATTTGAATCCATGTTATTGATAATGTTGATACATTGGTTTGTACTATGTAGGTTTCCCTATCAACATGATGGCATGAATCAAAGACCAGATTTAACATCAAACTGATTTAAACCATGTCAAATAATGTAACAATTTATTCTTATAGTTTGATGTAAAATATCCAACTTTTCCAAATATTATCAAAACAATACATATACACAGTTGGCAGTCTGTGGTACATGTATGTAATACTCTAGTGGAACAAAGAGTTAAGGTTTTGAAGGGTATGAATTGGCATCGGGTAAATAGTGACCTTATTTCTCAAACACCACACTACCTATGACAATCAATTACATAAAGTTTCACTGAAGTTTTTCTTTGATTAAACAGAATTTAAGAAATATAACCCTTTAGGTAAAATTACCTAAGCTTGATTACTTGAATTAGATTGAACAAAATATCACATTTTTATTAATAAGATTTTCTACCTTATTTAAAACAGAATCACAAAAATATCACTTTTTATAGAAATAGTTGAATATAGGTAAAGTGACCTTCACTGGTGGAATAAGATTGAACTAAACATCCTAAGATTGTCAAATACATGTTTACACACACAAAAAAAACAGAATCATAAAAACAACACATTATTTATACAAATAGTTGTATATAGGTTAAGTGACCTTGACTGATTGAATTACATGTACATTGAATAAACCCTATTCATAACAACTACACAAAAACCACATTCATGACACAGGTTTCTGCTCCGATTACAAACATTGTGGACTGCACACCATTTTTCAGTTGCTGATGGTAACAAAAAGTTTTTCAGATTTGACCCTGCCGTTAGAAGCGGTTGAAGAGCAAATCATCATAAACCATCGTCAAAGGAAGGGAGTGGTGTACATTTCACTATGTTGGTAATCTTTACATTGACTTTTTTTAACACAATAAAAATTCCATAATGTGTACAATGCATGTAGGATTGGCAACATACATGTACATGTATATTGATAATATACACAACATAACTGTGTATCATCCGTCTCACTTTGGTACAGCTAGCATAGGATCAACTGAAAAAAAATCTCAAATCTGCATTAAACCCCTCTATTGCACCAAGAGAAAATTTTAAAAACACCTGTTTTTCAAAACCTGCAAAACAAGTAATACATCCAAAAAGTCACGACAAGGACATGAGAGAGATATTGCAGATAAAAATACCCAATTATGGCACGTACATTTGTGCAAGCAGTCGCTTCTTTGCAAAACTGCCTGCTTTTACATACAATGTCCAAGACATAGTCACCAGGCACTAAAAGGACATATATCAAATTCAAGGATCCAGTCTTTCTCATCTTACTTCCATGAACTTTGACCTTTTATTCTCAAGCTTGTTCTGCCACATGGAATGCGGTTTTACCAACAAGCCATCATGATTGTCTGAGGTACATGAAGGACAAGATGAAAATGACCCAATCCTGGTATTTAATATATGTGTTCATCAATGTGAAGGCAAAAAGGATATCTTCATATTACAGAGTCATCAGTGGCCGGTAACACAAAGCTTAGCAATGATCGTAGAACATTTTTCTACAATTGATTCCATTGACTTCCATGTACAATCAATCGTAAAAATCAATTGCTAACCTTTGCGTTACAGGAACCAGGTCTTCTTGAGTGTAACAGTCTTGGCTGGGGTGGAAAATACGAGTGGGGTAAATACTGGTAAATAATGCCTCAGTCATTTTTTTTAAAGGAAAATGGGAAATAGTTATAAATGCAGGAAACAGGGTAAAAATTAATTATTTTTTATCCGGGGCTACTTTTGAGCTCACCAGACTAAATTTGCCACATTGTATTAAAGTTTACATTGGACCCAATGTGAATTTTAGGGGCTCGTTTTTAGTTTTCCAGGGCTCTGTGGGGCATTTTCGGGGGCAAATTCGCCCCGAGCCCCCGTGTAATATTTTCCCTGGCAGGAAAATACTACGAAAAATAGTTTTTGAATATTTCCAGGTATTGCCCAGTTTCTCAAGAATATTCTAGCGTTTCCCTGTACCTCTCTGTACATCTTGAGTACTTCCCAGCATTTACGAGTTTTTCCCCGTATTTCCCACCTGGAGAGGAAAGACCTAAATTTCCCAAGAAACTGCCAACCCTGGAGTGTAAGGAATATTCCCTGAAAGTCAACAATCCAAAGGCCATAATTGCAGATAAGCAAATTAAAACATCTCCCTAATTTCCTGGTAAATTTTCCTTAACAGAGATGAAAATGAGTGTCGGCAGTCCTGGAATGGGGCTGATTTTTTCAATCATAGAAATCGACCTCACGACTGATCGCTAAAGCTTTATATTACACATTCCTGTAATCAAATAATTATGAATTGGAATGCTACATTGCATTTACTGCTAAATTTTCTTGGAGTCGGCTAAAAAAATTGTTACTTTGTAGGCTCCATCCAAACTGGGCGTTACATGTATATGCAGCAGTCAATTAGGGCCATTACCTAGACTAGCTTGGCAGCTCCGAGTTACAGGAAGTTTGTAGATCACCTTCATACCTTCACATCAATGCTTCATGTTTTTTTCCCCTTTCCTTTATAGGTACTTCTCAATGTCTTTTACGGTGTCCTGCATTATGAAGAAGAAGAAAGAAGAAGAAGAAAAAAAAATTATTACAAACGTATACCCTAAATTATCAATTTTTCAAATTGACCCACATTTTGTCCCTAATGTCATCATATTTTCTTGTTCTCATTTATATGTTTTTATTTTTGTGGATGTTGCCATAAAATTTTAGGTTTATCCTGGGGAGCGTTTCATGGAACGATTTTATCCGACAAGTCCTGTTTTATCCGACAATTACCAGAGGTACAGTACCTCTCAGCCAATCGGAACCAGGGAAAGTTGTCAGATCTGACAACTTGTCGGATAAAAATGTTGATGAAACGCTCCCCTGAAATGTGAATCTTTCAACTTGACCCATGTTTTGTTCCTAATATCACCACATTCTACTGTTCTTATATATTTCCATTTTTAAATACTATTTCTATCTGAATTTTTAATATTTAATATAAAGCTTATGTTTTTATTCTTGTGGATGTTGCCATACAAGTCCTGAGCCCTGTTGCATTATAGTTACTATTTTATATAACTCATACTAAGATTGTTATCTCTGATTGGTCAAAAATGCATCATGTGACACAGTGCTATTCCGTCTATCATCGTCTCAGAGGTTTGACTTACTGTACATTTCTTCTATCAAACCCCCTGATAGCACTCGTAACCCCTGAGGGAGGGGCCACAAGTTGTGTTTCTAGGAGTGCATCTAGCTGGCTCGAGCTCATTCGCTGTGCTTTGCTGCGCTACTGCTGCTCGATCATGTACGCGCAGCCAACGGCGCGCTGGCCTGGCTGGACAACTGAATTTATCGGTTGTCCTGGCCAGCAGCAGATTTGGGATAGAATTATGTGATTATCGATGGGGTATATAAAACAAATATGGACTGCTCTATATTCGGATGACAGTGAAAATCATCACTTTTTCCTTTCCCAAGGCAACCTGGTCCAGTACTGTAAACCATCCTTTATTCCTCTTCTCTTTGTGTGTTTTCATGTAACTTGCTTTTTTAATTGTTTTTGGTTGAAATGCCAAATAAAATAATAAAAGGAAAAATCTTTGAGGAAGGGAGTCACCAGAATTAGAAGTTATTTAATTTTCCTTCCATACAATTTCCCTTCCATACAATTTCCCTAATGAATTTCGTAACTTTTGAAAAGTAAAACTTGCTATCTTATGCATTGCTTGGTGGATCCCTTGGATTTAAATAACAGACAAAGATTGAGAGCATAGGAGTGAAGTTTTTTTTTTTTCAGTCAATCAGTCAGACATCCAAAATTGAAATCTATTTCTGTCTATGTTGAATGGGAGGCTGGATTTACCTCCCCCTCCTGGGAACTGCCCTTACATGTACCTTTCCCTCATTCACAAATGATTAATAGGTGATTACAACACAAAATCTGGGAACAAAGAATAAAAAGGCAGAATATTTTAAGTAGCAAAGTGAATTGTTCAAGAGCAAGGCTTACAGAGTAGACAGCCCCCCCCCCCCACAAAAAAATAAGAGCAAAACGAAGGAAAAGGGGGGAAAAGGATTGACCTACTAGAAAAACAAAAACAAGAACATAATAAAAATCAGAGCGTGCAAGGCCTAGCAAACCGCGTGATTGTTTAAGATGTTATATAAATCATTATTAATGAATGAAAAAGTGGATAGATATGTTTCCTTTGAAACTCACCTTGGGTTCTGTTGGTGGCCCAAACCTCTTCACAGGAATGCCTTCTTTGTTCACCAAAAACTGGGAAGATAAGAATGAAAAAAGTAGATCCATGAATGACATTTTGTTTGCATTGTTGACCATTCAGTTGCAGTAAGGAAGTGTTTCTTTCGTTTATCATCTCTCCTTCCTATATCAGCCGTCTCACTTCCCACGGATTGATTGTACAATGACTGCTGAGTTGAGGTATTTACGTAAGCCAATTGGAGACTTACTGTGCAGCATTTGTACCATTGCACATGTACCATCCAAAATGTACCCTGCAGCGATATTCAGGTGAAATGCGCTTAGGCCTACAAGCTAAATTCAGAAACATGTATGATGCATGCTTGAATCACTGCTAGCAGCATTGTACACATGCTGTTCAGGGATTTCAATAATTCTTTCATTTGTATGGATTTTACATTGGGAAAAACTGTTTGTTCATTGTATTTTTGCTAAACTTCTGAGGCATTTTTCAAGGTGAATAGCGAATATTGTTATTTGTGCAATGGTTCAATATTCCGCATTAGGTGAAAGAGAGACACTCCATTCAACTCAGCTACAATGTACACCTCATTGAATAGAACAGCCTCCTTTAAACTCGTGAAAAATCTCCTACAATTGCACTCGTGTCAATTCACTACAATTTCAATTGCAAGTTACATGTACAAGGTTGTCTTTATGATGTACTGATATGAAATTTGATTGGAGGATTAAATATTTGTCTTAAAAATATAAGCTTCAGTGGCGGATCAGGAAGGGGCACATCCGGCCTGTGCCACCCCCACCCCCCACTCCTAGCATAACAAACCCTGATAAAGCAAGGAAAAATTTGTACTAATGACTACATTGTTTCTTCCAACAACCCACAAACTAAACCCATAACATGAGGGCAACATAAAGTGTTCTCACCTTTGTGAAGTTCCACTTGATACGACTGCAAATGTGAAATAGAAATATGGATACAATTGGTTATTACATCATGCATTTTATCATCAAGGAATAGATTAAAGACTATAAAGGGACCTTCTTTGAAGAAAAAAAAATTTGCAATTAGTCCCACTAACCATAACTATGGTGAGAAATTGAATCACAATTCATATGAGAGACCTATTCATTTATTTTTGTAAACAAGTTAAATAGAGCACAGTGGTTAGTCAGATCAAGGATGTGTGTACAAGTGTTTGTCACATTTTATACCATACATGTATGTTTTAAACAGACACATGTACAATGTATGCATGCTTATTGAGACCCAGATTGGATCAACTACAATTCTTTGTGAAATGGGATAAGGACGGATTAGGACGGACTTAAGAAATGTACAAAATAACCAGTGCTACATAAATAACAATAGCAATTCCAAATTTTTTTTTCCAATTTCCTGTTGGATACAAACTTGAATTTTAGCATAAAGGTTAGTTTGCTACCACAGAAGTATATTTGACTTTGAAAGGCAAAATCAGACTAAGAAGTGGTATTGTTTTGCACAATCTGGTGATTTCTGTGCCCCGGAACACAAAGCTGAACAATGATCATAGAACATTTTTCTATAATGATTCCATTGACTACAATGTACAATTAAACGTAAGAATCCAGCGTACGATTAATCACAAACCTTTGTGTTACGGAACCCTGGTCTAAAAATTTGCCTTTTGACTTAATAATAGATTACACAACTAAGAGAAGGTTGATTTATGTTGACTTTACTGTACTCCCATACTAAGCACCTAATCGGCACAACGGGATTAGACAACTTGTGAACGTCCGCCTTTATTTATCAACAATAAGTTGTGATCTGCTGATATTAAAATCAATCTCCTCACTATCTCTCCCTACATGTTGTTGCAAGGGTATTAAAAATGTGTCTTAAATTGTTAACATTTTAAGGGCAGCTAGGAAAAAACTTCGATTTTGGACTTGTGCCATAAGTCAAGTGGCAACATTCTCTTCCCTAGAAAGAGTTCTTTATAGGATTCAGGAGACTGTACACAAACAATAAGAGGTTGCCACCATTGCTATACTTCTATTATAGATTTTTTGCTAAGCCAGCCTACAAATTTTGAGATATAAAGTTATAACCACAGATATCAATAGGTGGATAGAGCAACAAAGCATTCTTTTGGGTAAAAAGAAGTACTCCAAAAGGTCATGTGTGCACAATGTTTACACACTTTTATTTTCTATTGTGTGTGCATGTGCATGCATGGCGCGTGGAGTACTTTACGCTTTGGTATGGTCGCGTATACTATTAATTGTTTACTTGGAGTACTTTTCCTTTGCCTCAAGGTCGTACATGCAGTAGCGCACAATGAGCTCCATCTAGCTTATGGTTATCAATAATTTTAACGCCTTGGCAACGATGTATCATTTTTTAAATCTCATTTTTTCTGACTTACTTTCCCAGGGTGCCTTTCTGTTTGATCTTGAGGTATTTGTAAAGGGGGATGGCGTTGTCTCCGTTCACGTCAATCTTGGAGAACAGATCAAACTGAGCACCGTACTTATCTTGGGCAAACTTCTTGATCTCTGCATTCGGCTTTGGCTCCTGGGTTGAAGAAACAATAATTTACAATTACATAATGATAATCAAGGATAGCCAGGCTTAAATTATTCCAAGGCAAAGACAACTCCCAGGCAAGGGATGACCTATCAATTGGTCTCAATGCCCCTTTGACTGGCATTTGAACCCTTTTCAATTTTCCCCATTTGTGCTGTAAAATGAAAATGTGCCCTTTTAAAAAAGTGACCATGTCCTAAAATATATATTCAAATTCAAGGACTGTAATAATAATGAGAAATAAAAATTGATTGAATGACAAAATATAGAATTAATAAAACCCTTTGTAGGGAAGTTGCAACGGATTGCTATTTCATCAAGGGCTTAAGTTGAAAGAATCGCAAACAGCATACCACCTTTGGCACTGTATTTACTATATATGCCAATGATCGATATAGTTTCTTTTTTTTTCTCCTCCACCACCACCACCATCACCTGTATATCACCCATTTTTTTTTTTTTTTAGGGGGGGAGGCTTCTTTTTCCAACCAACTCTCTAAATCTACAACATTGGAGAAGCTTTAACATTGTAGTGAATGGGGATTTTCCAGGGCCCCTTTTTTATCATTATTTTCCAGGGTTCTTTTGAGCATTTTGGGGGCAGAAATGATCCCAAGTAATTTTGTCCATATGATCAGGGCCCTGCTGCATAAAAGTTACTATTATAATAACTTTTCCATTCAATGGTAACTTTCATGGAATCCTTGATTTTGATTGGTTGATGAGCACTGTTACCATGGTAGTTACCATTAGTAACTTTCATCCAACCAGGCCCAGGGATGTACATGTAGTTGAGGCCTGTACTTCGAAGTCACAAGGCCGCAGGAGAAAACCTTCTCCCATAAACATTGTACCCGTTACTTGGTCCAAGGCCGAGGCCGGCAAAATGAATGAAAAGCAAATGAAAAGTACAAACCTGTCCACCAAACTGGTTGCAGGGGAAACCAAGAATCTTGAGACCTCTAGAACTACCAAACTGCTGATCTAACTCGACCAGCTGTTTGTAGTTCTTGTCGGTTAACCCTCAGCTGGATGCCACGTTCACAATAAGACATACATGACCCCTACAAAACAAAACAGAAACATACATGAAGAGCGATATCATTATAAGCTGATATGGAAGTAAATGGTTAGTCCCTGACATTTTTTGTTTGCTCTTTTACATAAAAACAAAGTTAGGAAAGAAACATATCAGTCAAAGGGATTGAGTAACTTCAAGGTTTGTAAAATCTGACCTGTGGGGACCTACCTGCTGTCCATCCGATAATTTTTAAAGAGGAAGCCCAGAAGATGTTTTTTCATTTAAAGCATCATTACATACTGTAATTCACAATACATGTAGGTAAAAAGGGTTGTAATTTTCCCTCAACAACGTTCAGTAGAAACTTAAGCATCCATGTGGACTTTTATGAATGTAGTCATCAATATCTAAGTAATGTATTAGTGACCGATATGTTTGAAATTCTTGGGTTATTCTTGTCCGACCTATTGAAAAAATTTAGCAATCACAATTACAGCATAAGCTGCAGTAGCAAAAATATATATGTTTAGATCTTGATCAAAGCCCAACAATCACTTCAAGGTTTGGTGAAAAATCCAAGTTCTAATTTTGTGATTTCATACGCGAGCAGCTCCCCATACAGTCTGTTTTCTGATCTCTTGTATTGAACTAATCCATGGTCATATATTTTTTTTCAATCTTTCTGTTGTAAGCCAAATACAGTGCAAATTCATACCAATAGATATTCAATTCATCGGCACATTTGTAATGCATGCTAACTATTACAAACTGTCTGGAAATGATAAATACAATATTTTTCTCCACCATTTCAGTATGAGAAATTAGAACAGTTAAACATATGAAACATGCAATTGACTAGTTTTTGACATTTGAGAGTTTTCAGTAACCTAAAATCATAGCACGTATACTACATGGTTTACATAAATTTAGCCAGATGTTACATTTACAAGCGCAAGTATTACATGTAGAGATTCACATTGAAAAAAAAAAAATCGGCCTCCCATCTAAACCACTTACGTGTAAATTCTGATCTGGATTAATAATTCTACAATTATTATTCTACCTAATGTTTTTAAAAAATTCCTTGAATTCCATCCTTGCATTTGCTGATACAATACTTACTTGTACTTCTCTAATGATACTTCATTGCCATCTATATCAGTTACAGTAAAGGCATAGATGTTTTCAGCCGTTTTCCACCAATTCGGGTCATTGTTACCCGCTCCCGCTGCCTACAAAATAAAAATAAAGAAAGAATACAAACAAAAATATTAATACTAAAGCTTTAAAAAAGAGGCATGATTCAGTATTGAGTAACCAAAGCTAAAAAGTCAAGGGTTATTTCATGGCATATTGACAATGTTTCTGACACATAAAACATAAAATGAGAAAGTATAAGGGAAATCGAAGACAATTAAACTTACCCAGTACATAAATATTTATAAGTCAAAGCTAATTTAAGAGATAATTTGCATTTCATTTGTAAAATATACTTTTTTGTGGAAAAATCATGTAATAATTGTAACTAACAACCTCCTAATTCTCTATGAATATCTAATTGGACCTTATCATATTCACTTTTTTAAATCTACTTTCTAAAGCAGACAGTAAATCTAAATCATTTTCTTAGTTTTGTTTCAGGGTGCACACTAGTACTAATACTCAACCACTTCTTTATTAGGACCTCATATCCTGTAGAATCCTGCACAAAACACCCTTGATTTTATAAGTAAATTTATGAAAAATTAAGAAGAGCCCTTCGTGGCATTCTATATAAAATGTACAGTATGCCTATTGCACTATACCAAGTAACAGCTTCTGATCTATTATGTACACTATATAAATGACCTTTGACCCTAAATCTACATGTACAAGGTCAGGACAACATATTATATGCTAGTATTCTGAGTTTTTATTGGCACACATAGGGTATGTACTTATGTATTGTAATCACTTCGGAACTAACTTGTATCAGGTATATTATCACACCTTCTCTTAATCATAAGTTTCATTTTCAAACCAAACCACAGAGCAATGTAACAAGTATGAAATTACCCTCACAATGACGAGTTCTACAATTCTGTTAAAAAAATAATTCAATAAAATCAGGGAAATGTAGAGCAAATAGGTGAGTATGCAGTTTGCACCAATTGCTATTTTCAAATCACTCAATGAACACAAAGTATATTACAGAGTACAGACAATCAAACATACCATTATTACACAGACTTTACTATTTCCTCAATTTGTAAAATATAGAGTGCCAAGTTGTTTCCTCCAAACCACCAAGATCACCAGTATCATAAATGTATAAGTTTCAAATGCTGAAATGTTCTTAAAAAACGGAGTAGAATGGTAAATGCACTATGCAAATATAAGTGATGCTTGAACCAGCTAAAGGCAAATATTTGCCCTGGTATCTGACCTACAGTAATTCAATGACTAGCGAGTGTTCAAAGCTTTTCAGACAAGACACTTTAATTTTAGCCCTCAATAGAAATCTTGAAGAAAAAAAAATCTTAAACCATTGTAAAGTGAATTTAAATGAGCATACTTACATTTGAATCATTGAATGTATTCAAATGATTGCTATCAAATGTATGCTATCAATTAAACAATGTTTCTAGATTTTTTTTCAGTAATGGTATTTTGCTTGTAATGTGAAAGTATATTCGACAAGAATGAAATGTAAAATCTTCATTAGAATTAAGGGAAAAGCAGGGCTTATATGCCCCTAAGTGTCCCCCCCCCCCAAAAAAAAAAAAAAAACCTGGAAAACTGAAAAAAGGCCACAGATCTTTTCAAAGGGTCTAATGTGTAAACTGTAATACATAGCAAATAAGGCTGCGCATTTTTTTTAAAGGTAACCCTGAATATCCACAGAAATGTAGCCACAAACTAGCATCGGAAATATGATTATGAATAATTACATCATGTATGTTCCTTGATATGAGAATGCAACACCCCATTACAACCTGTACATTTTTCTGAGATAGAGTTCATGTGAACAACATCTTTTGTTTCAACATCAATATAGTTTGTACACATGGTACATTCACAGGATAAAAATTTGAAGAAAAAAACACATTTTTTAATAATCAAATCATGGACCTATAGGTCCAAGATCAAATAAACAACTAATAAGTGACATTTTCCTACATTCATTCTAAAATTATTCATATTAGTTTCATTAATATCATTTTATCTTTATTTGCACAGCCTGATTCTGAAAAAGCTTGGTTCTATCAATGCTAGGTCACAATTTCATCTTCAAGAGAAGAACATTGGTGATTGCTTTCTCACCATTTATAATCTGAACTGCTGTTATTCAAAATTGCATTAGAATTGTTTTTAAAGTCTTAAACCCTATGTGAAAGCTGTCTTATACAGCAAGTTCATTTTGGTGTTTCTGAGCTCTGCAAAAAGACTACAATATATTACAATTATACAATGTACAAGTCATTGTAATTTGCACACTCTACTCTGTACCAATATGTGTTATCTAATTAAAGATAAGATAGTCATTTGGCCATTCACTATACATGGCCAGCACTGTATTAACAAGTGTGGAGGGTACCATGCACTAGCTGGTTCACCAACCACTGACTATTAAAGTACAGTACTATGAATCAAAAGATATTGCTTTAATTTACTGTTTTTCACTGAGATGAATGGAAAGAATGACTAAAGAATCCATGGATAGGGGAAAAATGATATTGCACCAAAATTCTATTTTAGATAGGATGGTTTAAGGAATCACGGGGAATCAAATCATTTTATTTAGAGGATGTACTGTAATATACCAATTTACCTAAAAAAGAGTTCATGTGGAAAAAGCTGTGACAGTGTGAGGTTTATAAATGAATTGTGTTGATTTAATACCTGCTTTTGTAATGAATAGGCCTACCCGTATATGTTATGTAATCAGAAAATCGTGTGTATATTTGTATAATCCATGTATGAATGTCTGTTTGCTGTTTCCTTTTAAGAAGACAAACTGATAGAAAAGCCATTTACATGTACCTATTCTATTCAATAACCATAAAGAAGCTTTATTAAGGGCCTTAGAAGCAATAATGCCATTTAATCCCCTTTATAAAGATTTTTGGCTACTGGGCACTGGATCAATGTTTCTTTTCTCTAGTCTGTCAATAAACTTAAGGCCTGATGATGACCAAAATAATCTCAAGTTCAGTCCTGACATCGAGGCACAAACTGGACCCTCAAAAAAAGGAGAAGTTCTGTCTCGTTCGTTCTCCTTCTGTCAAAATTGAAAACAAAATGACCGATCGATACCGAGAATGAACGCGACAGAGGTAAAACTTTTCCTTTTTTGGGGGGGGGGTTAGGTTTGAGCCTTGATGTCAGGATTTCTGTGTATTCTGTGTCACTATAGACCTTCATCCATATAATCAAGGTAAAATGCATAATTTATTTTTCCCCTTTTTATTTAGAGTGCTATTGCAACCCCAATCTACCCCATTTTGGAGAGTATATGTCTGCCTTGTATTACACCGATGACTCCTGGACCTGGGCTCCGGCCTGCGAAGCGGAACGGAGCTCCCTGGGTTGTCGATAGCAAGCCGTCTCTTTGACCAAAAGCTTCAGTCTCTGTATTTTGGTTGTTCCTCTGAACTGCGTTGGCTCACTCACCAATACATATAGTAAAATCAAGGTGCGACATAAGCGCTTGCCCGATTGCCCGGGGCAAGTAAAAGTTAGAGTCGGGCAAGTGTTTTGAAGCAAAGACAAAAACTAATTGCCCGAATCGGGCAAGCAAAATTCTCATATAGAAATTATATTGAGAAAGATTCCCCATATTTTACCATCAAAAATATGAAAAGAAAAAGAGAGAAAAAAAGCCATTTATCATTAATTTCTTTCAAAAAGTTTATAAGTCATGATTCGAATTGCAAAATTTGCGCCATTTTCTGCAATAAACACACAGCTCAGACACGTACCGTACACACACACTCAGAATTAATGGCAGTCTAGCATACCTAGCTAGCTAGCGCCTAGTCCACGCAGCCCATGGTTTCTACGGTGCTGCACGAACGAAGTTTGCTCTGGAAGAAATCTCACACAGAACTGTCAAACTTCACATTTTTTACCAATGAAAACTCTTGTAATGTCCACATTTCCTAAAAATTGGGGTAGCTCTATCATTTGTAAGCAGTAAAAGGAAAAATTTTCACTTCCGTTATGCTTCAAAAAGATCGGGTTTCGAATGATCGTCTAGTATCGCACACACTGAAATACATTGTTTGACAGTCCCACATATATGCATGTGTGTGTATGTTGTAACTATTTTTTTTAGCCAAGGAAATTTATAAATTTTCTTCTTTATTTATGACTGGATAGTCTGAGCTTTCTTCCTTACTGTTTTCTTTCTTTCTGCCTATCTTTCCTTTTTTTTTCAATCTTTCCTTCTTTTGAATCTCTCTTTATTTCTTTCCGTCTTTCGTTCATTTTTTTCTGTTACTATAGCTGTCTTTCATTTTGTCATTCTTTTCTTTCTATCTTTTTTCTTTCTTCCTTCCATCCAACCTTTGTTTACCTCTTTCTTTAATCCTTCCTTCTTTTTCCCCTTCCTTTCATTCTTTCTTACTGTCGTTCTTCCGTCCATCCATTCTTTACCTTTTCTTCCTTTCTTTTTTTTCTTCCTTACTTTCTTCATCCCTTTCATTCTTTCTTTTTTTTCTTCCTTACTTTCTTCATCCCTTTCATTCTTTCTTTCCTTTCTTTATTTCTTTCCTTCATTTCTTCCTTTCTTTTTGTCTTTCTTTGTCCTTCCTTTCTTTCTTTCAGTTTCTTTCTGATTTTCTTTATTTCTGTCTTTTGATCTCCCTTTTTTTTTCCATCCATCCTTTCTTTTCTTCCTTATTTTTTTATATTTCTGCCTTGCTTCATCTCTTTCCTTGATTCCTTCCTTCATTTCTTTCTGTCTTTCGTTATATCTTTCTTTTCTTTTTTTCCTTCCTTCCATCTATCCTTTTACCTTTTCTTTCTCAAGTTCCTTTCTCTCGTTTTTTTCTTTGCCTTTTCCTTCCTTCCATCCATCCTTTACCTTTTCTTTTTTTCTTCCTTTCTTTCCTTTTACCTTTTTTCTTTCTTTTTCTTTTTTTTATTCGTTCCTTTCTTTCTTTCCTTTCTTTCTCTTCCCCTCAGTTTTTATTTCTCTATTTTTTTTCCTTTCCTTCCTTCTTTCTTCCCTTTCTTTCTGATTTTCTTTATTTCTGTCTTTCGTTCTTTTGATCTTTCTTTGATTCTTTGATTTGATTCTTACTAAAATCTTAGTTAGACTGGTCTGTGTGCAGTCACCCTAAAACTTAGTCTAGACTAAACTAAAGACAAAGTCTTTGACTTGTTATTATTTTATTAAATGTTCAAAAGGAGCAAGGCCTACAAACTTTCATCTAATAATAAAGTTAATTAACTTTTTATTATACTCCATCATGTCAACTGATATTGAAATTAATACCCACTCGTTTTTCCAGCTAACGTTAGTCTACGAGTACGAGTCCTGTCGCTAAAGTTTCTAAACAGCCCCCCCCCCCCCCCCCCCCCCCCCCACCTTCGGCGACGGAGCTCCTCGGGGGACTTGGCCGCGTCTTGCTTGGTCACTTTCCCCATCACCAGTCCGGAGTCACAAAAGTTCAAAAGTAACTCACCATCGTCGTTACAAATGGCGATTTTCTGGACGCATATAAATAAACACCAACGCTCAGAATAGCTCCAACTCCGAATGCAGTGCTCCTGAATTGTGGCACTGCTCTCGAAATTCTATGAAGGACGCGAGTAATCATCGAATCGATAGATAGCTGCACTTTTCAACATCAACGATATGTAGGCGAAGGTTCACGATGAGTAAACAAGTTTGCGGTACCGCGCTGTCTGCTTTGAAAAAAAAATAGAAACTTACTTCAATGTGCACGCAGTTGCTATTACGTGTACGCACAGAAATAGTTAACAGTCGATTTGTGTGCATCATAATGACTACGGTATCCGTCATGTAATCACCACGCCATATATTTTCATCTTTCTTCTGATAATGAAAGAGCTGGGTTTATCCACTCATTCAATGAACAAGGTGGGTTTATCGGAAGTGTGGGAAATTCGAATCACGATTGGCGCTAATAAAGGCCAGTCAGAGTTCTATAGGGTGACCATCCCCTTTGTGGAAGCGATAAGGTATAAAGTAGAAAGTTTTTGTATTAAAAAAAAGCTCTTGGTCTTGTAATTCAAATCCAAATCTAGTAGGAAAAAAAAAATTGTGTCACATTCAGCCCCTTCCCCAACTGCTTCTGATTCTTAAATATTCTTGTACACTATACAAAAAATCGACGAATCTCTTTAGAGTGGATTATACCTCGCTCGCTACTTAAAGGACAAGTCCACCCCAACAAAAACGTGATTTGAATAAAAAGAGAAAAATTCAACCAGCATAACACTGAAAATTTCATCAAAATCGGATGTAAAATAAGAAAGTTATGACATTTTAAAGTTTAGCTTATTTCTAACAAAATAGTTATGTGAACGAGCCAGTTACATCCAAATGAGAGAGTCGATTATGTCACTCACTCACTATTTCTTTTGTTTTTTATTATATGAAATATGAAATATTTTGATTTTCTCATCATTGTCATGTGAAATGAAGTTTCATTCCTCCCTGAACACGTGGAATTCCATTATTTTAACATTTTGTGCTTCAGGCAAGGAGGTCCTAATCGTCAAATCCGTAAAAATTGAAATATTGTATAATTCAAACAATAAAAAACAAAAGAAATAGTGAGTGAGTGATGTCATCGACTCTCTCATTTGGATGTAACTGGCTCGTTCATATAACTATTTTGTTAAAAATAAGCGAAACTTTGAAATGTCATAACTTTCTTATTTTACATCCGATTTTGATGAAATTTTCAGCATTGTGCTCGTCTGATTTTTCTCTATTGATTCAAATCAACATTTTTCTGAGGTGGACTTGACCTTTAAATTTCACTCATATAGGCCTATATATAATCTAAGTCATTTTGTCCCGAATTTTGTGCCCCGGCCTCATTTTTTTTTCTTCATACCAATGTTACGTAGGCCTTTTTTCAAGCAAACTCACGCCAACGTACCTTTTTATCTGAGAATTGTCCTTAATCACTTATAATGCGCTGCTATTTTAATCTTCCTACCTCTTTTACGCCTTCTTCCATGAAGGCCTACATACTGTGTCTGTGTTTTATATTCATTGTTTTTGTATTGATATTCATGATTGATTTGTATGTTCTCCATGAAAAAGGGATGAAATATCGATAGGAAGAAAATAAATGTTTAATTGAATTGACATACGGGGGCATATGTCATTACAGGGTAGACAGCATGCTCGTCCAGGACCCTAAACAAAAATGTTACCCTGTCAAGTTTTCCCAACGGAGTCTCAAACTCTTTACACGCACTAAACGATCAAGGCTACTGAGTAAAAGCAACTGCCCCCCCCCCCCCCCCCGCCTAAGCTGGCCACGGAGGATTATCTAAAAAGTCGTTACTGGGGCCGGGTGCTGTGACAATGCTCAGCACCCCCAGTAACAATAGAATAATCCCCCGTGGACAGGGCCCTGCCCCCCTAGCCTCTTGTCGAGGCCCTGTCGGCTGCTTTAAAGGATAATGAAACTCTTGGAGCAAGTTAGCTTTTGTGAAAGCAGAAAAATCAAAGAATAAGATTAACAAAAGTTTGAGTAAAATAGGACTAGCAATAGAAGAGTTATGAGCATTTGAATGTCGAGATCACTAATGCTATGGAGATCCTCCCATTGGCAATGCGACCAAGATCTATGATGTCACAGATGAACAACTCTCCCCTTTTGGAATCTGAAAATATACCCCAAAATATATATTTTTGCTCATTCTTATCATAAGACAAACGATTCATCAATGATATAATGTTGTGAAACCTCTGTACTTGTCCTCTCATAAAGAGAACACCTCACCTTGTGATAGACTCTTTAAAAGTGAGAATATAAGTGTAATAAGTACTAATGTAATGAGGGAGTTGTATGTGTGTGCATGACATCACAGATCTTGGTCGCATTGCCAATGGAGGAACTACGTGGCATTAGTGATCTCAATATTCAAATGCTCATAACTTTCTTATTATTCATTCACTCTTCCTCAAACTTTCAACAATATGTTTCTTTGATTTTTCTCTTTGATATGGATTCAGCTGGTTTCAAGGGTTTCATTCTCCTTTAAGCTTTCCGAGCGAACATTGCGAAGCAAGGGAGAGAGCGAAGCAGAGCTCGCGCCAGGCCTAATTCGCTTCGCGAATTAGGAAATCCCTCGCTTCGCTCGGGAAGCAGCCGCCAGGGCCTCGACAAGAGGCTATGCCCCCCCCCTGATTTTGACAATTTGTTCGCATATATTGTACTGTAAGCGTGCACATCGATCGCCCGATGGTTAAAAAAATAATAATGAGTGTTTCATATTGGAAGAGCGCATGAGTTCAAACTTGAAATGACGGTGGTCCGGCCCATGGGGTGAAGAGAACAATGTTACCAAATTTATTTTAATTTTGTTTTTTCTTTTTCAAAAGTATACACACTGACTATAGGTTGCTGTTTCCATCATCTACTGGAACATGTAGTAGATCCAGATAGTGTGTCCATGTGGAATTAGAGGTCCATGCATGTTTTTGTTTTGTAATTTTAAAACCTTTGTCTGGTGGTACGCGGGAATTTTCAGTTAGAAACATCATTTGCAAACCATCCCAAAATAAAAAACAATTTCTGTCCAAAACAGTAGTCAAAGAAGAATGGGGGATTATAACCGCATACATTCATGCATAGACAAAAAATACAAATTTATTTATTTATTTATTTATTTTGTTTTATTTATTTTATACTGCAGGGTAGGCCTGTTCAGTTCTTAAAACTGCTTTACAAAGGCGCCCTGCAGTTTAAAATACATGTCAAGATAACTATGAACAACAACAACAACAACAACAACAAACAACATCAAAAATACAAAATACAAAATATCTAACATCAGAAACAATTAACACCAAAATCATAGAGTGGGAAGTGACAACCAAAGAGAGATTTATATGTATATATTATGATAGAGAGAGAGATAGAGAGACAGGCAGAGAGAGGGGGGGAGAAGGAGAGGGAGAGAGGGGGGCTACCTCTTCAACATCATGATCTCGACCTTGACCATTTCCACACTGTGTTCAACCCTCAACCCCCCCCCCTTATCTCTCGCTATGTTCCACGCTTCTCGAAATGTTATTTACCTTCGGCTCCTACATAACTATAATTATCCACGCATGATATATTGCAAATTCATTTTATTATCCGATATTATAGCTACAACAATAGTCGACGCCAATGGATTATGGGATGAGCGAGTTATCACAAAAGCGCGCCTGGCCCCACGAGAGCTTGTCCCATTTTCACGTCGCCTTGGCAACGCTTGTAAATCTGGCAGGTGGATTCGCTGTTGTCTGAGATCGTCGAGCACCCCAAATCGGCTTGTAAACTTCACATAAGGATTTCAGACTACAACTTACGAGTGTGATAGAGTGTATATAGGACCCGCTTTGTTATTCAACAAGAGATTATAAGACCTACAGGGGGTAAGCCGTTTATTTTTGATAATTTGAAGTGAGAAATGTTTGAGAATGTTCCAGAATAGATATATTTGCCTGAGTTGAAGTTTTGAGTGAGTTTATAAACATTATCAACCCGTGAAGTTCAATGTTTTGTGCAAATAGTAAATACAAATTTTATATTCGCTCAGCGGTGCGAGCCTATAATTTATATGCACATACTTTTCGCAAATGCCTGTTTAGCTCTAGCTGTATCAATCCTTTCAAATACATCATAATTACCCCCCAAATATCTTTGTTGATAACTTGTGTTATTATCGCCAATGTCTTTTTTTTATATACTAATTTTGGGTTATTTTGTTTTGTTGATGTAAGTTTGTATCCATACCATCATCTTCTCCGTAAAATCATGGAGCTATATATCTAGCTCCATGGTAAAATGAACTTTAAATGTGTAGTTTGCATGGTATTACATATATATGTTATTTTATCTATTTCTACACTTTTCTTTAAATCGCTTAGAGATTAATTTATACAAGCCCTATAAAGATAACGTATACTAGTGTTATTCTTATACCTTTTTAATTTCTTTGTATTAACATATTGCGGCTGGAGGTATATATGTTTTAAACCATATTGGTATAAAGAATCCCTACGCACATGAAATATAACGAAAATCGAGAAGTGAGCATTTCAATCACATTTCTGAGACTGATATTCCCTAGCAGGGTTCGAATTGAACTCGTACTTGGCTTAATACATCAATCTTTGGAAGTAACAAAATACAAGTAAATTCAAAGTAAATCAATAATTAATTGAGATAATTGAGAGCACAATATCATGACAATAGAATGTTGCAGACCTGTCTTGACTAATTGGTTTCTATATGCACTTTCTGTTTATTCATTTTTTTATACAAGGGGTATGATATATTGCCATGATTGTATTTACTTTTCGCATAATGTATAAACAAAAATTGAAAGCTTGACCCTAATAGTAAATTTTATCATTCTCTTGAACCTGGTTAATTACAATTTGAATTTCATATCATATTATTATAATTAGTTATTTATTGCAGGGTAATCTAAAAAACAAGCGATGCTTTCTAGCGAGTTCCTTTTTTAAATATCTGATATCTATATTCTGCTTTGCAACCCGTTTGGCTTTGAAATGAAAAAGAACAAAGTCAGCCAAATAATCAATCAATCGATAAATCAATCATCCAATCAATCAATCAATCAATCAGTAAAATTATTATTATTTATTATCATTTCTCTATACACAGTCAGCTGCATGAAATTGTATCATCATGGCCCTAGCTGTGATTAGCTTGAAATGGGTACATCGTGAGATTCATGGAAAACCCCCTTCACCAAGGTAACAACATCAAATATTTCAATGTTGATGTTATGGTGGTAATGATGATGATGATGATCATCATCATCATGGTGATAATGGTGATGATGATTGTGACGATGTTGTTCATGTTGATGATGACGATTGTGATAATTATAATAATGATGATGATGTTGATGACAGGAATGATGATGATGATGAGGATGATGATCACGACGACGACAATGATGATATGATTATGATGGTGATGATGATGACGACGATGATGATGATAATGATGAGGGCAACGATTAGCCTGTAAACATGGTGAATATATTGAAAGCAGATTATTTTTTCTCAGACGAAGATTTTTTAGTCATTAATAGAAATAGGCTATAATGGTTACAGAAATGTGTAGCAGTAATAATTTACGTCTGAAATCTTTAAATCATTGCAAAAACATTTTTATTTATGTCATTATCTTAGACAAGGGCACAGCGCCTGTGTCGTCGGTAGTGTGGCTTATATTTTCGGAGGTATCAGATCAGTCGACTGGCCTAAAAAAGTAAGTTTTTTTTAAATTAAAATATGTATATCAGGCAAACACGCATACATGTACATGTATTATGATATCGTATAGACAGATTTAGAGAACTGTGAATACTAGAAATAAAAATTGTATTTTATTTTTTTTAAACATACATTAATGACTTACCATGTAAGAATGTTGACTATATGTTACAGACAGAGAGCAAATAGGTTTCTAATATTTTGCAACTCTGTTATTTAATTTAACTAAAGAAATGTTGGATTCAGAGAGAAATGACTTCTTTTCAGATCAAAGCAGTATAATAAGAACAGAGACATTGTATATGATTGATTAGTATTGAACCGGATATGAAAATGAAATATGTCTCATGCACAGGATAAAAAAAAATAAAACAAAGAAGGCCTATTTTTGCATATTCTTTTTACAATAATACTCTCTAAAAATATTGCAAAAAAGTGCTCCATGAGGGTAATTATGTGTCCAACCAACATTTGGCATTTTTTATTTATCCAGTGTCAAATTTTGCCGTTTTGAAAGTAATTGCTGCTTATTTTTCAACCTTACTGGACAATACACTTCCCGCATTTGGTAAAATACTGCTCCAAATTGGTTGGACACATAATTACCCTCGTGGTGGTAAAAAAATTACACAATATTTTGTTTACAGTGCATATACAGTTAAGTTCTTTATTTAGTATGTAGGTTTCCAATTTGTGTATATTGCCGAGATATATATGATAAGCAACCGGTCGAATAGGAATATTGTCCTAATTCGTTTCTATATGTTGGTTAAGTATCCTCTGAAGAAACCTTCATTTTTAATATATTTTTTTTTTCAAAATGGCATTTGCATTGGAGTATTATAATGTCTCCAGCATCTGCATGTAGAAGTGGATAAAATCAACCCAATATCTGGTATACTTTGACACCCACTCTTGCCATCTCTCCCCCCCCCCTCCTCTCTCTCTCTGTCTCTTTCTACCTCTTCCATCACCAGGGAACATATTTTTTCAGAGATCTATTTCAGCTCCACTGTGAGTATTTTTTTATCATTCATTTAGATTAAAAAACAAAGTCAATATTATCTTAAAGACTTTGTTGTATATTACATATATCAGTGACTTCTCGCGGTCTTTACGTGTCTGTTTTATGCTGTAAAACTTATGTCCCTATATGATATGTTCAAGGATTATACAAAAATGTATATAGTAAAGGTATAAATATCCATTCCATTTCTAAAGAGCATTCCAAATCATGTAATATCGTTATAACCATATATTGTTTTCATCATCAAATTGTATTAAAAGAATGAAATGCAGTCTATATTAGTTTATTTTGTATATATTGATTTGATTTGTTCATGAATTAATAATAATGATAATAATATAGGTATATTTACCTAAGGAAGCCACTTCAGTTCTGAAAACTGTTCTCCCAGCGGGCCCTGCTATATCATTATTACCCCGGCTGTAGCTGGGCTGCATATACATGATATAGGCGCTCAAGCATTCCAACGAATTTCTTCCTATATACCGGGTACCCATTCACCTCACCTGGGTTGAGTGCAGCACAATGTGGATAAATTTCTTGCTAAAGGAAATTACGCCATGGCTGGGATTCGAACCCACGGCCCTCTGTTTAAAAATCAGAAGACTTATCCTCTGGGCCACAACGCTATTGACGACTATCTTTTTTTTTATTCATTAGTATACAAGCGAATGCAATGGGAGAAGGTTAAGCAGAAAGGAGAAATCCCAAAAGGAAGATATGGGCACCACATGTGGTAATGATATATTATTTTTATGATATACATTTTGTTCATTGGTCAGTTAGCGCAAATAAAAACAAATGTTAATATTTTCGCAATTTTTAAATTGCAAAATCCACTTTTAGGGGCGTCATTTTTAGGCCATGATGACTGTCCCCTCCCTTGCAATGACAGTTATTATTTCACCATGAAGTATTATTGTTAATTCATTTTATGTTGTGCGTTCGATTGTTGCATGGAAATGAAATACCAAGTTCACTAAAGATAAAAATGTAATGATAAATTTATTTCCCAGCAATTGTATTGCATTATGGTTTACGAACGTGAGGGATTGTACCTAAGACGTGGTTGAGTGATGCACTTCATGAATAAAGGGGACGATTATTGTTTATTTTGTCATAAGAAAGGACCCTTGTTTAATACTTTTAGAATATGACAATTGGCCTTTTTCGTGCTCACTCATAACCTAATAGGTCATTTCTTACGCAGATTAATGTTAGCCACTAATGTAAAAAATGTCAAAAGTATTGTCAACTTTCATGGACTACTATATTGTGAAATATCCCAAACTGGTGGGATTTTTCACAATATAGTAGTCCATGAAAGTTGACAATGAAATCGCCTTGATTATTAGTCACAATATTTTTTCTCTCTATTTTTTTTTAGCGTGATTGGTCATAAAATCTACCTGTTTGGTGGAAAGCACGAACTACACGCTGATAAATGCCTCCCTGGTCTTCATGTATACGATACAGGTAAGTATCTATCAATCACTTAACTTATCAGTCAATGAGAAGGACTAAGTACAGTCATAGGTTTTGAACCAACAATATTTTGTAATAAATGAAAATGAAAAAAAAAACTTCAGTAGCATCGGTGTAAATATAATCATGATATTTCTGGTGTCATTTTATTCTAAATATTTCTTTATGCATAAGAAACTATTAAAACACACAGGAAAGTATCATCATTTATTGATTTCTGCAACTTTATCATGAACAAATTAACAGAGAAAATACAATGAACACAGTATTAACAAAATAGTAAATACAAAATGTGCACATTCTATGACATATCGATTAAACAAGTCTGTAGGGATTGCCACTATCATGACTAAACCAACGGTTCACTTGTTTTATACCATGCTCTTTTAAGAATTTGATTCAAGTTGATGTTAGAATTATAATTTGGGATGTGAAATTATTCTATGATCTGCCCCACCGTTGATTTTCTTCCACGACGTGGTAATTTTGAATTCACGATCTGTACGTGTGAACTTTGCTGCTTGAATTTGTCATGATGGCCACTTTCAATTCCTTTCTGTTGCAACAGTGTCTCCTTACTTCATTAATATCAATTGTAGGGGTGGATCCAGGATTTTCCAAGGGGGTCCCAAGAAAATTTGACAAACAAAAAAATAAAATAAAAAGGTTTCACCTAAACTTTCGTCCACGGAAAATTTGAAAAGCAAAAAAAAAAAATATATATATATATAATTATGAAGGTCCTCACTTGTGTATGAAGGACAAATGCTGTGACTTTCAAAGGGCGGGCACACTCGTGTAAGAACGGCATATTTACATTAAAAATTTTGATTGAGGCTCTCGAAGGGCCGGGGGAGCACGAGCCGGATGTCCCCCCCCCCCCCTGATCCGCCAGTGATTTATTTCTATATGAGAAGACTCTAAAGTTGGTAAAGTTTGTAGGTATATTGATATGAAATAAGACGATGTTCAATGAGGATTCATCCCACTCCTGCCATCAAAAGTTTATCAGGCGTCTGTTGCACAATTCATCCATGTTATTGTGGAAGCATGGACCATATCCATGGTTGAAGAATACAATGGCTATGATTATACTTATGCTAATTCTCAGAACTGTGGGCTTCGCGTTTTGTTTAACTCATTGCCATGGTTACCTATGAAACAAATTTCATTATCTCTGTAGAAAAGAAAGAATGGTCCGAGCCCCAGACGAGCGGTACCGAGCCTGAGGCTCATGGTAGCACATCATCGGTCGTTGGGACGAGGATCTACGTGTATGGTGGGTTGGTGGACGGACAGGCGGTCGATGATCTGCACTGCTTTGACTCAGGTTTGTAAAGTTTTGTTTTCGACCGGTCTGTAAACTCTTAGGGAGCCATGACTGTAATCTTTTTTAGTGGTACTATCCAGTTTACGTCATGGACTGCTAAATATCACATCTCTTACACAGTAAAAAAAATAGCACGTTGTTTAAGCCTGTCACTCTAACAACAAGTTGTTTAAAAATTGTAATTGTTTAAACTTTTTAAAACAACTTGTTTAAAAAGTTTAAATAGTTGATTGAAAAGTTTAAACAGTTGTTTAAGAAGTTCAAACAGTAGTTGTTAGAGTGACAGACTTAAGCAACGTGCTTAAAATTTTAAACAGCGTTTTTACAGTGTACACATACACACACACCCTCACACACTCTCCCCTTTCTCACTCTCTCTTTCTATCTCTCTCTCTCTCTCATCCTCTGATCTCTCGACACCACCCCGGCCCCCCCTTCTCTGTCTCTTTGCCAATATTTGTAACATTTACTACTTTTGCCTGATCAAATTGCCATTATCATCCCCCATCATATCTCCTCATTATGAATATTTTCGTTTGTGTGACATTTGATGTTAATTTCTTTATAGAAAACCAATGGTGGATTAAACTTACTGTACAAGGGGTACCTCCATCGCCAAGGTAAATATTTATTCATTCATCTTCTTAATATTGTTATTAATGTTTCTTTGTCATCTATTATATTATCAAACTTCTGTATCCCACTACCTATTTTCTATTTCATAGAATTTATTTCAGTTATTGAAGCCCAACAAGAATATTGGTCATAAAGCTTAGTTGATTTGCTGTTGCATTCTGCCAACGCTTAGTATAAATTATTGCTTTGTATATTATGTTGTACTGTTCTTCATCAGCCTTGGCTTAATGAATATGATATTTATTCATTTCAATCGTTCTGTTTCGTTTCAAAGACTTCCTCAATAATACGCTGCATAAAGATTGTTTTTTAATCACCATTGATGGCAAAAACTATTTAACAACATAACATTTAATGCCAATCATTCTTTGTTTCGGATATGCACTAAATAATACATTATTGTTGATACCATTATTCATTAAAAATGTCAATGTTGACAAATAAAACCACCACCCCCTTCATTATGCTCCTAATTATCAGATGCGATTCTGCAAGCACAGCTGTAGGACATGAGATGTTCATATTTGGAGGAACTGCTGGAACAGAAAAATGGTTTAACGATATTCATGTCTTTGACGCAAGTAAGTATGTAGTAGTAGGAGAAGGAGAAGAAGAAGAAGAAGAAGAAGAAGAAGAAGTAGTAGTAGTAGTAGTAGTAGTAGTAGTAGTAGTAGTAGTAGTAGTAGTAGTAGTAGTAGTAGTAGTAGTATAGTAGTAGTAGTAGTAGTAGTAAAAGAGGAAAGAAGCCAGTAGAAGTAAGTATGTAGTAGTAGTATATGGTAAAAGAAGAAGAAGTAAGTATGTAGTAGTAGTATATGGTAAAAGAAGAAGAAGAAGAAGAAGTAGTAGTAGTAGTAGTATAGTAGCAGTAGTAGTAGTAGTAGTAGTAGTAGTAGTAGTAGTAAAAGAGGAAGGAGAAGGAGAGGTTATAAAGTCGTAACAGTAGCAGTAGGCCTATAGTTTTAGCAATGATAATTCATCGTCACCATTGATATTCAAACTTATAATATATTTCGTGTCATGTATCACAGAGAAACTTCTTTGGAAAGAATTGAATAAAACAGATGGAGAGCCGCCGACACCACGAGGGAATCATTGCTTTCTAGCTCACGTTGACAAGGTGAATAACATCTTTCTAAAATACCACATCAAATATCATTACAAAAACATTTATCTTTACATTTTTCCTAGCATTGTAACTCTTCATTTCTTTATTTGGTATAAAACAAGACGAAGATAAATCGTTTGATAAGAATTTAAGGTATACAATTGGATTAGAGCCACGTAAAATTATCAACATGATCAAGGTGCTGTGAAAAAAATAAATCAGACACTTTACGGGAATATTTGCATAGTTATTGATTTAGGTGAAGGTATTCACGGTTTTTAAAAAATGCTTTAACCTATTAAGAATGCTCATATTAGGGTGTTCATTTCCATTGGCCTCTTGTGGAAGAGCCGTGGTGTAGTGGTTCTGACTCTCGCCTTGTAAACAGAGGGTCGTGTGTTCGAATCATTTGTCATTTGGCAAGGCGTTAATCCACACTTTGCCACTCTCGACCCAGGTGCTAAATGGGTACCCGGTAGGATGCTAAAGATATTGTATGTTTGAATTTGCCAGCGCCATAAAGAGGCTGCGATGAATGCAAGGAATGCTCCCCAGGGAGTGGAGATTGTGCACTTTTCGTGCGGGATTAAAATGAATCCAATGACCGGGGTAATAATATGCTGTAAAGCGCTTTGAGCCATTCTGGGAAAAGCGCTATATAAATATTGGCTATTATTATTATTATTATTATTGTGCTAGCGTATAAGTTTCTCACGATATGTGCCCAATTTTCATCCATCATCAAACACATCATTTGTTATAATGCTTGTTTTATGCTTAAATGATGATTTGATTTTAATTGATTTCCACATTTCAGTAAGAAAAGTATACAAGTATGAAAATTATTCAACATAACATTACAATAAGCAAACATGTTGCGTGATAATAATACATAGCATTATCAATAGAAATTTACAGTTCAATAATTATGCAATGCTATTATCCAATATTGAAAACTTCCCTCCTGTTATACCCTTATGTACCCCTCTTCGGATGTTTATGTAGTTGCTAGCAAATAGTAATGATTCAAACATCATAATATGATTTTACCAAAGACCGACACGATATAGTAACTTGAAGACAAAAAATAATCATAAGAACATATCGTTCTAATAAACAAAACAAGTTTCACTGTATCAAATCTCATCATCGACCTTAATATTTTAAATGAATGAATGCTTAATACGTACGACCGATATCAAGCAAATTTTCAAGAATATAATTAAATGATTATATTACAAAATTTTCATACTTATATTATAATAAAATTTACATTTAATGAAAATGGAGTATGCGATATGAGTTATGTTCATCAGATTAACTTATCTTTTATTTTCAGGATATTTATGTCTTTGGTGGATCGAATGATTCTAATTCGTCTCACCCAACTCTTGGTGATTTGTACAAGTTTAGCCTGGGTAAAAAATAGTTATATGAAACAAAATCGCTTACAAAATGAATTTCTGTGGCACTCTAAATATATTCACTAATCCCCACATACCTCATTGGGCTATTTACACACTATAAGGAAATATTAATGCTTTTATTATTTTTATTTTTTTGCTTAGCACAATCGTATCCCCAGTCGGTTTAAAAATGGAGTAAATGTGTGTATCCGTCCTACTCTCCAGAAATGGTCCACTATAATATTCCCCATCTCATATACATATGTCATAACAATAATACATAGGATTTATATAGCGTCTTTTCCATTTTGATTAAATGCTCAAGGCGCCTAGAAGAGAGCAAAACATTAAAGTAAAAAAAGTCATGTCAAAAATTTAATCTGACAGTTGGTTTAAAAAAAGTCACTCCTCAGCTCTGTACCAAGTTGAATGGATCCGTAAAGACTGATAACATAATGTTTCCGCCCCCCGCGACGCACGACAGGTTAAAGAACAAGAAACTGTTCTCTCCTCCAACCTTAATGTTGATTTAACATTTAATTTTAGAGTGTATGTTTACGTTGTTTCTGTCCCGAAACCTTTTATCAATATTTATGATTGGATGCAACATGGAGCTACTAATGGTTACAGGAACTAATCTAGCGTCTTGCTAAAGTCGGATGATGGGTGAAGCCGTGGTCGGGGGGGGGGGGGGGGCAATGACGTCCAGAGCCAAGTAGCATCGATTTATTTGCTGTTAAATTGGGGTGCTATTGTGTGTGGGTTAGGTCACATGATGGCGCTCTGTTTTACTTTACACAAAGCAATTAATGGTTTACATAGAGTTCCTGTTATTATAGTGGTAAAAATAATACCAAAATAATTAAATGCAAAACATTTAGAATATGATATAAAGGTTTGTTATTTCTTGTCCGTCTTCATGAAACTTTTAATGCTTTTACTATTTTCATGTTTTGTTTTTAGCGTGGAGTACACCATCAAAAAATCATTCCCTTCTTTTTCCCATCATCATTTGATCACAACTCTGTCCTGGACTTTAATTCCCCCATTTTTTTTGCCTTCTTTTATCCCCTCCCCCAAGTTCCCGCTTCTCTCCGTCTCTCTCTCTTTCGACCCCCACCCCACCCTCCTCCCTCACTCCCTCTCTCCCTCTATCTTAGTTTTATAAACCATTCTCTATTTATGCTTAACTCCCATCTCATCAATTTACTCTGCTAGTGTATGATTGGTTTTTTAAACGATTCGTTCCTGTCGCTTTACTCATCTCTCCATTAAATGGAATAATCGCATCTGATAGGCCAATAATCACTACAAATAAAACATCCGTGCTTGTGTTGTTTGATGTGGACGCCAAATTGCAGTTTTTTTAAATAGCGTTGATTACAAAATTTCAACTAAAATACTGGTTCAGTGGGTCATATTTATTACCAAAATCAATATAAAAAAGGTATCATAAATGAATGCATTTAACATATTAATGAGATTGGATACCAAAGGTTTTTTTTTTAAATCCTTTTCCAGCCTCATTGAATTTCTATAGTTTTGTATTTTGCTCACCTTATAGTATAGCTATAAAAGAAAAATTGTACTGGTATTAACTATATTATTATTATTATTATTATTATTACTATTATTATCATCATTATTATTATTATTGTTGTTGTTGTTGTTGTTGTTATCATCATTATTATTGTTTCATTTTTCCTATTTTATCAATAAATTAGACAAACGTAAGTGGAAGCGACCATTCTATGGAGGATGCCCACCCGCCAAGAGATCGGGACACGCAGCTATCATTCATAGAAGCAAGGTAAATAATTTAAGGAAAATAAAGATGGATTTTTTTAGTATAAAGAAGTCCCTAAGTTCCAGATGCAACAAATTAAATTTGCCCTATATCGCGGAATACATATTGATATCCATCGTCCATGGGAGAGCTAAAATAAGTGTGTGGACCATAAATAGTGGTAACAGCAGCAGCAGTAGTAGTAGTAGTAGTATAGTAGTATATAGTAGTAGTAGTAGTAGTAGTAGTAGTAGTAGTAGTAGTTGTTGTAGTGGTGGTGGTGGTGGTGGTGGAAGTAGTTGTAGTAGTAGTAGTAGTAGTAGTAGTAGTAGTGGAAGTAGTAGTAGTAGTAGTAGTACTACTACTACTACTACTAGTAGTAGTAGTAATATGAGTGGTGGTGGTGGTGGAAGTAGTAGTAGTAGTAGTAGTAGTAGTAGTAGTAGTAGTAGTAGTAGTAGTAGTAGTAGTAGTAGAAGTAGTAGTACTAGTAGTAGAAGTATGCCTAGTAGTATAGTGTTTGTAGTATAGTAGTAGTAGTAGTAGTAGTAGTAGTAGTAGTATAGTAGTAGTAGTAGTAGTAGTAGTAAATGTAGTAGTAGTAAATGTAGTAGTAGTAGTAGCAGCAGCAGCATCAGCATTAGTACATTAAGTACAAGTAGTATTGAAAAAGAAGTAGAAGTGTAGTCATGATGTTATAAGTTTGTTAAAGTAGTATTTTTTATTGTTATCATAATCATTATTCTCAATGATATAATCGTTGATTGAATAATCTAAATTTGTCACATTCTTTTTGTAGCTGATCATTATCGGAGGAAGCAATGAAGATACTGATTTCAATGATGTACACGTTGCCAAACTCATCAACCCGTCGAAAAGACAACCATGTAAGTCAGATTGAGTCATATCATGTCTAACTGATCTAAAATATGTCCAATGGAAACGCTTAATACGTTCTCTCAGTTTTGGAAAAGGGTAATAACCTAAGGATTTTTTTATCCGAATCCTTTTCCCGTCACACCACTTCAATGTAACGTAGTCCTACTCAATGCACCACTCATTAAAAAACCCCACCGTATTAAGCTTTATATACCTTCAGCTGTTTTTAAGAACATGAAATAGGAAAGCTCCGCGAAATTACTCTTTCCTGAAAGTTTTTTTTAATCAGTCAATTCAATGCAAAAATATCTAAACTATTAAAGGAATTAAACTTTGCATTTGTACTTGTAAAGGTAATTAATATCAAGTTACATGCCAGAATGTTAGTGGAAACATGCAGTGATAAGTTTTAAAACACGTCATGTAACTCGTCCTAATTCTCAATGTTTCCATCAACATGACCCAGTATTATATGTTTGGTTTGTTTGTTAAGGGTGACGACAGAGATCGTCATCCCTTTGACAACACTGTTTTGTACATTAATGTGACCGAACCTCTCTAAAATTTGGCAGAATAATATAATGTCTTTACCCTGTATCTTCCATCAGTGAAAGTGCCTGCTGGCGACATGCACGAGTTCCTGGACACCATCAACAATGCCGACCCTCGACCCACGGTCGTCGACGGCGAGGACGCAGAGGCGCACTTCCATGAGAGGGAGGACGCGGAGGAGGATCCTGCACCAGACCCCAAGGAAACGGAAGGGTCACGTGAGGGTCACGTGAATCAAGAAGGACCCGGATCTAAACCTCATGGGTCACAAGAGGACAGTGTGGCTGGATCAGATCCAGGTTAGTGTCATGTCGTCTTGATTTTACAAAATTTCCAGCTTAAGGACGTTCCACAGTTAAAATGAAGTCCATGTCATTTTCACCAAATTTTGCAGAGAGTTACTTTGGTATCAATGCATTATGAAAATGCAAAAAATAATATAGGTTCATGTGCTTATTTTTTTTTCCAAGGGTCTTGAAAGTCGCCGTATTTGAATGATATGCAATCTTGCGCAGTCAAGATAATTATGCCTCTCTTAGACCTCACGAATTCACCAAATGAGTTTAAATCATCTTTACTCATTGGATACCACATCAAACTTCATCAAATTTCCAAGATATATAACAAAGTGTATACCAAAGTAAGAGAAAGTCTTTTAATTGGTAAAACTATATTAATTTGGAGTCAGCAGCGCCCTCATTTGGCAAGAATGGTGCAAAAACTCGGAAAAAACAAATATTCAAAGACGTGAATCTACTCAAAAATAAAAAAGTATTTTGTAGGCTGCACTTTTGTCAAAATCCATGTCATTTTCATAAAATTCGGCTAAATTGTAAAGGAATGCATATCGAAGGTGTAGGGAAGTTAAAAATATGGGGTCCATGTGCTCGTTTTTAAACTATTGGTGTCCCAAGTGTTGCAAGTTGGCTTGAAAATCGCCAAAAAAGCGCCGAAAACATGCAAAAGTCTCTTAATACCCTCTAAAATGCAAATGGTTCCATATTTCTCTCTCAAACATTCAATATCCATGTCATTTTCATCATACTCTCTAGATTTGTAGAGGAATATATTCTAAAGCCTTTGAAATATTAAAAATATGGGGTCCATGTGCTCGTTTTTAAACTATCAGTGTCCAAATTGTTGCGAGTTAGCTTGAAAATATTGAAATCCACCTAAAATGCGCCGAAAGGGTGCAAAATTCTAATAATACCGTCTAAAATGCGAATGGTTCCGTAGTTTTGCTCCCTAACATTCAAAATCCATGTCATTTTCATCATACTCTATAGATTTGCAGAGAAATATATTCTGATGACGTTAAAATAATAAAAATATGGGGTCCATGTGCTCGTTTTTTAACTACCAGTGTCCAAAATGTTGCAAGTTGGCTTGAAAATATTGAAATCCACCTAAAATGCGCCGAAAACGTGCAAAAGTCTAATAATATACCGTCTAAAATGCGAACGGTTCCGTAGTTTTGCTCCCTAACATTCAAAATCCATGTCATTTTCATCATACTCTCTAGATTTGTAGAGGAATGTATTCTAAAGCCTTTAAAATATTAAAAATATGGGGTCCATGTGCTCGTTTTTGAACTACCAGTGTCCAAAATGTTGCAAGTTGGCTTGAAACAGCCTAAAATGCGCCGAAAACATGCAGAAGTCTAATAATACCGTGTAAAATGTCTAAAATATGAATGGTTCCTTAGTTCTGCTCCCAAACATTCAAAATCCATGTCATTTTCATCCTACTCTCTAGATTTGTAGAGGAATATATTTTGAATAAGTTAAGACATTTAAACTATGGGGTCCATGTGCTCGTTTTCAAATTATCAGTGTCCAAAATATTGCGAGTTGGCTTGAAACAGCCAATGCGCCGAAAACAAGCAAAAGTCTGTTAATACCGTCTAAAATGCAAATGGTTCCGTAGTCTTGCTCCCAAACATTGAAAATCCATGTCATTTTCATCACACTTTGCACATAGATACTTTAGCACATGAATATCCCAAATATGCAAAAATTAACATTGGTCCATGTGCTTGATTTTTTTCTATAGAGCTTCAAAGTTAACTCAAAATGGTTGATGTTCTTAAGAATTGCGCATCCAAAAGAATTTGGCATTTTTAGACCTCACGAGATCACAACAATGAGTTTAAAGCCATTACTCAGTCAAAATCCATGAAAATTTCATCAAATTTTGCAATATGATTAACAATTTTAACCGTAAGATGGATAATCTATCTACTAGTATATCACGGCTGTCAATTGTTTGCTCATTTAAGTCTAACAACACTCTCAGTTATTAGAAATTGCGGGAAAGATAGTCAACCTCAAAAATTTCAAATTTCAATAACAAACTTAAGAAGTAAAAGAAATGCTGCACTTTATTCAAAACCCATGTCATTTTCACCAAACTTTGCAAAGCTGTAGAGGAAGGTATACCTAAGAGGTGCAAACATTAAAAAAATATGGGTTCATGTGCTTTTCAAACTATCAGCACTCTTATTGGGCAAATGAGCTTTTCTTAAAACACCCGAAAACACGCCAAAAGCAGTATCTATGTGAGGAAAAATTCCGAACCACTTTTCCATTTATTCAAACTCGGGGTCATATTCATCATACATTGCAGCACTACAGAGAAACTATTTTGAAATTGTAGAGGAATAAAAAAATGGTACATGGAAGAACTTCTAGTTTATTAGCTTCATGAGATCTGCAGTTAGTGCAGATAAGGAGAAAAATCAGCTCACATTACTTACAGCTGATTAAATCACCAGTTCATCCATTGTGACGTCATCGAGCAGAGTGTAAAATATGCGCAGATCATGATGCGCACAAACATAATTATGGAACGTCCTTAAGAGTGCTTTGAGCTTCCTCCCAAACAAACACACATATAAATTTAAGAAAAAAATGAAGGAGAGCGAGAGTGCAAATGAGGGGTGGGTTAACTTAAAAGGTGACTCGACCACTTCCGAACGACCAGTTCATAGTATATAGTTTGTAAAAATGAAATATAAGACATCAATTTGCATAATGAATTTCTTTGCCTTTTTTTATATTATATTTCTTACAAAATGGATACGAATATCGATTTTAGTCTCTCACTTTTATTATCTAATCAGAGATCACAACATATTGAACAGTACTGTATATGAGATTTTGCTTTCCAGATAATGTTTTCATAATGATTCTTTTTAATCTCGAATGCCTGACATATATCTCCACTTTTTAGATATGAAAGGAGGTCCAGGAAAATCTGTGCATTTTGAGGACGAAGAATCTGAAAAGCAAGATGGAGCTTCGTTATCTTCTTCAGCTGGTTCGTTATCATCGTCGGCAGGATCATTGTCATCAGCATCGTCGTCATCATCGGGCTCATCAGAGGGGTCGAAATCGTCAGATAGCAAGGGAAATACCAACAACAGCAATAGCAACAACTCGGCTCTGGGTGTCAGGACCGGAAGACAGCAGGATGGCATCCGAAGGGACATTGTCATAGAGGTTGAGGAAAGGGGTTCAGATGGCGGCTTGGATCATGCTGTCGGGAGGCAGGAAGGTGAGGAGGAGAAGGGGGAAGATGGGAAGGCAGTAGTTGCAGCTGAGAGCAGTAGCAAACAAGAATCGCAGGATAATCGAGCTGATGATTCAACCCCACCCATTCAGCCCGGTAAGGAAAAGCTTGCTCCCATCAGCAAAACAGAAACCAAGATGTCCGGTGCGAAACAGGGTAAGAAGGCTGCTGGCTCAAAGAAGCAGAAGAAGAAACCCAAGCAAGAGACAAGTAACGGAAGGTCCGTGTATGAAACCCAGTTTCCTCCTGCGGGATACAGACCTTACCCGCCCATGGAAATCCCCATGCAGAATTGGCAAAGGGGTCCGGAGGAAGCAGGGTGGAATCAATATCCCGAGGACTGGAGAACCCAGAATCAGCTACATTCTCCCGCACACCAACCACAGGAGCGACAAGAATCTGAAGAAGAGAGTGAGAGTGAAAGCGGAAGTGAAAGTGATGAAAGTGGAGATAGTGATGATGGTGGTGACGATGGCGGCAGTCAGACCGAGGCTCCTGAAGTTCGTAATATGAATGGGTACGATGATTCACTTTCCTCCGGGAGACAAGGCGAAGATACCAAGGAAGAAGACGAGAGTGAGGATGGGGATGATGGCAGTGATGAGGATAGTGATGAGGAAGAGGGGGAGGACGACGACGAAGAGGAGGAAGAAGGAGACGAGGATGAATCGGGCAGTGGTACCGGAAGTGATAGTGAGTCCGGAAGTGGCTCTGAAGACGAAAGTGAATCCGATGAAGACTGAAACACGTACACCCAGGAAAGCATTTCAGTAACATTTCTCGTCTGATAAATTGTTAGATTCGAAAACTTTCCTTGATTTTGATCGACTAAGTAGCTCAAGTGTCCGACTCTTACATGGTAACTGTCGGATAAAACGTCCAAAAGGTCATTTCATGAGACGCTCCCCCGGGAGAGAGTTTCCGATCAACACTATTTTGTCGTCAGGCAAGTTATCAGATATTCCTTGATTTTGATTGGCTGAGAAGCACATTAATCTGCTACTTTGGTAACTATCGGATAAAAAGGATTTTCACCAAACGTCACCCTGAAGATAACAGCGAGTTTTCGCACCGACTACGCAGACTTTTTTTTGAACATTGAGAATCTATTATTAAATGTCCTTCACGACAATGAAGTCTTTGTCGAGTCTCGGTGAATCGAAACAGCGATTTTGTCGGTGACTCTGGAAAAACGACATTGCGATTTTTCGTCAGCTCTGAAATGTTGGACGAAACTGCTGTTCCAAATCACCGACCCTCGACAAAAACTTCATTGAGATTTGACCTGCGTTTTTAATGGAATTGCTGCCTTAAAGGGATGGTCCGGGCTGAGAATACTTATATCTTAATACATAGAGTAGAATTCACTGAGCAAAATGCCGAAAATTTCATCAAAATCGGATAACAAATAATAAAGTTATTGAAGTTTAAATTTTAGCAATATTTTGTAAAAAAAACAGTCATCATGAATATTCATTAGGCGGGCTGATGATGTCACATCTCCATATTCCGTTTTCTTATGTTATTACATAAAATCGTATTTTTTTCATTATTTCATACTTGTGTGAATAATATGTCTCCCCTATAATGAAATAGTTGCAGCAATAAATATCTAATGCACTAAATCAGTTGTCAATCCAATTTTTCTAGTTCTTAGAGGAAAAAATTTGAATAAACCTAATTTCATATAATAAAATACAAAAGAACAAGTGGAGATGTGACATCATCAGCCCACCTAATGAATATTCATGACAACCGTTTTCAAAAAATATTGCTAAACTTTAAAATTCAATAACTTTGTTATTTGTTATCGGATTTTCATGAAATTTTCGGTATTTTGCTCAGTGAATTCTACTCTATTTATTAATTTATTAAACTATAAATACTTTCAGCCCGGACCATCCCTTTAATTGTAGGCTTCATTCTGCGTCACTGAGCGAAATTTCGCAAGTGTTTATTTTTAAGCCTTCTGTGACAATGCTCCATTGATATCTCTGGAGATCATACATTTACAGGGGGTCGTTTCATAAAGCTGTTCGTGAGTTAAAAGTGACTTTAAGAGCGACTGGTGATCCTTCCTTGTGATAAATGATATTCGGCATTAAATATTCATTGGTGATTATTTAGCGCGTAAGAAAGGATCACCATTAAAGTCGCACTTAACTTACGAACATCTTTATGAAACACCCACCCGGACTGTGATATTTTTGGGAACAAAATTATGACGACAAAAGCTTGAGTTTAAAAAATGTCTGTGGTGTCAGGGTAAAACTCTAAATCATGCTTAAGCAATAAAAACTCCTTGTTCCTCATGTCTTTTGACAATTCGTTTCATTGAAATTGATATAGCCCTAGCCAATACAACCTGTCAGAAATATTGTATATAATATGTGTGTCTTGCTTAAACGCCGAGTTAACCAACCCTCTTTTTTTTATTCTTTGTGATAGGACTACCTGTTCCATAAATTTGAAAATGATTCGACAAATTACGGCTGGATTATGAAATGTTAAAATGCCTGTTTGTTATTCTTTCTTAGATTTTACTCAGCATGGTTGTATTTCATTCATACATGCAATTTTATTTTAAGATATTCAACCAGGGTTGGTACGTTTTAAACGGTGTGTATTAAAACCTGTTTTAAAACGCGTTTTAAAAAACACCCGAGTTTTTTTTACAAATAAAAAACGTGTTTAAAATACCTTTATATTTGTGTGTTATAAATTTGCATAGATGTGATTTTAGATGTTTTTTTTATATACTTTTATTTCTTAAGTGGTGTATTATGTTCTTTTAAGTACAGTAACTAAAACTCTTTCTCAACAGCACTCTTTTTCTCCTTTGTCTCCATCCCCCCTGATTCTCCATTTCTCCAGATCGTTTTGTCATGTTCCTTTCCTCCCTGTTCAATTTGCACACTAATCCATATAAAGAATGTTCTCAGTTTTAACAAACATATCTTAGTGTTGTGCTCACTTTTGGACAGGGAAGAAACACTATATAAAATAAGCTCAAATACATGTAATAGTAGTAGGCTACTTGAATGAGATGGAAGTGTTGCACAAGCATAATAATATTTTACAAATAGACTAAAACTAACATCGTACTCTTGAGGTACACACAAAAGCAGGTGAAATTTTACGCTTCGTAAATATAAAGAAAAAACAGTGTAAGATCAGCTAGCAAACTTTAATTTTTTGGACAAACCCACCCCAAGAAAAAGTTAAATAAAGTAAAAAGAGAAAAATCCAACTAGCATATTGTGGAAAGTGTCATCAAAATCGGATGTAAAATAAGAAAGTTATGACATTTTAAAGTTTTGTTTAATTCCGCAAAACTATATGCACATCCTGGTCGGTAGGCAAATGAGATGACTGATGATATCACTCACTATTTATTTTGTATTTCATTATTTTCTCTTCATTGTCATTTGAAATAAAGTTTTATTCCTCCCTGAACATGTGGAACTACCATTGTTTTAATATTTTTGGGTTCAGTCAAGTTGGTCATTGTCAAATCTGTAAAAAGTGAAATATTGTATTATTCAAACAATAAAAACAAGTAATAGTGAGTGAGAGACATCATCGACTCTCTCAGTTGCATATCACTGAGCTGTGCATATAGCTGTGTTGTAAAAAAATAAGCGAAACTTTAAAATGTCATAACTTTCTTATTTTATATCCAATTTTGATGAAATTTTCAGCGTTATGCTTGTTTGATTTTCTCTATTGATTCAAATCAACATTTTTCTGGGGGGAATTTACCTTTAATCCCAGGGGACCTTAATGGCCCCCTCAAAAAAAAATTATGATAAAGCCATTAACACGACAGGATCACGCCTTATCGTTCAAGACTATTGTAGTTTACTCCAACGATGTTGTAGGACTAAGCCTGTTCGATCACTTTGGGGATGCCGTGGCCGAGTGGTCTTAGGCGCCTGGCTATACATAGAAAGTCCGGGGTTCGATCCCCGGCCGCAGCACCTATGCCCGTGAGCAAAGCATTTAATGTACAATGCTCTTTTATCCTGCTTTCAAATAAATGGAAATGCTATATGCATTATTGGTAGCTTGGTGTGCAATTGTTAAAAAAAAAAAAAAAAAAAAAAAAAAAAAAAATGCATGCTTGCATGGGTATGCGGTTATGATATTACACAACACGTGCATGTCAGACCCGAATTGCTAAAAACACGATTTCATGTATAAAGCCAATGCGGATTCTCATCAAAATTTGTATCACTATTCTTTTTTTTTAATGATTGGAAAATTATTGCAATTAATTTCCATTAAAAAACAATTAAAAAAGTATTACAAAAAACAAAAAACTGTACTGTAGAAAAAAAAATTAAAACATTGAAAAACATTTTATAATGATTTTTGTTTTCTATTATGCATTTGATCAGAATTCCTCAATTAACAAAATAAGCAGTTCAAGTGCTTTATTTGTACATTTAAACCCAAATTTGTATTTCATGCACTAAAATGGGCATAACTGATTCAAATGAAAGCATATCGATGTAATGAAATTAAGCTTTGAAACCCCATACTGTCTATAGATTATGTCATTTTCTTCCATTGTGCCAATTCTTCTCGCCCCCTAGATTGGCAAGACTGAAAATACCCCGGGACTACAGGTATAAAGTACATGTATGAGGAATAAACTTATAAAATGAAAACTTACATTAGTGTTTTTTAGGCATTCAATCTCCATGATTTAGTAATATTGGGGGAAATTTGAACTTTTCTGTTGGGAATTCAGTTGAAAAAGTTGTAGTCATCTCTTATTTACTCAAAAACTGTATTTAAAACATCAATAGCTTAAACCATACTGTATAAGTGTAACGTTTAATTCATTTACAGAAAATTGCATCGTTGGGGGGGAAAAAACGTTATAAAACATTTTTTTTTAAGTTTTATTTGGTTATTTTATATTTATAGACTGTATATGTAAACCTTATATTTGATCTGATATTTAGCAATCTTAACTTTGTATTTGATAGTAAGACCAATGAGTTGTTTGTAGTCACATATCAATACTGTGATGCACAACTTGCGAACTGTTAACCGATAACGGTCGTATGGCAAGCCGTTTTAGCATTTAATCCTATTTCTTGATATCAAACTCCTTGACCCGGGGGGCCAGTCAAATATATTGCTGTAAACACGAGTGACCAAGGAATTTCCAAACACCCCTTAAACGAGTTTTTCTCTGTGTGCAAAATAACCCCCTAAACAAGTTATCGCCAAAATATGACCTCGGGGGAGAAAGCTTTGCGGAAAAAACATACCCTAAATACGTTTGACCCCGCGATTGACCATTGACCAGTCTCTCAAAACCACCCTTTTTCTTGAAAATCAGTGTTTATTATATACCCTTAATATATTTGACTGCCCCCCCCCCCCCCGGGCTCCGTGACTACTTCTGGAACCACTGAACCGGTCCATTGAAGAATCAAGCAAGACTCCACTGTGTTGTGTCATCAAACGTCGTGATATATAAAAGATGAAAGTCAGCCTATTTATATGATCCCCACTTGAGTTTATATCAACTGCGTAATCGAATATCTTCAACCTGGAAAAGCAATAACTTTTCATTTCATTTCATTTAGTTCCATTTCCAACTATTAAAATGTAATGTCTGGTCATCCACTTCGATCCGTTTTCATCCGCAAGGTTTCCGATGAGCAACCGTTTAGCATCCGCGCTACATACTACCCACGTCCGTTCTTTTCCGTTACGTTTTCGCAAATTTTGTCCATTTTTGGAGCGGATGAAAACATATGGACCACCCGCGAAATTTTGCTCGTTCGCTGTGTCCTTTATGAATACGTTATGCATCCGTCGGCCAGTGGGATCAGGCCTTTATCTTTCCTCCCCTTTTTCGTTGTTCAGCTGCAATTAATGTGAGTTGCGAGGATGCCCATTCGACGCAAAGAGGATACAGCGGACGTTTAACGGATGATAACGGACATCGGACGTTTGTTGCTCGTATATGTTGCGGATTTATATCGTATATGGCGGAAGGTTCATCCGTTTTAAAAGTTTTGTGCAGCTCAAAACTTTGAATCACAGTGCAAGGTAGACCAAAAGCTTCGGTCTCTGTTATGTTGGTTGTTCAGCTGAACTCCGTTGGCTTCACTCACCAAATACAGAGACCGAAGTTCTAGCGCGATCTGTACAGGGGACTCAATGGCCATATGTTTATGTGTATTATGTTCGGATAAAACAGGGCAGTGAAGTTGCGCGACAGCCGAGGTAAGTCACTGTTTTTGTTCATTTTAACTTGATTTTCCCCGTTTTTTGGCAATTAATGCCAAGAGGGAATATTGATTTGCATTTCGGTCGCGTTAATTTTCAAAAGTTTGATTCATTAAAGACAAAAATTGAAGAGCCCCGACGGGGGGATTTTGCACTGTAAGTCCCCTAATGGTGGCTGCACGATAGCGAGCCGTCTGTGTATGAGGAGAAATTTAAAAAATAAAAAAATGTTAAAAAACTCCTCGAAACAGACGGCTGCCAGCTGTCTAAGTGCAAGGATACTCCATGGATAGAGCGTATGAAACACGTATGCAAAGAGTACACAACGGATGCATAGCGTTTACCAACCAAGATTCTTTTTACGTTTTACATCCTATTTGCATCCCGCGTAGGTGCAGTGAGACCGGGCCTTAATCGAAATAATGACCCAATTACAACCCTAGATTTAACATCCTATCCTAAATCTTATCCTAAACCTTACTTAAAGGTCAAGTCCACGCCAGAAAAATATTAATTTGAATAAATGGAGAAAAATCAAAATAGCACAATGCTGAAAATTTTCTCAAAATCGGATGTAAAATAAAAAAGTTATGTCATTTAAAGTTTCGCTTATTTTTCACAAAAAGCACATGTGCACAACTTAGTGACATGCAAATGAGATGGTCGATGATGTCCCTCACTCACTGATTCTTTTGTTTTTTATTGTTTGAATTATACAATATTTCTTTTTTTTTTACAGATTTGACAATAAGGACCAACTTGACTGAACCATATATAGCATTAAACAATGCTAATTCCACATGTTCAGGGAGGAATTAATCGTTAGTTCACTTGACAATGAGGAGAAAATTAGAATATTTCATGTAATGAAATACACAGGAAATAGTGAGTGAGTGACGTCATCAGTCTCATCATTTGCATACCGATCGGGATGTGAATAAAACTGTTTTGTGAAATCAAACGAAACTTTAAAAATGTCATGACTTTCTTATTTTACATCCGATTTTGATGAAATTTTCAGTGTTATGCTTGTTGGATTTTTCTCTTTTTATTTAAAGGACAAGTCCACCCCAACAGAAAGTTTATTTGAATAAGAAGAGAAATATCCAACAAATATAACGGCTGAAAAGTTCATCAAAATCGAATGTAAAATAAAAAAGGTATGACATTTTAACTGAAAGTTTCGCTTAATTTCACAAAACGGTTATATGCACATCCTGGTAGGTATGCAAATGAGGAGACTGGTGACATCATCCACTCACTATTGCTTTTTTATTTTATTACATGAAATATGAAATATTCTAATTTTCTCCTCATTGTCAAGTGAAACGAAAATGATTCCTCCCTGAACATATGGAATTAGCATTGTTTAATACTATATGGTTCAGTCAAGTTGGTCCTTATTGTCAAACCTGTAAAAAAATGAAATATTGTATAATTCAAACAATAAAAAACAAAAGAATTAGTGAGTGAGGGACATGATCATCGACCATCTCATTTGCATGTCACTAAGTTGTGCACATGTGCTTTTTGTGAAAAATAAGCGAAACTTTAAATGACATAACTTTCTTATTTTACATCCGATTTTGAGAAGATTTTCAGCATTGTGCTAATTTGATTTTTCTCCATTTATTCAAATCAATAACAAGTGGGTCTCGCGTGCTGGGATCTCACTTCTGGTGTCCACAACACGCAACTTCTATGGCTTAATTTTTCTGTGCGCGACAACATGTAATGAACCCTTGGGTTGTTCCTACGATCAGAGAGAAAAGGTGAAATACACGCGCGCCTACGGGGATTGTGAACTGTAGGAAAAATCGTATAAAATTACACTTTTTGATATTTCTACGAAGACGAACCCAGGTAACAAGCCAACGTTGGCTCCACGTTGGAAACTCGAAAGTCGTTGGACGTTGGAAAAACTTGATGGATTAACGTTGAATCGACGTTGGAAACTAGTTTGATGGAAAGATGATGGACAATCAACAATGACACGACGTTGGCAACGTTGGAAACTTGTTAGTTGGAGAGTTGTTGGACAGTCGACAATGTCACAACGTTGGAAACACGTTTGATTGGATAGTTGTTGAACAGCCAGCAAAGGCACAACGTTGGCAACATTGGAAACTAGTTCGCTGGAAAGTTGTTGAACAACCGACAATGGCACAACGTTGACAAAGTTGGAAACTAGTTTGTTGGAGATTTGTTGGACGGTCGGCAATGGCACAACGTTGGAGACTAGTAAGTTGGAGAGTTGTTGGACAGTCGACAATGTCACAACGTTGGAGACACGTTTGATTGGATAGTTGTTGACAGCCAGCAAAGGCACAACGTTGGCAACGTTGGAAACTAGTTCGCTGGAAAGTTGTTGAACAATCAACAATGACACGACGTTGGCAACGTTGGAAACTTGTTAGTTGGAGAGTTGTTGGACAGTCGACAATGGCACAACGATGGAAACTAGTAGGTTGGAGATTAGTCGGATAGTCGACGATGACACAAGGTTGGCAACGTTGGAAACTAGTTCGATGGAAAGTTGTTGCCACAACCAACTATGGCACAACGTTGTCAAAGCTAGAAACTAGTTCGATGGAGATTTGTTGGATAGTCGACGATGGCACAACGTTGGAAACTGGTAGATTGGAGATCAGTTAGATAGTATACAATGACACAACGTTGATAAAGCTGGAAACTAGTTAGATGGGAGGTTGTTGAACAACTGACACTGGCACAACGTTGGAAACTGGTAGATTGGAGATCAGTAGGATAGTCGACGATGACACAACGTTGGAAAGTTGTTGAACAACAGACAATGGCACAACATTGGAAACTAGTGTGTTGGAGATTTGTTGGACAGCCAACAACGTCACAACGTTGGAAACGCGTGTTTGATTGGATAGGTGTTGAACAGCCAACAAAGGCACAGCGTTGACTACGTCGGAAACTAGTTCGATGGAGAGTTGCTGAACAACCGACAAAGGAACAACGTTGGAAACTATTTTCTTGGAGATTTGTTGGACAGTCGACAATGGCACAACGTTGACAAAGTTGGAAACTAGTTTGATGGAGAGTTGTTGAACAACGGACAATGGCACAACGTGGACAGCGTAATTGGAATAGTTTATTGTAGAGTTGTTGACAGTTAACATTGACACAATGTTGGAAACTATAGTTTGTTGGATATTTGTTTGACAGTCAACATAATATCCCGGCATAATATACACAGTGTTGAGAACGTTAGAAAGTGGTTCATTGGAGAATTGATAATTGATAAAGTTGGCGGAGTACAGCAAGTCTGCATATGCCGACTTAACCCAAGACAAGACAAGACTACTCGCATAATTTCCAATGGGGCCAAGGGGGGGGGGGTCGATCAAGTAAGTTTGCTTGTCTATCCATGTCACCCTTGGTATCCCCCAGCAATAAGGGGAAAAGAAATCGAGAGAGAAGGAAAATAATGGGAAGGGAAAGAGGAACTAAAACTAAGTCTAATGGGAAAACAAAAATAAAGATGGGGTAAAATAGAGAGGCTGCATGCACCGGGGGATGCAAATGTGTCGATTAATATAGAAAATAAAGTAGAAAAACAAGAAAAAAATGTAGTTCAAGACCAGAATTTCCAGAAACACCCTCGTCCTTTGCAGCTGGCTAGGCCTTTCACAGTAAGTACGAGATATGTCATAGGCCTACCGTCACATAACTAGAAGAAATTGAAGAAGGAAATACAAGCATCAAATGTGCCTATTTGAAAATACCATACTATTCTGATGCGCAGAATTAGTCGCGACGTCGGACTCCTTCTTTCATGTCTGTGTAGTCTGCTTCCTTCAATTTTGAACTTGAAGAATCTGGCAGAATTTGGACTGGATAGTGGATATAGACAATTAAATTCCAGAATATCTAGTGATCTGGAACAGTACTTATAAGCTGCATATTTAGGACCTACAATCTACAGTGGAATTTTCTTTGCGCTTGCAGATAATCGGTAACTGCAACCATTGATCCCCTCCGAAAGATCCCGGAGTCAGCTTCTGTGCGCGTACAGTCCGACGCTAGTATATTCGTGTACTGTAAGTAGTAGTAAAGTAGTACTTAACACCAGTCACTGCACAGTATAACATACTAACTAACCTCGTAATTAGCTTGTGTGAGTGACTAATACTAACCTCGCAATACGTGTGAGTGGGAACGAGTATGCGATACCAATGGCAAGGCAACAGTCATTGGATGATTTTCAAGTACCGTACAGTGTTGAAATCTGGTGTTGGTGTAACCCAGGGAGCTCCGGCCCGCGCAGCGGGCCGGAGCCCAGGGGCTTACCGTGTAATTCACCATACCCATGGTAGTAGCGTGAAGTATGGTCTAAATAATTATCCGAATAAATAGTTAAAACAGAAATTAAGCACTTACCACGATTATATGGATGAAGGTCTAACGAGTGGCAGCTTCCTGACATCGAGGCACAGACTGGAACCTCAAAAAACGAAAAGTTCTGTTGCGGTAGCTCTCCTCTTTCAGAATTCAAAACAAAATGGCCGATTGAGACAAACAAAATGGCCGATTGAGACCGAGGCTAATAGCACTAGCGCATATAGACTTTGTCAAATTCGCGCATGCGACCTACACCCTCGGTACCGGTCTCGAACGGCCATTTTGCTATGAATTCTGAAAGAAGGAGAGCTACCGCGACAGAACTTTTCGTTTTTTGAGGTTCCAGTCTGTGCCTCGATGTCAGGAAGCTGCCACTCGTTAGACCTTCATCCATATAATCGTGGTAAGTGCTTAATTTCTGTTTTAACTATTTATTCGGATAATTATTTAGACCATACTTCACGCTACTACCGTGGGTATGGTGAATTACACGGTAAGCCCATGGGCTCCGGCCCGCTGAGCGGGCCGGAGCTCCCTGGGTTAGTGTTGGTGTTGTGACAACACCGTACTTGAATCAGGCTGGTGTTGAGATTGACCTCGGAAAATATGGTGTATTTCCGGCAGTTTGTGTTGAAGGCTGGTGTTGATTGTCATCTGCTGAACCCAACACTGCACTGTGGCTGCATGGTGTTGATGATCTACAAGCAATTTCCCTATTCAGCAACACCGACCCCCAGGGATTGGGAGAATCGTGATTTAAAGTTCAGTGTTGGTGTTGATGAACTGTAGCTTACGAACAGGGGGCGAACACGACGAACCATCTCCGTAAAATTATCTTTTACATTTAAGATGAGAGCAAATCATTAGAGTTTTAATACATTTCAATGAAAAATAATATTACGCTTGGTGTTGGAGCTCAGTTCAGCAGCCCTTTCACGCTCTCAACACCGTACACCGTACTTGAAATCACCCAATGACTTGCTACCTGGCATTCCTGCCTTATTTATTATACGCTGCCTTGAATTGACTTGGTCGGTCCTGCCTGGCCTAGCCTGGACCGAGTGTTTTCCAACTGCAGTCAAACCTGTAGTTGCTATGTGAGGCATTCTACACTTGACGCTGAAATATCATTTAATAGTTATGGCACGAGCGAGACTAGGCCATGGCCATGCATATTGAGATATCAGTTTACTTCTATCTTAATCAAAAAGAGGCACTCTTTAGTTACAGTAGGCAGTAGCTACGTTACTCTGAGTGAGGCCAAGTTACGCGACCTCCTTTTTAGATTTTGTAAATACTGAGAGACTGCAATTACACATGTGAGTTTTTGTGATGATTACTGACGTTGCAATTGGCATTGCATACCGAGTCATTAAACAATTGTAGACAGAAACAGAGATTGCAACTCGCAAGAAAATGTAATACATCTTAATTCTTATTACATATGCATATGTTTTTTGGTATTAGTCTTGTTTGAGAAAAAGAGGATGTCAAAAAAGTTTGAATGCTACAAAGGCCTCAATAAATATCACACGTAATTCTCTTGATTCCTCTTAATTATGTGAAGAGACTTGTAACAGAAGGAATGAAAAGAAATGAATAGCTGTAATAATAGTTGTAATGTTTTTTGATAGAATCATGAACAGGTTACAGATGATGATGGCACAGTGTTGAAAACTGTTTGATGGAGATGGCGCATCGTTGGATTTGTTTAAAATTAGACCAACAAAGAATCAACGTTACAACAACATTTAACCGATATTAGACAAACATTGAATCAAAGTTTACGCCAACGTTGGACTAACATTGGACTAAAGTTGAATCAACTTTCCATCAACATTGGACCAACATTATACCAACGTTGGATCAACGTCACCCAACGTTGGACCAACGCTGCCATACCTGCCTCATCTGGACAATGATTATGCACTCATGAATATTCATTACATCAGTAAATGACCAAAATTTTAGGTAATATTGCTATAATAATTAGAGTATTTATGTTTATTCAATATTTCCACCATGAAAAGTTTCAGAAAAGTATGTGGCTCCATTACCATATCATTTATAATCAAAACATATTATTCTAAGTGAAATATTCAAGGTAGAGTGTGGAAAATGATATTAACTGTATTCTGCCAAGTATAGCAAAGTTGCTCTATATATAGGAGTCAATGACAGGATACAGTGGATAGGTGTAGGATGATAGGGATAGGATATAGGATTAGGATGTAGGATTTTAGGATAGGATAAGACATGATGATAAAGATTAAAGTGTAGAGTTGTAATGGTGGACTTCACCTTGAAACCAATTAATGTTTTGTTAATTACTGCCATACGTTGGAATAACGTTGGAGCAATGTTGGAGCAACGTTGTGACAACGTTGTAACAATGTTGGAGCAATGTTGCCAGACAACGTTGGAGCATTGTTGCTGGACAGCGTTGAACCAACGTTGTAAACATAGTTGGACTGACGATGTATGCAAGTGCACGTCCATCGCTGCTTCAACGTTGCCCATCAACGTTGCAGCAACGCTGTTATTGATGACTCAGCCGACATTATACCAACGTTGGAGCATTGATGGTGGACAACGTTGAACTGACGTTGGAAATGTTGTTGGTCTGACGATGTATGGACGTGCACTTCTATCGATGATGCAACGTTGCTTACCAACGTTGTAGCAATGTTGTATTTGACTATTTAGCCAACATTGGATCAACGTTGCCAGACAACGTTGAAACATTGTTGCTGGACAACGTTGAACTGACGTTGGAAATGTTGTTGGTCTGACGATGTATGCGCGTGCACTTCTATCGATGATGCAACGTTGGCAGGCCAACGTTGAGGCAACGTTGGGAAAAAAATTCCCAACGTTGATCCAACGTTGGTCCAACGCTGTATTGTTACCTGGGAGTTATATAGAAAATGAAGAATATTACAATCAGACAATATCCCTACAAAATTGCTTCAAGAAATGCCATTATGAAGAGGAAACGGACAAAAATTTGTGAAGAAAAATCACGAAAAAGGAAATCGCATCATGAATATTCATATCATGGGCGGTCCCACATTTGCATGTTATAGCGAGTTTTCCATTATTTAATAAATAATGGTTATTTTTATATAAATAATGCATGGCAAACTGTAAAAATTGTTTATAAATAATGATTATTTATAAATAATGGGATATTGAAACAAAATTATTGTTTATAAATAATGAAGTAGATATTTCATTATTTAACAAATAATCTTTATTTATAAATAATGGAAAACTCGAACATTAAATAATGATTATTTATAAATAATGAAAATAATGGCGCACTCGAAAAAATTATTTATAAATAATGAAGTAGACGTTTTCATTATTTAACAATTTTACAATCGGCGCTCATACTGTCTCGCGGCGCTCTGCTTCGCTCTCTCCCGTGCTTTGCCATGTTCGCTCGGAAAGCAGCCGACAGGGCCTCGACAAGAGGCTAGTTCTGCATCGGCGCAGTGTGAAAATAGTCTGTTATGCAGACTCTGAATGGCTCGTGTGGTGCGCGCTGCTGCTGGTCAGCGAGCGAAGCGAGCCATTTCTGCAGCCGTAGTAGACCTATTCTGCTATGCAGACTCGTTGAATCAGCTGTGATACACACACTGTAGATGTGGGTCTACATTTGTAGACTAGTGTGAAAACTCCATATAATCATGGGTAATAGGTCCAATGAATGTTGGGGTGTCTCCCTATAGACCTACTCTAGTAGGTCCATGGTCTCCCCTAAACGAACGGTGATAAAAAACCAACCGAACTATAAACAAAATACCACGCATTCTTCAAATGGCGGCCCAGGGCAAATAAAACAACTGACCCAATACCCTCTCAACTCAATGTCGATCTCGATCATGCACATATAGTGCAATGGTAAAGTGACATGGTGTAGCAGCAAGACGGTACGTGTAATATATTTTTTTATTTTCCTTCATTATGATGATAAGAAATCAATATGAAACTATATACAAAAATTACAGATAAATCAGATCGAACGAATGGTACGGATTACAAAAAGGAAAGAAAGGGACTAAATTAGAGGAAACAATAAAACGAGGCCTGACATTTATTTTGACCCCGGCTTCCAAAAGTACAGACACATAAACAAATAAAATCATAGCATGCATTATTGTTTGAAACAAAAGAATTGGGATGTTCTACAATCTACATACAGGATGAATGAAAGCAATTTGCACTTGTATATATTTCTATGCAGTGGCGGACCGTGACCCGGAGGAGACAAAGCATTGGAGGGGCACTGTATTGTTTGTGAACAATGCTGTGCCCCTCCAACGCTTTGTCTCCTCCGGGTCACGGTCCGCCACTGTTTCTATGGATCGATGCAGAAGTAAAAAGTAAACTAACGTTAACAAAAAAGGATTGGTAAAGCTTGTCTCATGCACACTATGCGATTCGTTGCGACGCGATTTTTCAAGTAATCGCATTTTGCATTAAATATAAAAGTTTGAAGGAGTAAAATAATTTTATCTAAAGGTTTGCATATTGTTAGGAAAACTATAAAATCACACTTTTACTTTGCGGCAAGCCCTATGGTCGGAGTGAAGTCCAAATCGGCTTCGAGTCGCAGCCAATGATGACGTCATTACGTTTTGGAACTGAATCATTTTTATTCATTCAGGGAGGCTCTAAATGGACTGAAATTCGATTTCAGTAGTCCTACCACTATTCAGAAGATCTGATCCGTAATATTTTATTAGTTGGAATATCCATATCAAAATGTTATCACGATTAATTTGAAATTCGGATCGCAACGAATCGCATAGTGTGAGACAGGCTTGATCGTCACGCTCACCCTCCGCCGCGTGCGGACGTCACGGTAATGCACACTTGACCCAAGGAGATATCTCCTTGCTTGACCATTGTCGTCGTTGTCGCTCACAGGTCACTCACGTATACACGCCCATGACAAATCTAACCGTCTACGTATTTCTTATTCGCACTCTGCCGTTGAACTCTTAATTATCCACGATGAATTCCAGCAAGACCTCGGATCTCAATAATAACGATGGCGATAATGACCCATTCTGTTCTTGGAAAAGTTTGTGTTTGGATGCATACTCTACCGAATCGATCATCTTCCCTGTCAGTTAATTGGAAAGCCTTTTCCGAGATCGAAATCGAAAGAATTGAGCTAGCGACACGAAACGACAGATTGTGTGTAACATGGATGGGTACGTCGTCACCATCTTCGTCATCATCATCATTGTCATCATCGTCATCGTTTCCATTGATATGGCTTCGAGACAACTGTCGATGTCCGGGGTGTTTCAATGCTTCCACGTTGAGCCGCATCGCTCCACTTAAAAATATAAATGGCAACAACATCAAACCCGAGAAAGTATCATTGACCGACGATAAAAAGTTTGTAAGTATTAGGAGTTATAATAAAACGAACCAGAAAATTCTCTTATTCAAACAAGTTGAAATTCTATCAATGCTGCAATTAAAAAAAATAAATTTCATACACTGCTTAAGTGAACATTGCATGCCCAACATTCTTGTTTCGTTTCTCATTGACCATGAATTAATATAACATTTGCCATGTTAACACATATGATGCACATGATGTTAGGTTTACCGAAGATTATAACCCTGAAAAGAATATACAAACTGTAGATAGAGGTAATTATTTTAGGGCTACCCAACAACGAATATGACCAACGGCTGAAAATGATTTTCTTGACGCATGTTGGTCGATTGATCTTGACCGGCATGTTTTGGCATGATTTGCGCAATTTGGGGGCAAAACGAAATTTAACCCAAGTGGACATTCGATCCAAGCTCTTTCCGGGTTATTTTCAAATGAAATATGTCCGGGGGCAATGACCTTGGCGAATTCATCCCCCGTGTATTAATAACAGGCGAGCGAAATTGACAAAATTTCCTCCCTTAATTATGGGGAGAGGAGAGAAAATGAATAGAGATTGGAAGAAACAAAAGGTACTAAAAAGAGAAGTATATGGGACGTCTTTATGTTCCCCTGATTGGGGTGGGTTTTTTTTTTTCCATCGTCTTGCTCCCCCCTGAAAATACCATAGCACTGCCCCAGATCAACTTGAATGGGCGTATTAGACACTATTATTATTATCATCATCAGTAGTAGTAGTAGCAGTAGTAGTAGCAGTAGCAGCAGCAGCATGCAGCGGTAGTAGTAGTAGTAGTAGTAGTAGTAGTAGAAGTAGTAGTGGTGGTAGAAGTAGTAGTAGTAGTAGTAGTAGTAGTAGTAGTAGTAGTAGCAGTAGCAGCATGCAGCGGTAGTAGTAGTAGTAGTAGTAGTAGTAGTAGAAGTAGTAGTGGTGGTAGAAGTAGTAGTAGTAGTAGTAGTAGTAGTAGTAGCAGTAGCAGCAGCAGCAGCAGCAGCAGCAGCAGCAGCAGCAGTAGTAGTAGTAGTAGTAGTAGTAGTAGTAGTAGTAGTGGCAGTAAAGAGGTGGGCCGATAACATAAATAATAATACACTCGCTATACACATATAAACTTCACACCGGGAGAAAGCCTTACCTTATTCTTGTATTCTATCCAGGCACTCTTATATCAGGTCCGCTACGACCGGGGGTTGGGTATGGAATGATGTCTCGCTCTGAATGGCGTGTGTAGTGTGTGTGTTGGTACTGTATTGTGTTGTGGTACAGCTCAGTGCAGATCCTGTGTTCGTTCCTCCCGCCGATGTGTCATGTGATGTTGTGTGCTTAATTACTACTAATCCCTACTAATCCCCTAACACCATACTTCCCCCCACCCTAAAAAAAATTGGGTGGCCTATTTTCTATATCACTCATCTTAACTTAATGTACTTCATACTTAACAACTCAACGGTTGTAACTCAACTTAACATAAAATGGGCATAAAATATGTACATATAACGTAATTCATTTGTTTTCCTCTTTTTTTCTTGATCATATCTCCTTTTTTTTTTCTTTTTTTTTTTCTTTGATCTCTTTTTCTCTTTCTTTTCTTCTTTCGTTTTCTGTTTCTTTTCTCCTTGATTCTGTTTTTCTTTTGTGATTTTTTTCTTTTTCTTTTTTTTTTCTTCTGTAATCTTTTTATTTTCTTTTGTGATCTTTTTCTTTTCTTTCTCTGTGATCTTTTTCTTTTCTCATTTGTTCATGAACATAAATATAACACAAATATATACATCAATATATACATCATTACCAAATCATACAAAATATTCTTACCTTGTCTCTGCCTTGATATAAATTAAATAAGCTCACTACGCTTATCTATATGTACCTTAGTAAAAGAAACAAATATTTAAATCAATGAATGTATATATATATATATGCATATAGGGTGTGATCAACCAACTAACTTATCTATTTTTATCAATATATAAACAATAAGGGATGCATACAAATTAATTGGGTAATGAATTATAGATGATATTATAGGCATTCGTTTTATATTTCTTGTATCGCATTGAAATACATATCCTATAAAATAAATCGATTTGCACAGTGGCAGGCAGAGACAGGTGCAAGGGAGTAGCATTGCCCTATTATTCGAGGCAATAGAGCTCCCTTGCTTTAATCTGTCATAACCAGGATTGATAGTGAATTCAAGATGGACACGTTCCGAGGGGGCGCTCACATGAAAACGTTTTGTAGGATGCCTCCCAGAACGGGTCGCTTTCTTGTTTCACAAGTTGCACACCTGGCTATATACAGATGAGTGTCTTCCGACATGCCGTATCGGTGTTACTGAGAGCAACCGATCCAGCATGCCCCGCTGAAGGAGGATCATGACTAAGCTGGATGATGTAATGTCGTAGTGATTCAGAAATCATCATGACATCACGCTCATCCTTCTCCATCAAGATAACTCCTTCTCTATAATGGTAGAAGAGTTCCCTGTTTGTCCACAAAAACTTTCCCTCTGGCGGGAGGAGAAACAGAGTCTCTTCAGCCGGCTCTTTCTTGTATGTTAACCACTTGCAGGGGGGCTCGAGGAATTGGTTCCGCATGATCTTACTAAATCGTCAGAAGGCGGTTCCTCTGCCACCTCAGCTGGGTCAACTATTCGGATCTCAAATGAAGTGGCTTTGTTGAAGGATGTTTCCATGCACATTACAGGAAAAGATTCAACAGCCTCATTTGGGACCCTTTGTCTTTGACTTAATGGCACATCTTTGTCTAATCAATCGACAAGGTGTACCAATCTATTTCTTTGTAAGTAGAAACCTTCTCAACTCCTGTTCCCCTGGGGCCAGCCCCTCAATAGAGCAGCTCCAGGGATCCAGAAGATGAAGAGTAGATCCGATTCATGAGTATCCACAATGGGACACATTCTGAGGATTCTACGTCAGGTCCTACAATCAAGACTTATAAGCCTCCCCAATCATATCACCTTGTTTTATGGATCTTCTCTTTGTATGATTGGTAGGTCTTCACCATTCATAGTTAAGATAGCATTTGGGATGCTAATATTGGCATTGTATTTTCGTAACAAGTCAACGCCAAACAACATCTCATCTGCTATCGGAGCTACATAAATCTTCTCGCTGAGTATTTGGGCACCCAGCTTGATATTGATAGGCCCTACCACCATGCCGTCCATTGTCATGTCTCGGCCAGCCCCCTTAAGGATTACACGCTTAAGGATGGGCGGCCGAGGCTGGAGGCGATTGAATAGCCTATCTGATATAATGGTGACAGCTGCCGCAGTGTCCAAAACAGATGTAATGGGCTCTTTGCCAACTGTCAACCCAACACTCAATGTTGAAGTAGACACAATTCTACAAATGACTACTTCAATATCTTGGTCTTTAACCTCACCTGGAATGTCTGGTGGCCATGGTGGATTCCTCCAAGGAACATCTATTACCTCAGAGAATTTTGGGCTCCCTGGACTTGCTTGTGAGTCCGGTGCCCACAAGCGACCATGGTCTTGTTGCATGAGACTGTCCTTTAATGGAATGGAGATGGTGGGGGGTGGGGATCTGTGATCGGATCGGGGATTCCCCATCTCCTCCGATCCCTGTCCATTTCCCTCCTCCTCGAAGGTGACAGCCCTCAGTTGTCTGTTTCGAGCAGGCGACCTCCCTCTGGGGCAGGCCCTACTGAAATGGCCTTCTTCCCCACAGTTGAAGCAGCCTGTGAAGTTTCGCTCCCGATCGGTTGGTGGAATGGCCGAAGATGGTCTTCTGCCTCCTTCTGACCGATCTGGCGTTCTATTAGAGTTATACCTCGGCCTGTCTGATGTACCCGGAGCCCGACCAGAGGTATACTTTGGTCTGTCCGGTGTTCCCAGAGCTCGGCCGGAGGTATATTTGGGTCTGTCAGGTGTGACAGGGGCACAGCCAGAGAAGTAACTCGACTGGCCCCTTGACACCGACAAAAGTTCTTTAGTACTCCGAGACAGATCCGTGATTGCAGCAACCATCGAATCCATCTTGGAGGCCCACATTGCATTCTGAGCCTCCAGAGCACTGATTCTAGCCTCAAGGCTAGAATTTCCTTTGGTGGCAGCTTCCGGAGGAGACGACTCTTGTACCCTGAGGTCATTCTTATCTTCTCCTACAGAGAGCTGCCTTACTTCGTTTCTCAGCCTAGGGCCATGCTTCTGCATGGTCTTCTGGGTAAACTGAAACCATTTGTACTTGGTCATGGCTTCATCTAATGTCCCAGGCCGAGAAGTCAGGACATGATGCCCTGCATCTTTGTCTTGGGCACCTTGGCAGAACCTTGCCACTACAAGTTCTTGGACGAACTTGTCAGGTAGGCCTACGAAGGCCTGACCTGCAAGGGTCATAAGCCTATCTGCCCACTTGATGATGTCTTCATCCGAGCGTTGAAAAGCCGATTGAAATTGCATCCGAGTAACTTCCGGCTCCTCCTGGAGAGCGAACCGCTTTTCCAACTTGGCAACCAAGTCAGAGAAGGCGATATTTGGGTTGCTCTCCTGAATGAGAGCCATGAACTTACTAGCTTCGGCCTCCAACGCCAGACACAGCTGATATTTCTTGTCTGCATCAGACATGCCGTGTCTTTCGGTGTATAGTTGGAACTTTGAATAGAAGGCCGCCCAACTTCCTTTGCCGTCGAACGAAATAGTCTTCGGCAAAGAGGTTGGTCTAGAAGGGGGCCTTCTGTCGTCATACTCCGGTACCACAGGTCTTGAGGCCGAAGTAAGTCTGGTGACGCGGGGCGGCTGATTTCTTGTTGACAGCCCCCTGTATCCAGGGCTTACTGATCGCCTTGTGGTGTTTCTATGTTCACTGTATACTGGGCCTCCATGTCCATCTCCTTGAGGTCCAGCGCCTTGATACACAGGGTTGCTACCCCCATATTGCAAGTCACATGGTCCTTGTGGAGAGGTTTGCGGGGCCACAGTGTTAGGATAGTGTGGCGGATATCTGCCTCCAGCCCATGGTGGGCAATACCCACCGTAGGCGGCAGCAGGGTTGCAGTATGGAGGAGCTGGCTGTCCAGTTCCTCCGAATGGCATCATCTGCATCATCCTAAACATCACGCCATACATTTCCTCGTACTGTGCTTGTGTAAAGTGTGGAACGGCCTGTGGATAGCTATGTGGAGGTGTCTGGGTTGTTTGATTGAACATTGCTGGTCGGCCACCCTGAGTACCGGGAGCCTGACCATGCAAATCCACTTGGGCATGAGGACCAAATTGGAACTGGGGTCCTGGTGGGGTAGCTACCTGGGCACGAGGACCACATTGGAACTGGGGTCCTGGTGGGGTAACTTGGTGGGGACCCTGTGGTGGGAACAGGCCATCGTTCCATCCTGAAAACCCAAATTGATTAGCCCAGAGGGACTTAGCCCTATCTTCTGGAGAGGCCGAAGGCTGCTTAGTAAAAGCGCCACCTGGCCTCCCCCCTGTGAAAAATGAGGGGGCCTCCCCGGCCTGTGTCTGAGAAGATTGGCCTACAGCACCCTGTGCGCTATGTGCATGGGTGTGCTGTGGCCAAGCCTCAAACGCCTTTAATCCTCGTCGCCAGTAAAGAGGTGGGCCGATAACATAAATAATAATACACTCGCTATACACATATAAACTTCACACCGGGAGAAAGCCTTACCTTATTCTTGTATTCTATCCAGGCACTCTTATATCAGGTCCGCTACGACCGGGGGTTGGGTATGGAATGATGTCTCGCTCTGAATGGCGTGTGTAGTGTGTGTGTTGGTACTGTATTGTGTTGTGGTACAGCTCAGTGCAGATCCTGTGTTCGTTCCTCCCGCCGATGTGTCATGTGATGTTGTGTGCTTAATAACTACTAATCCCTACTAATCCCCTAACACCATAGCAGTGGTAGTGGTAGTAGTATTAGTAGTAGTAGTAGTAGTAGTAGTAGAAGTAGTAGTAGTAGTAGAAGTAGAAGAAGTATTAGTAGTAGTAGTAGTAGTAGTAGTAGTGGTAGAAGTAGTAGTAGTAGTAGTAGTAGTAGTAGTATAAGTAGTAGTAGTAGTAGTAGTAGTAGTAGTAGAAGTAGTAGAAGTAGTAGTAGTAGTAGAAGTAGTAGTAGTAGTAGAAGTAGTAGTAGTAGTACTAGTAGTAGTACTAGTAGTAGTAGTAGTAGTAGTAGCAGCAGTAGCAGCAGCAGCAGCAGCAGTATTAGTAGTAGTAGTAGTAGTGGTAGTGGTAGTGGTAGTGGTAGTATAGGCCCCATAGAAAATTGACCAAACCTTTTTTTTTTCATATATACAATATTTTTTATGGTTTCTTATCAATTTGAGGGTGCTGATTACGAATCTGAATGACGCTACTCGTGTAACCGTGAGCATTTTCCGCACTTGGCAAAATCCAATATGGCCGCTAAAATATGCAAATTACCCATGAAAATCATAAAACTGCCTGCAGATTGGCTATAAAATGTATGTAATTGTGTTGCAGGAGTGAAATACTCTCTGAAAAAACGAATTTTGTAAAATATTTATTTTTCTTGATATTTAAAATGGCCGCCATAGACCGCTGTATTCAACATTATGTACAATATGAATGGGGGAAAATAATTTTCACAAAAGTGAGCACTAAATGCAAGTAATTGTGATTTTTTGTGAACTAATGGATGAAAACATGATTGCTAACGAAATGTATTGTAACAGGTCAGAAAATATTTGTACAAAAGATAGAGAGATATTTTCTATGTGTATGTAAAACTTATTTGTTGAGAAGGTCCCTGAAAGCATTGAACCATTAATTGTATCGTCCCTTTTGAAGTCATCCCTTTCAATCAGAAATACTTCTGAGGAGATCCCTTCAGGGAAGTTCTCCTTGACCTTGGGTCGGTGAGGGTGATCTTGGGATAGCTTTCTTGATAGCTTTCTTGACACATGACCAAATGAGAGGGAAAGAGACTGACCACCCTTTTGCTTTGGGGAGGTCAAGATTTTTGAAGGTGGTTAGATTGGTCTTCAGACTGTCAAAAGCTGTGTATGGGTGGTCCGACCCTTGATTCGTCGACGATGCTATGTATGTGACTTTCAATCTGTATGTAGTTTTGTCCTCCTTGAAAACTCAAGAGGGTGAGTTAATGTTAAGATCAAAGACAATTTATAACAAAATATATTGTATTGATATTTTTTGATAATTGATCGTGTATATTTTCTTGTTTATTTAATCTATAAAATCGGATATTGTTCATAATTTTATTATATTGTTAGACAATGCCCTAAGTATTATATTATGAATATAAGATGACCCAAAATTGCAGGTCATGAAAATGTTACTAATTATGTTAATGCTATTATTCATATGAACATGTTAAAAACTAGGTGACTAATTTAATGTTCATGCAAGTTTATTTGAAGAATAATCATACTTGGTTAACACTTTTATAATCTTAAACACACTGAGGTTTGAATTGTTTAATACAATGGCTCATTATTTTTTGTGCTGATGATCGATGTAAAAAAAAAATGATATTCATGTACTCATCTTTTGGCTTGTTTTTTTTTCTTTCAAGGGTTGATCTACCCTCAAATTAAATACCACATAAACTTTTAAATGACTGTGTCATGCGTCATTTATACCTACTGTCACAGTATTATTTTTTATGTCATGTATGTAATAAATGAAGCATTTTAGTATTCAAAAAGCCACCAAACGCCCTGACAGTATTATGTATAATGTTAATGGGGACAAAAGAAAATCACAAGAGTGAGTACTAAAATGCATATCGCGAGTGGACTACTGGCTAAAACAACAAGTTTAACGAAACATAATATTGTAGATGCAATTTAGGTGATAAATGCTGTATTTTGAAATTCAAAATGGCCGCCATAGGCCCATTTTACATTATGTACAATGCGAATGGAGAAACTAATTTTCACAAGAATAAGAACATGAAATGCATGTAATTGTGATATACGAGTAAATTATTGTCTGAAAACATGTTTTCTAGCTTAACATATCATTTCTTTTGTCATGCATGAGATAAATGCTCTAATGTTAAATTCAAAATGGCCCCTATAGACCCTAACAGGATTATTGTATACAATGTGAGTGGGGACATGTAATTTTTGTAAGAATTTGGATTTGCTTGACTATGAAATCCATATAATCCTTTTGTATGAGTAAAATATTTGAAAGCATGATTTTTATGAAATATAGCATTTCTTTTACCATGTAAGTGATAAATACACTGTATTTTGACATTCAAAATAGCTGCTACAAGCCCTAATTAATTTATGTTACATGCGTTTAGGAAAACGTATTTTCAGTGGGATATGCATGTAACTGTGATGTACGATTGAAATATTGTCTTAAATATGATTTCTAAATAAATACATCACATGTTGGTCATGGAGGTAATAAATGCTGTATTTTGAAATTCAAAATGGCTGCCCTAGGCCCTAAAAGTATTATGTACATTTTAATTTGGTACATGTAATTTTGACAGAATTTGGCTTTGCTTGACTATAAGTATTGAGTGGAATGTTGCATAAAACCATGGTTTCTAACGAGATAATCATATCTGGTGTAATTAAGGTGATAAATGATGCATTCTGAAATTGAAAATGACCGCCATATAGGCCCTTACTGTATTATGTCCAATTTGAATGAGGACAGATAATTTTCTCAAAAGGGCATATGGCGGCCATTTTGAATTTTTTAATAATAATAATAATAATATGCAACATTTATATAGCGCTTAATACAAATGTTTCTAAGCGCTGCATACTATTACCCCGGCTTTAGCACGGCTACCCTGATCGGGCGCATCGAGCATTAAAGGAATTTCTTCCTACCGGGTACCCATTTACTACACCTGGGTCGAGAGTGGCAAATGTAGATAAACGCCTTGCCAAAGGACGCTAGTGCTGCGGTGGGATTTGAACCCCGGACCTTGTGGTTCACAGTCCGGAGACTTATCCACTGAGCCACAACACCTCTACATTATACATATAACATTAATCACCTAGATTTTATATTATATGATATATTTTGCTAGTAATCATGTTTTCAGACAATATTTTTCTCATACACCACCATTTAGTCAAGCAAAGCGAAAATCTGTTAAAATCATTTGTCCCCTTTCACATTGTACATAATAATGTTAGGGCCTGTAGCGGCCATTTTGACTTACAGTATTTATTACCTACCTAGCAGGAGAACTGATATATGTTGTTAGAAATTATGCTTTCAGCCAATATTTTACTCAGAGATCAGAATTACATGCATTTATGGTGCTTACTCCTGTGAAAATTGATTTCCCAGGTCGCACTGTACATAATACAATCAATGTCTATGGCGGCCGTTTTGAAAGTCAAAATACAGTATTAAACACAAACTTTAAACCTGAATGTTTTCATGATTTTATGCTTTTTTCATCATGCTAATCATTTGTAAATATTGTGATTGTTATGATTTATTTCAATAAAAACTTAAATAAAATAAAAAAAACTTTAAACCTGAATGATATATTTCGTTAAAAATGATGGGTTTTTTAAAGACAGTATCCCATTCATTTATCACAAATAAATGCATTTCAGAGCTCACTCTTGTGATTTCTTTGGTCCTCTTTCTCATTATGCTCATTTTACATACTACTTTTAGGGCCTTTGGTGGCCATTTTGAATATCAAAATACTACATTTATCACATACATGGCATATTAAATAATATATTTTGTGAACAATTATGTTTTTATTCAGTATTCCACTCGTTTATCTTAATAATATGCATTTTAGTGCTCACTCTTGTGATTTTTTGTGGCCCCCTTTGCTATAGTACATAGTACTATTTGAGCGAGTGACGGCTATTTTTCCCATATATGACATATTAATTGATGATTTTCATATATTACTTCGTCCATACATCACAATTACTTGCAGTTTAGGGATATTTTTTGTGAAAATTAGTTTTCCCTGTTCATATTGTACATACTAGGGTTATGGCGGCCATTTTGAATATCAAGGAAAGAAATATTTTTTCAAAAAACATTATTTCAGAGAGTATTCAGATTTGTTTGGGACAAGTAGAAAAGATCGATGAATAAGTCTTGAAACTTGACAAGTCAACTTGTTTGGAACAGGAAGACAAGAAGACGAGTTGTTGCATAAACGTCAACTCATTTTGTAATATAAATTTTGTAATAATTTTATAGTAGTTGAAGTGATTGATTCATATGAATGTTGTTGTTTTTGCTTAATTATGTTAAATATTTTGCATCTAAACCGAATAAAAGCACTATATTTAGCCATTCTAGATTCTAGGTTGGATTTTTTTTTTACCTCGTCCAGATTGGACTTTAATGTATGGAAGCTATCTTTCCCAAAGCTATTATATAGAGGGATCCCGACTCCCGATCACCAACCCAGTGACAATCCACCCATCTCCCATCCTAGTTCTCGTACCCACAGAGATGAGTGGATTGTCACTAGGCTATATGCACGTAAAATATTTCCCATAGACTCGTGTGTAAAAATGGCAGACAAAAAAATTCTATGAAATTAAACTTGAAATTAGAGAGTCGAATATTTACTATATACCAGTTGATAGGATATATATCTGACATTCCATATCTGACCAGAAAAGGGTACCTCGACTGGCTCATTTTAAAAATAAATCGGAATTTATGAAAACATCTTTTGACGGGATCAAATTCATCACTTGAAGCAGTAAGATAGGGTATTTCTTCCGCCAGTCAAAACAGTTCCCGAAGTCATCGATATGTTTTCACAATTTGTGCAAAGGAAGTTCAGTATAGTTGCCCTCCCTATAATTGGTGTTAGATGGCCAATAATACTCATACACTCTTGTCAATCATATATTATATTTAAAAAAAAATGATTTTTGGGGGAAAAATTGGATTGGGTCGAATGAATATCTTTTACATTCCTGTTGTTATTATAGGCTTGTGACACTTAGCATTTGGGAGTCAGATGCCCTCTGTGTTAGTTTTTGGAAAGAGAGCTTCCATACATCAAAGTCAAATCTGTACGAGGTTTTACCCTGCCCCACACTCTGGGATCGCGGGAATGTGTGTTCTGAAGAGGGGGTACTTCTAGTGCTAAAGAAAAAAAGAGGTATGCCCTTATACCGGAGGAAATCTTTGAAATTTTCCTTTTTCATTTCTCCGTTATTTGTATTCTGCTTTGTACTTACTTTGTGAATACATGTTTTCCTTAAAATGAAATGAAAAGAAATAAATTCAATCAATTAATTAAAAAAAAACCGAGGCTCTCTTTCTTCCCCTCTGCTCACTTTTCTTTCCGATGTCGTTATCGTGTGTAATTTATGATTACTCCAGTAATATTTTGACTATATATACATAAGGCTTAATCGTTGAGTAAACCAATTCTTTCCTGAATTCTTTTCACTTGTTCCCATCTTTCAGCTTATATTTAATTGGGAAGACGGTCACGTGAGCCATTACCCGGCAAGATGGTTACGATGTAACGCCTTCTCCGAGTCCGAACCCGACCCGCTAGCCGACATCCAACTCCAACTGTGGGACGCGTCGACGTGCCGTGATCGTATGCGAAAGTTTGACTTCAATGACCTCCTGTCCAACGACCGTGTGTTATACGAAATGTTCCTTGAAGTGAAGGTGCTTGGCATAGCGTTGATTGAGAATACACCCCTCAGGACAGGACAGCTCAACAAGTTAGCTGACAAAGTTGGGTTTCTCTTTCCAACCAAATACGGGTGAGATTTGAGCTATATATTTTTTAAGTAAAGTAGAATTTTGTCGGAACAAATTCTAGGATATATCTTTTCGACTCAGAGTTAAGAGAGAATTTGTATTGCATTTGTTGCATAAGCTGGTCCGAACATTCAGTTAAAACGTGCCTTTTAGTAAAGATCTCTTTCTTCTTTTGATAACTTGCCGTTCGGGATCGAACGTTTGCAATAATGCTTAAACGAAATAATGAAGAAAAAAATAACTCCACATGAATTTCGTATAAAAAAACTTCTTATACATTTAAAAGAAATATTAAAAGATGCATGTATCACACATTTACTACTTTTTATCATTGTCAATTTTGAGTTATATTCATACCAGTTTTACAGATGTAAACGCTATGATGGCATTGTGTCATGGAGTGGTTTTCCTGCATCTTCAAGGTCGTGTGTGCGCCAGCATACAATAAGATCTATCCAGTTTTTTTACAACAATTGATAAGTTATATCTGTAAGTCTTCATGAAAAAGTGGGCCCTAATATTTTCTAATGATCATTATTATTTTCATTGAAAGTGAAACTTTCCAGGTCCGAAGCAAAGAAAACCCGAGCAATGGAGCCTTTCACACTGGTGATCTACCTCTCCATACAGACTCCGCTTCCTACAACACACAGCCTGGGGTAAGTCAGGAATACCTCTCGCAAAGGGATAGCGATAAACATATATATGGATGTCTGACACCACTGTATGTTATCACGTTATTTGAGCTATCCGGGGCTGGAATCGTTAGCTTTGTCGCTTAACTTGTAGAAGATGTTCCAATTTCTATTTGTCCTTTTCTGGTTCCGACATTGTCAAAAAAACACTTTTAAACTAAAACTTGGCTTACAAGAGATTCCTCTTATTTCATGTTATAATATATTCCACCATGTTCTTTTAAAAGCAGATTTTATGGTATAATCTCTATAGATCTCAATAGACAAGTATCCTTAAATGTTTGGAGCTTATCAGTAGCAAGCAAGGGCAAACAAAAAATAGGTCCCAACTAGCGAACATACAGGCCGTCAACGCTTCAAACTACTTGCTAAGAGTTGACACCCTCTACGTTCTTTGGTCCAACTAAAGAGTTTTGACTCATCAATAGATGATTAAGAGAAAGTGAAGAAATGAATCTTATTTTCAGAAGTAGTTTTTTAGTTCCTTGGTGTGAAAACAACCGAGAACCCTGGTTTGATTTGATTGCGGAATGAACTTTCTCTTTCAACCTTAGATTGTTTTTTAATTTGTATTTTCTCCTCCTAACTCTAGATTCAGATGTTGCACTGCATTAAGCAAGCAGCACATGGAGGCGGTAACACCCTCGTTGACGGGTTCAAGGTAGCCAGCGACCTTCGAACGACCTCACCTGACTCGTACGATGTCCTCACGAAGCAAATCCTAGAGTTTTACGATCGTGGCACGGATATATTAGGAGAGTTCTACTATCACGCAAAGCATTATGTGTTAAGGTATACATAATTTAATAATTTGCTGAGAGTATTGCTTCCCCCTGCAAGCCTTAACATGGTTGCACTTTTATACCATTTTTATGTAATTTGTAGGCATAAATAGTCCCATAAATCCATGGGCTTAAGGATGAGAGCGTCCACCATGTAACACGTGAAGTGTTATTTTGCAAATATTTTGCAAAGACTATATGACGCATTTGCAATCGCATTTTTGTCTCGCCTGCATAGCAGAGCGAGACTATAGGCGCCGCTTTTCCGACGGCGACGGCGGCGGCGGCGTCAACATCAAATCTTAACCTAAGGTTTAGTTTTTGAAATGACATCATAACTTAGAAAGTCTATGGACCTAGTTCATGAAACTTGGACATAAGGTTAATCAAGTATTATTGAACATCCTGCCTGAGTTTCAGGTCACATGACCAAGGTCAAAGGTCATTTAGGGTCAATGAACTTTGACCATGTTGGGAGAATTATTTTCAAAATCTTAACCGAAGGTTAAGTTTTAGAAATGACATCATAACTTAGAAAGTATATGGACCTAGTTCATGAAACTTGGACATAAGGTTAATCAAATATTAGTGAACATCCTGCCTGAGTTTCAGGTCACATGACCAAGGTCAAAGGTCATTTAGGGTCAATGAACTTTGGCCAAGTTGGGGGTATTTGTTGAATTACCATCATAACTTTGAAAATTTATAGATCTAGTTCATGAAACTTGGACATTAGGTTAATTAAGTCCCACTGAATATCCTTTGCGAGTTTCAGGTCACATGATCATGGTCAATGGTCATTTAAGGTCAATTAACTTTGGCCGTGTTGGGGGTATTTGTTAAATTACCATCCTAACTCTGAAAGTTTACGGATCTAGTTCATAAAACTTGGACATAAGAGTGATCAAGTATCACTGAACATCCTGTACGAGTTTAAGGTCACATGACCATGGTCAAAGGTCATTAAAGGTCAATGAACTTTGGCCGTGTTGGGGGTATTTGTTGAATTACCATCGTAACTCTGAAAGTTTATGGATCTAGTTCATAAAACTTGGGATATAAGAGTAATCAAGTATCACTGAACATCCCCTGTGAGTTTCAGGTCACAAAACCAAGGTCAAAGGTCAGTTAAGGTCAATAAACTTAGGCCATGTTGGGGTAATTGTTGAATTTCCATCATAACTTTGAAAGTTTATGGATAGAGTGAATGAAATGTGGACATGGGTGTAGTTGACAAGTCTTAAGTCACCGTTCAAATGTCATTTATGGTCAATGAACGTGGTATTATGTCATTATATGAATGGTGTTTTTGTGAATGATTATTTTATAGTAGTTTTCAAAGTTAGCACTGCTGCGATATTAAAATCGCGTAATGCAGGCGAGACTGCCATAGGCGTTCCACTTGTTGGGGGTAAAAATATCCCTTGTTTTCTTTTATAGATTGAATGAGAAAAATGAGGTTGACAGAATTTCATTCAGCGATCACGGACGGAGCGCAATGAACCGGATGCAGGTTGATGACGTCATCAAGACATACAAAGCCTTGTCGTTATTCACCGCTCTCCTTTATGCTCCTGAAAACGTCTTCGAGTACAATATGAAAGATGGTTAGTACCAAGGTCCGGGGAAGCCGGGGTGCTGACCAAAATCACTTTCATTTTGGAGTGATTTATTTTTTGTTTGTCATACTTTTCATGACCAATTTCCCATTTATTATGGAGTAAAAACCTTTTTTTGTGGAGGGGGGGGGGGGGGGGCTTTCTTGTTACGAAACCATCGGACATCTGCACCTCACTGGTCGCATGGAGGGCTATAGAGGGAGCCCCTGAAATTTCACCATAAAGATCTTTCTTCCATAAAATTTTTGTTTTTTACACTAATGAAATTGACTGAGTTTTGACTTTATAATATATGCCAAAATCGTGCGTTCTACTCCCATTGAAATTTTCCGTAAAAACCCACACTGCCAGCTGAAAATGGAAGAAAGAAGGGGGATATGAAAATGAGAGGGGTTTTGGTCATGGAATTATTTGCATTTTTTAGTATCTCTATTTAGAAGTAGAAGTAGTAGCACTAGTAGCAGCAGTAGTAGTAGTATAGTAGTAGTAGTAGTACTACTACTACTAGTAGTAGTAGTAGTAGTAGTATAGTAGTAGCAGCAGCAGCAGTAGTAGCAGTAGTAGTAGTAGCAGTAGTAGTAGTAGAAGTAGTAGTAGTAGTAGTAGTAGTAGTAGTAGTAGTAGTAGTAGTAGTAGTAGTAGTAGTAGTAATAGTAGTAGTAGTACTACTAGTAGTAGTAGTAGTATAGTAGTGGCAGCAGCAGCAGTAGTAGCAGTAGTAGTAGTAGTAGCAGTAGTAGTAGTAGTAGTAGTAGTAGTAGTAGTAGTAGTAGTAGTAGTAGTAGTAATAGTAGAAATAGTATTAGTAGTAGAAGAAGTAGTGGTAGTAGCAGTAGCAGTAGTAGTAGTAGTAGAAGTAGTAGTAGTAGTAGTAGTAGTAGTAGTAGTAGTAGTAGTAGTAGTAGTAGTAGTAGTAGTAGTAGTAGTAGTAGTAGAACTAGTAACAGCAACGGAAGAAGAGGAAGAAGAAGAAGATAAAAATATAGAATTCGATATTGTTGTCTTATGTTGTTATAATTATCAAAGCTCGTCAGTAAAGATGAAGTCGGATTAGATTACGTTTTAATAAAACTCGCCAAATTGTCTTTATCTTCGACAGGAGACATGTTGATCATGGATAACTACCGAGTTCTTCACGGGCGGAAATCATTCACCGTAAGCCCTGGTTCAGCTCGACATCTTGAAGGGGGTTACTTTGATTGGGATACTGTCATGTCAAAACTTCGGATACTCAAGAATAATCTAGAGGAGCCATAGCTCTTCATTTGCGAAACATCGGACAGGTTGTGTCGGTGCAAGAACGCTATTGACACCATAATTTCGCGCACCGCACGGGGGGGGGGGGGGCTTCTTAAGCTGGGCGCATAAGGGCACTGCGGAAGTGCGTTTCTGCACCAAAGCAAAGAGCAATAGATAATGTTTTGCTGAGGGCTTTCTTGCACAGTGCCTCAGTCGAGATCATCCCATCCTTGTCTGGTTCCAAGTCCCGGGGCCGTTTTATAAAACTTGTTATTATAAATAAAACAATTTTGCAATAACAAACTACGGAATTTCTTCAATCTTATCGACTGATCGTATATTTGTTATGGAAATTGTGTATTTATTTTTATAACAAGTGTTTATGAAACGGGGCCAGGGAATGGGAAATGTGGCGTATGTGCATTGGAATTGACTTTACTCACTTGTTAGGGTATGGGGCACTTAATTTTGTATCAGGCACTTGCGTAAATCATGGCTGGGGGATATATCTCCCCTTTCGGAGGGAGGGAGATATGGCCTGTGCAAACATCCCATAGAGATGTATTACTTGTTTATTAGTTATTAGTATATATCTCTATGAAACGTCCCCACCTCCAATAAAGAAATTATGAAATTCTTGTTTTGGTCCGCACCAAGCTCATTAACAATGCAAAAACACTCTTGTCATGAATATCACTTGGATAAAAGAAGCTACTTTTTCAGGGCTTGCCGACTGACTGCTTCTCGAAGTAAAGCCGGAGTTGAGTTCTCCGCTTTGAATCCGGATTGAAATAAATACTAGAATTTTGTTTAGCTGTGTTTGTATTTTATCCTTTCATCTCATCTTTGGTCATGTTGATGGAAAATGGTAGTTCATTATTAACGTTTTCATTTCTTTAGCGTGTTTAATGTGAACATACGATTACAAACAATATATATGTGGTTATTTTGTTTTTAATTATTCCAAATAGCGGTATTCCTTACAGCGAGTTGTAGCACAATTTATTTAACTGTAATGCACTAAAAAATTCCAAGTATTTGAAATAAATCCATATCGCCTGTGAATAGTGACCCGCCGAATATTTGGATTATTTAAAATCCTTGGAATTTCGTGGCTGTACATATTACACGTTTGCTTCGAAACGATGATTACAAGCTTCTATTCGTGAAACCAGTTACAACCAATGCTCTATTTGCAATATGAATATGATTATGTCAGGGTGTAAAATTTTTAGGAACTATGCAGTAACTAGTGACAAATTGTTTATCGTGCGACTATTATGTTGAGCAACATCTTTCGAGGTTTTGCACTTTTAGAAGGTACATTACTGTTTGTCAGTGTTTGCATCCATATTATTTTGTTCGCATTGACTAGTGATTATCTAAGTGGGTCTATATTATAAGACTATTCTGCTGAGAATGTTGCAGTCTGGGTAATGAACCTGGCCAGATATGAGTCGTTCACGAATAGAGGTGGTGCTATAACTGCATGCTATTATAAGGCTGCTGGTTCATATATACGCTCTTAAAATCTGACCTGCGTCAATTGGCATACCGTATTTAAAAATGTGTTTTATATATCTGAAAGTATTTGATTAATGAATATGATATGACTAGTTATGACTTTTGCTTTATAATTTTATTTTGTCTTTCACTCAATCAATGGCTCTGCTCCTCATTAGAAATGCCGATATAGTAAAGAAAATAATAATTAAAGCAACATCCCTGAAAGATTTTCACGTTATTCCAACTCTGGTTTTTCTTGTAATTACCAAACCTACAAAGGCATAGGGAGTTTGGTAAAGAACGATTTGACTGAAATTATTTTCACATCTTTTTACACGCTTGCTATCATTTATTTTAATATACAGCGCGTTCCAATAAAATGTCCATCTGACATTTGGCTTAATAATTTATAAAATGTTGAAGTATTATCAATGAAATGTACAGGGATAGAAAGCTCATTTCATGTTCTAACTTCTATGAAAATTTCTCGCTTCAGCGGTTTCGAATAGATATGCTGTTACGTAACAGTGGTGCATTTCAGTCCATTCCAAGTTCGCAGCGCTGCATTTCTGCATTGTCTTTAGCACGTTTTCCCATCAAGGATCTGAGCAGGGACATTTCCCTGATATACAGGCTCATCAAATTATTATTATTTTGTTGGACACGCTGTAGTGTACAATGCTTGGTGTGGTCTTCCTCTATAAACACCGCCGTAATACTGTTTTTTGAAAGAGCACACAAACAAATATTTTTTGTTGTGGCCGTATGCTCATGATTGACAACACTCCAAATCTTAAGAACAGAAAGTGGTGGTAAACAAAGTCCTAGATCATTGTGAAAACCAAATCAGCTAGTTAAATCCACTTTTTTGTAAATATTGACAGTACAATGCACCCAAAATTCAAAAGTTCATGGCGAAATATTATATTATCATTGGTGTCTGACTTTAAAATCAAAACAAAGAGTCTAATTGTACGGTTTTCCCTATATTGAGATTTTCGATTAAGTAATTGCAATAGACATGGTAGAGCAAGGCATAGATGATATCCCAACAAGTAAAGTCTGATTCGGTAGTGTGCCTGTGAGAAGAGATTAGATGATTCTTGTCACATCCACTGGTCTCATTTTAGAGCAATATCAAGTAATGTATACTGACAATATCCATGGTATTTTGGTAAAAAGTTATTTTTTCCATAAAAATCTAGAGATGGCCGTCATAATGGCTAATTTTTAATGGTCATCTGTAATGAAAACGTATAAATTCATTCACTAGACACTTTAGGTAATGTATTAATGGTTAACATTTTTTTCTACAATGATACACCGTTAACCTATTTTCGATTCAACTATAATTTATCTTAGAAGATGCTTATCCTTTATCATGATTACGCAGGGAAATGTAGATAAAGTTTTTTTTCCGCCTCTACCTACTGGCAATTGTATGAAAACATTATATAATTTTGATTTCATGGAACAGAAAAGGGAAGGTGGGAACATGACATCATGAGCCCAGGGGCGTAACAAGGGTCGGTGGCCGGGGGGGGGGGGGGGGGGGGGCAAGAGCCAAAAATTTCCCGGTCATATCATGGTATGAACAGGCAGTGGTGTAATGACGCAAACATTTTGAGGGGGCCAGATATGGCGTATCGGACAGAATTTTTCTTATTAAAAAAAGTTGCAAGTTAGCAGTATGTCGCATGTGCCAAAAACTGCTTAATATATCTCTTGAGCGAGTGAAGCGATTTGGAAAAACAATCACCTTTTCATGAGAATCTAGCTTTGATATATTTCTTGACACTTTATTCAGTAAATACCATATCTTACACTTTTCCTTTTTTGTTCTTAGTTGTAGAACTTTTGGGGGCCCAGGCCCAGCCATTCCATCTGTACGGACACCTCTTGATATCAAAGCCATTTTAAACCTTACAGATTGCCGCTAATTTTAATCAAATCGCGGGTATATACAGTATATAGCTTTTACGTAATGAACCAAACATTTTGAGGGGACACAACATAGCAATGTGGGAAAATTTGTTTTAAAAAAGTCGCCAGCTAGCAGAGCGAGCCCGAAAAAAAATGGCCTTTTGAAATGAAATTCAAATTATGTGACAGATTTTTTTGTATTCAGCAAATAACACATTTTCATTGTTTTCCATTCATTACGTTGCCTCCTATATGTTCCTTTATTTCCCCTTGAGTGTGGAACAAAGCCCCCCCCCCCTCCCTTGTACGCCAGTGATTAACGTAAAGCTTAATGTAGGAAGTGTCCATCGAGGGGGGCGTTATAGAGCCCTTTGAAGGTTACAGATGAAGCCCCTACTGAGTGGGGTCTGGGGCAAAGCCCCCGGTAGCTTTGGAGATTTAGCCAATGTAATGATTGCGACCGTTATTGGATAAAATTTAGCAAGCTTATAACACAGTTTTGTATGCAGTCAATCTTTTTCCTCGTTCTTTATTTTCAATCCTCGGCAGCCCGGTCGTGTTATTAAGTTCTTCTTTCTATTTTCTTGTCCCTTTTCTTTGTTTTCCAATTTAGCTTTTGGCTCATTCCATTCTACCTGCATTTCCCGCTTAGTAGGGCTATTTCGGAATGGTTATTTTTTTTCTCACATGTTATTCTTTTGTTCCTTTTCCCGCTTTTCTTCCGTTTTCAATTTTTTATCTTTTTTCTTAGTTTTCTTTTCACTTTTTCCCTTTCCTTTGTCCTCTTTTCCCCCTTTTCTTTCCCTTTCTTTCTCCTCCCTTTTCTCTTTTCCCGTTTTTTTTTTCATTTCCCCGATGAAATCCGCCAGGGGGCAGCTTGCCCCCCCTGCCCCATCTCCCGCCTGATAAGCCACTGCATGAGCCCAACCTATACATGTATTATGAAGGCATACGTATAACTGTTTTCATAATGCTTAATCAAAAATTCAATAACTTCGTTAATATTATATTATGCCATTTTTTATGACACTGCGTTTTGCGCAGTGAAATTTGATTTTTTATTTATCTAATACTTTTAACAATTTCCAGCCCGGAGTACCCCTTCAATAAATATATATATATATTACAGCATTGGTAATGGTTAAACAGCATTTTAAAAGAAAAATATAACCTCCGAGGGCGACATGGCCCTGGAAAGCGGGAGTGCATGCTAAGGATGCTGCGTGTATTATTCTCCATAGACAGCATGGGCAGCACCCCCGGAATTCTGGTAGTTGTGAAAAAATTGATGAATGTAACAAAAATTATCTTAATTTTTCATTGAAACTTTTTTTTTTGCTTGTCAAATTTCTCTGGAGCAAAATGACCTTCTTTTTCAATGCACCTTTTTTATTATTATTTTTTTTTGCTTGTCAAATTTACATCAGCACCCCTAGTCAAAAAATCGTTCCCAGAGCCCTGACCAGGTGACTAGAATAACGCACCAATGAACACTCTATAAAGGTATTTTTTAGATTTTGTCATAGCAATGTACTTGGCCAACTGTGGATGCATCGTTTTTGTGGAGCAAATGAAAAACACAACTGAAAAGAATAAATGAATAATCAAGACATGAACGTCAGTGCTTATCTCATTAATTATTAAACCGCCATATCACTTTTAGTACAAATGACCTTCATCTGATCATGCGCAGAATAGAACTCCGAACTGGCTTAGCCATAGTGATGGAAACATAAATTTGCCAAACTTGTGTCGTAATTCATTTTCCAGTGAATTACTCATAGTGCATATAGCTGTGAAATACAGCAATGGCGTTATTTTTCTTTTCATCCCGAAGTCGTTTGTCATGTCGGGTTATAAAGCGGCATTCTAATTTGACGTCGACTTCTTATTCGCCAAACCCACTTTCGATACCTGGCAAATTATGGACATCATCGGTCACACGTCAGAGTGACCAGTCCACTAATCTCTCCATCATGGATTCGCTCCCTGGCGTCCAACAACGACCTCCACTGGATCGTCGTCATCCATTCCGTTCATTGACGAGATCGTATTCAACTGCATACGCTACAGAGTCGATCACCTACCCATCTAGCTGGAAAGCCTATTCCGACGTCGAAATCAAAAGAATCGAGTTGGCTTCATCGAACGACAGACTGTACATAACATGGAACGATAACAATAGTACGACGTCGTCATCTTCCTCATCACCATCATTGTCATCATCGTCATCGTTTCCACTGATATGGCTTAGAGACAACTGTCGATGTCCGGAGTGTTTTAATGCTACAACGTTGAGTCGCATCGCCCCTTTTAGAAATATAAATGACAATAGCATCAAACCCAACGCGGTCTCGTTGTACGACGATCTAAAATCTGTAAGTATGATTAACATACTTCTAATTTATTCTTTGTATATTCTACTCATAAGTTGCCAATGACATAACAATTACACAAGCGGATCCATTTGGGGGCCAAAAGGGCCACCGCCTATTAGAGGCGCAAAAAATAAATAAAAAGAAAACCGGAAAGAAAAAAAAAACGAAAAAAAAGGAAAGAGAAGGGGAAAAAGTGAAAAAAAGAGGAGGGATGTCAATAAAAGTGAATGAAATACGGGAATGTGAAAAATGAAGAAAAAAAACCCAAATATTACAGGTCAGTTATAAAGATTTTGCATTGCCGGTTGAGGGAGATAATAATCTTTTCAAGAACATGAGGCCTAAAATATCAAGTTTTGAAGTCAATATGCACAAATTCTTCTGCTCGGACTCCGAGTTTTCATTATATTGAGATTTCGTGTTTTAGCCAGAGAAACATTCCGTTCATGGGTACAAAAAACTGCCGTATGTAAAAAAAAAAAAAGTTAAGTTAATGAATTCCATCAAGAAATCCTTGGAAAATCTCTTTTTCAGGTCAGTATATTTAATATCTTCAGTTCCCGCTTTGTATTTGCAATATCGAATAAGTTGTTTGGTTAGATACGCGTGTCGCTCATGATTACAAACAGTGCTTAGAATTGCCATTATTTTTAGGTCAAAATATACCCCCAAAATTGATCTTCAGTGGTTTGTTTGTAAGAATAAAGCTAAGTTAGTAAGCCCATTTGCTGTTAGTATACGAACTATCCTATCAAAACCGACAACAAAAATCGCTATGCCTTAATTCTCCCCTCATTTTTTATTACTCATTACGCCAATGATTGTAAATATTTTTTAATGAGAAGATATTCTATTAACGATCGTTAAAAGAGTAAGAGGACAGAAGACGGATGCAATCAATAAATTCTAACGAATTGAAGAAGCTCAGAATTCAAACGCTTTTGTTTCCCTTCTTAAGTTCGGGGGACGGTCATTTCATAAAACTGTCATAATAACAAAATTGCATTAACAGAGCATGGACCTCCATGAACAGAGTTACCAAATTATTTGTTTGTTTTTATTTGTTTTTATTTCCGTCATGAAAATTCATAACAACATGTGAATGAATACAAGGAGTATATACACATACATAATGATATAAATTCTAAACATTGTTTAAAAAAAGAAAGACAAAAAATAAAGCAAACCAAAGATAAAATGAGTTACCGGACATAAAAAAAATCGAGATTTAGACCTAAAAAACGGGACACTCTATTCATGTTTTGTAAATTATGAAAAGGATGAGTAATAAGGGATCTTACAACATTAATAATGCGAGGACAAAGCGCGAGCAGATGCGCGCGCGTGTTTCAGATTTAATCCTAAAATCTAGGCATTCTAAATAATCTTTTACCATGAAAATTAAAGCGAGCGCGAAGCGCGAGCTTAAAATATTTGATATTTCGATCTAAAAAAGGGTCAATTTCAGCTCTATATTTCAAGCACTTTGTAGGAAAATTGTGAGATGGATATTGATCTCACTTAACAAAGAGCTGATGTTTATTATTATTATTACTTTGAGTTTTGACATAGGACCGGGACATCCTTGGAACATGTCATCATAATTATGAAAATAATGACTGTCTTCCTATTCCTCTTGCTAGGCGCGAGATGAAAAAAAGCGACAATTCATTTATTAAATTAATATCTTATTCATTAATGCCTAATGAGGGCGCGAAATCTGATGATATTATGCCCTGAAAACGGGATAGTTCAAGCACTTTTGTAATTATAAATTGGATGCATCAGGTAATATTTTTAACCAGTAATGTGAGCGCATATTGCGAGCCTAATTTTTTTTCTCTGTCATGAAAATGGGATTTTTTGAAAACTTTATGGAATACACGAAAATAATAGGTACCTGATAAATCAAAATTTCCGAGAGCGCAGCGCGAGCAGAAAATGTTAATATTAAGACCATAAAACTGACATTTTTACAGAGCACTTTTTAAAAATAAATTTGAAAATCACACAAAATAATGAAAGTTCGATTTCCGAGATGAAATATTTTATATAGTTACATGAAAGATTCTTTTTATTTTCTAAGTCTTCCCCTCATCGTATTTTATTCACTCGTCTTCCTCCTCTTCTTATTTCTCCTCTCTTTTTCCCTCCCTTTTTCTTTGTTTTTTTTTTCTTTCCCTTTTTCCCCCTTTTTTGCTCCGCCAATAGGGGGGGGGGGGGGGGCGGGCCCCTCGGGGCCCCGCTCCTGGATCTGCCTATGCGTTTATGACCTGTCATTCTCTTACCTAGGTTAGCATCAACTGGTCAGACGGTCACGTGAGCCATTATCCGGCAAGGTGGTTACGATGTAACGCCTTCTCCGAGTCTGAACCGGACCCGCTAGCCGATATCCAACTCCAACTGTGGGACGCTTCGACGTGCCGTGATCGTATGCAAAAATTCGACTTCAATGACCTCCTGTCCGATGACCGTGCATTGTATGACATGTTGCTTGAAGTGAAGGTGCTCGGTATAGCGTTGATTGAGAATACACCCCTCAGATTGGGACAGCTTCACAGGCTAGGTGACAGAGTGGGCTTCCTTAATTTACCTAGCACTTACGGGTAAGATTACAGGTATAATTAAATTCAGGTCCGTATTTAGCCACGTGGGTGGGGGACAGGGCACGTCCCTCAACCCTCTCCCCCTAAAAAAAAAAATGCAAAAGATGTTGAATATTATCTTTAAGAAAACCCCATCCGTATACCCTTACAGGGAATTTATGTTAGAAAGTTCACCGTCTTGCATCTAAGTCCTTTCAAGTTAAATAAGCCCTGATATTTAAGAAGGTACAACCCATTTCACTAAGACCCCTCCCTCGGGGCGTCGCGTCGATCAATTAAATAATTTTGCCGCCCGCCCCCCCCCCCCTGAAAACACCAAAATCCTACTGCGGCCATGGTTATATACATTCCCAAAAGGTTGACGAAAAAATAACAAAATATAGTGCTTGAAAGTATACAGTCATATTCAAAACGTTTAGCAAATTTTGATTCCGTGCTACAAAGTTTTATCCAGTATCATCTTCAATCTAGTTGTATATACATCATGTATCATCCTCAAAATATGATAACAGATCATATATGCAAACAACTGCGTCATTATTCATCTATTGTTTCATATTCCTTAAAAGTACTTTTCAAGGTCATTGTAGTAACATGGTATTACGGTAGCAGTACCATATGCCAGTCAATCAAGTGCCATAAAGTACCATAGAGAACTGAAAGTACCACGAAGTGCAAGGAAGGTATAGAGAACTTATCACAACTGTCGAAATGCGTTGAACTGTTAATGAGTTCATTGGATTTCGTGATCATGAACGAATGTGACGTTGACAATGTCACGCCCACGAAGTTCCACAAAATGGCTGTCTAAATCGCGACGACGAGGACTGCCCTCTCGGAATCGCTAGAGGGCTGGAGCGTTGTGGCCCAGTGGATTAGTCTTCGGACTTTGAAACAGAGGGTCGTGGGTTCGAATCCCAGCCATGGCGTAATTTCCTTCAGCAAGAAACTGATCCACAGTGTGCTGCACTCAACCCAGGTGAGGTAAATGGGTACCGGTAGGAAGTAATTCCTTAAAAAGCTGTGTGCGCTATGAACGCCTAGCTTAGCCGGGTAATATAGAAGCGCCTTGAGCACCTAACAAGGTGGATATGTGCGCAATATAAATACCCTATATTATTATTATTATTATTAAATGTTGAAAACCAATTAAGGTTTGGTGTCTACCATGACAACCGGGGTAAGGATTTTTTGATGAATAGAACAGAACCGAGCAGAAACCGAAACCCAGCTCATCCATAACGACAGCTGATAAAAATATTAAATAACCAATTAATCACGACAACTGTCTAATATCCCTACCTCTATATTAAAGGACAAGTCCAGCTCAACAACAAGTTGATTTGAATAAAAAGAGAAAAATCCAACAAGAATAACACTGAAAATTTCATCAAAATCGGATGTAAAATAAGAAAGTTATGACATTTTAAAGTTTCCCTTCATTTCACAAAACAGTTATATGCACATCCTGTCTGGTATGCAAATGAGGAGACTATGACGTCATCCACTCACTATTTTTTTTTTTATTACATGAAATATGAAATATTTTATTTTTCTCCTCATTGTCAAGTGATACAATGATTAATTCCTCCTTGAACATGTGGAATTAGCATTGTTTAATACTATATGTTCAGTCAAGTTGGTCCTTATTGTCAAATCTATAAAAATGACATATTGTATAATTCAAACAATAAAAAACAAAAGAAATAGTGAGTGATGGACATCATCGAGAGACTCACCTAGTTATGCATATCACTGTTTTGTGAAAAATAACCGAAACTTAAAAATGCCATAACTTTCTTATTTAACATCCGATTTTTATGACATTTTTTCAGCACTATGGTAGTTTGATTTTTCTCTATTTATTCAAGTCAGCATTTTCCTAGGGTGGACTTGACCTTTAATGGAATATCAATTTGTATACATTACAAAATTATAAATTTAATACTAGTTGATTTTCATGGAAACAATTTTGAATATATCAAGTGTAAGTTTAAATATTATTTCCACAAATAAATGATTCAAAAATCCTAACCTTAGATTACGCAATTGTCAAAACTATAAATATAAAGGGGTTTTCCTTTAATACAGACGTAGTTTTCATGACAAAATCTGCATTAATACACCAAGGAAGTATCAATTTCACAGGAATTAAAGAAATAGCATTAACACATTCCATAAAATATTATTTTCAGTTTCAAAGTAGAACACTCAAACTGGAAATAATTTCTCATCCAATTCATAAAGAAATCTTTGATAACTCATTCAGGAAAATTACACATAAAATATGGGAAAAAACATATATAAGAGTGTTTTTTATTCAAACTTTATAGAACGAACACAAAAATATCAAGAAAACTAGTATTAGGAAAAATCATTTTTTACTTACATAATCTCCATATTAAAGGTGAGTTGCGAGGAGCATTCTCCCGGCCTGGATGCCGGAGAACATGATGCCACTATAGATTTGCAGCGCATCCTAGCTTTTTCAAACTTCTCCTCTCACAAGCACAGCATGGTTCTGTCTTGACCAGATCTTGTGGACAACTGACTCCACCCAAGCTCGATCAGTCAAACTCATACACACATTCATGCACACAGTACTTGATCAAGTATGAGCAGCGGCGTAACAGGGGTCGGTGGCCAGGGGGGGCAAGAGCCAAAAATTGCCCGGTCATATCATGGAACAGGCAATGGCGTCATAAGGCAAACATTTTGAGGGGGCGATATGGCGTATCGGACCAATGTATATATAAGCGAGCGAGCGAAGCGAGCGAGCAAATTTTTTGACATTTTTATTGCAAAAAGATAGATTTTGACATAATGTTAAAAAGATGATATCATATTTCACACTCCTCTCTTTTCTTTTTTCTCTCTTTTTTTGTATGCCATGGTGAACAGGATTTTTGTTATGATTGTGGGCATCAGGGCGAAGCTCTATATGCTCGAGGGGGCCGAGTATGGCGCTTCTGGCAAGAAGTAGCTTAATATAGGTCCCGAGCGAGCGAAGCGAGCGAGATAAAAAAAAATCACCTTTTCATGTGAATCTAACATGAAGATAGATTTTAACGTGATATTCAGAAAAATATAATACACTTTCCTTTCTTTCCTCTTTTTTTTTGTTTGGTTGTAGAACTTTTGGGGCCATGGTCCAACTCATTCATATAACAGTGCTTTATGGGTGGGGTCCAGGGCAGAGCCCCGGAACCTCTTGATATCAAAGCCATTTTAAACCTTACAGATGGCCACTTATTTTAATCAAATTGCGTGTATATTTATATAGCTTTAACACAACACATAAATTCAATGTAGTTGTGTATCGTAATCATCCAAATATTGTGAGGGGCACACCATAGCAAATGTTGGAAAATTTGTAAAAAGTCGCCAGCGAGCGAAGCGAGCCAGAAAAAAAATGGCCTGTTAAAATGAAATTCTAATTATGTGATAGATTTTTACATCATTATAGCAAATATCATGTCATATATTTTTTTTCATTCATCTCATTTCGCTGCCTCCTTTATTTTCTTTTATTTCCCCTTGGCTGTGGAACCACCCCCATTACACCAGTGCTTCAACGTAAAGCTTAATGCAGGAAGGGTCCATATAGGGGCCCGTTATAGAACCCATTAAAGGTTACAAATGAAGAGCCCCCACTGCCCGGGGTCTTGACTCTAGGACAGAGCCTTTGGAGATGCGGCAAGTTTATGATAGACTTTCATACGACATTATGCTATATACCATCAATTTTTCTTCCCGCTCGTTATCTCAATCCTCGGCAGCCCGGTATAGTACGTTATCTTGTCCCTATTCTTTATTTTTCCTATTTAGATTTTGGCTAATTCCATTCTGCCTTTATTTCCCGCTTTTGTTTGCCTTTTTGTCATCTTTAATTTATTTCCCTGTCTTACTAATCATGCTAATGTATTATATCGGGGCGGATTGTTCTTTCTCACTTGTTCTTTTTTCCTTCCTTTTCCCGTTATCTTTCCGTTTTCCCTTTTTTATGTTGTTTCTTAGTTTTCTTTTCCCTTTTCCTTTCCCCTTCCCTTTCCCCTTTCCCCTTTTTCTTTTCTTTCCTTTCCCTTTCCCTTTCTTCCTCCCTTTTTTTTCTTTTTCCCGTTTTTATTTTTATTTTCCCGGTGAGCTCCGCCAGGGGGGGCAGCTTGCCCCCCCTGCCCCCCCGCCTGTTACGCCACTGAGTATGAGGATCAATTGCACATAAGTAACATGCTATTCAAGGTGTGCACCCGGCCTCGCTAGCCTAAAAAGAATTCTTGTCCCCTATTAAGTGCACACAGGTTCCTATCAAAATGGTTTCCAAGGCTGAATTCCTGTTACATTGCGACAATGATTATTGCCCAGAACAGCACACATTGATCCCATGTGGGGCCCACATAATGTTGTTCTGGGGTAAGCGTGGAGCGTTGTGGCCCAGTGGATAAGTCTTCTGACTTTGAAACAGAAGGTCGTGGGTTCGAATCCCAGCCATGGCGTAATTTCATTCAGCAAGAAATTTATCCACATTGTGCTGCACTCGACCCACGTGAGGTGAATGGGTACCCGGCAGGATTAATTCCTTGAATGCATGAGCGTGGAAAGGCAGCTCGAGCTAAAGTCTGGGTAATAATAATAATAACATCGCGCCTCGGAATAGAATATTTCTAGATAGATGGCGCTATATAAATGCCTATTATTACAATTATTAATCTTTATCCAGATTGCCCAGAACAACACATATGGGGCCCACATGTGTCGTTCTGGGAGGATTTCTATTCAGCTTGCCTATAGAACAACACATTTAGGGCCCATGTGATGTGAGGCCCACATGATTTGTTCTGGGATGATTTTAATGCCCAGAACATAACATATGGGGCTCATGTGTTGTTCTGGGATGATTTACATCTGGATATTGCCCAGAACAACACACAAAGGTCCATGTGGGGCCGCATATGTTGATAATCTGTATTCAGATCGCCCAGGAGCCCACATGTGTTGTTTTGGGATAACCTCTATTCAGATTGCCCAGAACAACACATATTGGGCCCACATGTGTTGTTTTGAGAAGATTTGTATCTGGAGATTGCCCAGAACAAGTGGGGCCCACATATGTTGTTTTGTGATAATCTCTATTCAGATTGCCCAGAACAACACAAATTGGTCCCATATGGGGCCCACATGTGTTATTCTGGGGTGATTTCTATTCAGATTGCCGAGAACAACACATTTAGGGCCCAAGTGGGGCCCACATGTGTTGTTCTGGTAGGATTTCCATCTGAAGCTTGCACATAATAGGGCCCATGTGAAGCTCACATGACTTGTGTTTCTCTGGGATGTTTTCTGCTCAGCATTGCCTTTATAACATATAATATGGGACCCATATGGGTGGGCCCGGGATGATATCTATTTGAATCTACCATATGGGTCCCATATGGTATTCATGTGTGGCATATGGGTCCGAGTCAGCCCTGATGAATCCCACATCGGCCCCAGATGTTTTGCTACCTGGGATTACACATCTGCAATGAAAAATCATTATGTTTGATATTACGTCTTTACTGCGCGCCCCGGAAACAAGGACATCCATATTTCATGTATTCAGAGGTAGATTAACATTATACACTTTGAAAAAGTCCGGGAAATTGAAAAGTATTCGACGTGGGGAAAATGTTTAAATATATTTTTGGGTTTAGGTCTCATCGATCAAATGAAAGTAAAAATTTTGACAGAATGTTACACTTGAGTGAGCACTGTCCATTATTGTAAAGCTCGCAGAAATGCTCGTTTTCACGCTGTGTCAAGGGAAAAAAGGCGAAAACAATCTGACCGTTCGGTACATTTCTTATGCATTTTTAGCGAATTGAAATATAACAGATACATTAAAAAATTTGGTAACAGCTTTGGCACCCAAAATGAATTAACATTTTAACCCCAGGTAAGCACAACCTTTACCTTTTTGTGCCAGCTGGATCTGAGGACATAACTTAACGTAAACAAAATTTTACTTCAGACATCTCCAGCATTCTTTCACTAAGTTTTTATCATTAAAAGTGGGACCATATTTCATATTCATTTAATACTTGTTTCTACACACTATTCCCAGGTGTGTCAATAATTAACAAAATCGAAAATCATGCCCCAAGTCATTTTTCTTGTGAATCACAGCTCCGTCTTAAGCAGATCATCGCGATGGCCTCAGTTTGTGAGGAGCGGGAGGGCGCAAAGGCGCTCTACGGAGTTCTTTGGGCAAGGAAATAAGTTAAAAAGGTATCTTCAAATCAATCTTCCTAGCTAAAGTCCATGTGTTTCTTTATAATTTACGCCTACTTTTATTCATATAACTGTTTCCAAGTTCTGCGCAAATCATATTCACGAACTCTTCAAAAGTAAGTTGTGCTCACTCAAGCGGAAAGATTTTTCGACAGTTATATATCGTCATTTGTTTATTGTTATTCAGGGCCCCATGAAAGACCACTGCTTATTGGTGAATGGGCTACTCTATCAAAATATCAGAAATAAATACATAAATAAATTTGCTAAAAGAGATCTGTACTTATGTATAAATGTGGGGAAAAAACTACAGGATATTGCAAATATATAAGTTTATAGGATTATTTTTAAGTGTAAACTTTTTTAAACGCACTGTATACATGGTATAGTGAGAGTTTAACATCTTCTTTGATTTGGGACAAAATTCACGCATAGAAGACTACAATAAATAAAAACTGAGGCCTACCATTTGTTCAAAAACTCCCGAGTGAATCTGGATCAAAACTTATTTACATTCTCTTGGGGATCAACTACTTGGTTTTGTATTTTCAAAGAAATGCATAATCAATGTTTCATTTTGTTTTATCGAAAGTGAAACATTCCAGGTCCAAGGTAAAGTAGGCGCCAGCAATGCAGCGTACCTCGCCACGGATCTACCGCTACACACAGACCTTCCCTACTACAACAATCAACCTGGGGTAAGTCAGGGACACCTCTTACAGACAAGGGGAAAGTGATAGCTATAATCAGATTTCCCTGTTTTGTGTATAGCTATACACATTTATTGTATAAAATAACTCGAGCTGCTGTCACAGGTGCCGAGACAAGGTACCAAAAATGGGGAAAAGCCAAATGGGTTATAACCTTTATCATCATCTGCAATATCCACTGAAAATTGTCCTTTTTGTAAAATAGACTCTGGTTATTTGACTCAATCCGCCTCTTCAATCATTCTGTGGTAGTTTGATGAATCTTGTCTTCTGAAACTGCAGGTTGAGATGCTTCACTGCATACAGCAAGCCGATCTTGAAGGGGGTGAGAACAACCTGGTTGATGGGTTCAATGTCGCCGAAGACATCAGGAAGTCCTCGCCCGATTCGTACGATGTCCTCACGAAACAAATCCTGGAGTTTTACGATACTGGTACAGACAGCGTAGGGGAGTTCTTCCAGCACTCCCGACATTCTGTTCTCCGGTGCGTTCAATATTCAGTGCCTTTCAGTTTTTGTTAAATAATCATGGATATCCAATGTTGAGGCAATTTTTTTTTCTAAAAGTTCCAAGCAAACAAGGGCTTTCATAGTACCCAAAAGCCCAGGGATGATCCCGGATTATCCAAAAGAGAGGGGGGCACATTTTTCCGAGGAAAAAGGGGTCTTCATTTTCAAGGGGGGCACACTTCTGTTTTAACGACATTTTTACATTACAAATTTTAACTGTGTCTCTCATTCTTTATTTTTGCTTGATTAACAGATTGAATGGGAAAAATGAAATAGACCAAGTAACATTCAGCGATCACGGACGGAGCGCAATGACCCGGATGCAAGTTGATGACGTCATCAAGACATACAAAGCCCTGTCGTTTTTCACCGCCCGACTTTATGCCCCTGGAAACGTCTTCGAATACACGATGAAAGATGGTGAGAATCGCTGGCGTATAGATTGGGGGCTATGGCTCCCCCCCCCCAAAAAAAAAAAAAAAAAATCCACGACCAAGAAAAGGATGGAAAAGAAAGGGTTAAGAGTGAAATATCCTATTTATTTGCTAACTTTGATATTGTCAAATCATTTATCACAAAATTGACTTTCCGTATTAAAAATGTATAAAAGATTTGCCACGTAAACCATTTTGTCATTGATGTAGAATATAGATATAAGTATCTAAGATTAAGATAAGCTGCTTCCAGAACGGAGACAATTGAAAGACCACTGAAAGACTTAAAATTGTTGAGGTCTTACAGCGGTCTTAAAGATCACTGAAATTTGTCATCTCTGTGGAATGGCTCAGAAAGACCCCTCAAAGAACTCTGAAAGACTGATGGATATTTCTTGTCTTGACTCGTGTAAGACCTCAAAGACCATTGTATGTTCATTGAGAGACCTCTGAAAGATCAACCAGAATTCTTGGTCTTTCAAAGGTCTTTCAGCGGTCTTGTTCTCTGTGGAATGGGGGTTTAAGCAAGCAAAGATATTGTACCCGAGCATTATAGACATTAGAAGCCGGTATTTCTATTTTCATTATTATGTTTGTCATGCAAATAGAACTCACTTGACTGGAACATGTTCTTAAGTTATAAGTCAGCTACATGACGATATATTATTTAGCACAAGAAATGATTACCAGTCGTGAGTGAAGTCACTCGTAATTTACGAACAGCATGGTAAAAACTTATAGAAAAGAATCTACTCATTTTGTATTTTATTTAAACCCCCATTCCACAGAGAACAAGACCGCTGAAAGACCTTTGAAAGACCATGAATTCTGGTTGATCTTTTAGAGGTGTTTCAATGAACCTACAATGGTCTTTGAGGTCTTACACGAGTCCTGACCAATCTTTCAGTGGTCTTCGTGGTCTTCATGGGCTCCAAAACTTTTTGAAACGGTTCAAAACAGTCTTACAACGGTCTTACAGGAAAATGGTCTTTCAGTGGTTTTTCAGCAGTCTTTCAGCGGTCTTTCGATGAACTTTCAAAGGTCTTCATAGTCTTTCAATGATCTTTCGGCAGTCTCTCAAGATTTTTGCGAAGATCACTGTAAGACTCATGAGAGATCATTCAAAGATCCTTGAAAGACCAGGCAAAGTCCATGGAAAGAATTCTGAAAGATCACTTGTTGCATAAAAGATTTCTGAAAGACCATTGAAAGATAAGGGACTACTCTAAGACCAGTAAGACAAAAAATATTCATCAGTCTTTCAAAGTTCTTTGAGGGGTCTTTCTGAGCCATTCCACAGAGATGGCAAATGTCAGTGATCTTGAAGACCGCTGTAAGACCTCACCAATTTTAAGGCTTTCAGTGGTCTTTCAATGGCCTCCGTGGAATGGGGGCCTTATCTAATGACGGTTAAAAAGCCTGCTTTCAGCTAGAAGCTGCTTTTCAGCAAGGCCGTGAACAACTGATAATAACAAAATAATACAAAAATGAAAATGAGCTTACAAAATAATAACAACGAAAACATAATATGACAAATATGAATAAAATACAATTAGTAAAAGCAAAATTGAAGTAAACAAAAATGAAAAGTAAAAAAACGAAATAATATACAAATTGATATCAAAATCAAACATTAATATAAACAAAAATGAGGGTAAGTTGATATTAAACAGTATCTACGGGGGTGGTCGGGGGAGGGGGATTGAATTAAGAAAGTGATATGAAACGTGCAAATGTAGTCGGTTTTTTTTTTCTAATCGGGTGGTTGCGGATAGGTTATTGAATAATTTAGAAGCTGAATAGAGGGGGCTGTTTTGAGATAATTAGAGTGAGGCTTTGGTAACTGAATTTGTCGGTCTATGTTTCTTAGAAGATATTCTCGTGATTTAAAGGGATGGTCCAGGCTGGAGATATTTATATTTCAATAAATAGAGTAAAATTCACAGAACAAAATGCTGAAAATTTGATCAAAATTGGATAACAAATAGCGAAGTTGAATGTTAAAGATTTGCATTATTCCAGTGAAACAGTTCTAGGTATGTCTTCATGAATATTCATTAGGTGGGCTGATGATGTCATGTCCCAACTTGTTCTTTGTATTTTATTGTATGAAATTAAGTTTATTTAAAAAAAAATCCTACATCATAATGGAGACACATCGTTTACACATGTATGAAAAAATGAAACGATTATAGAAAAAGGGAAGTGGTGATATGACATCATCAGCCCACCTAATGAATATTCATGACGATGTGTATATTTGTTTCCACAAAATATTGATGAACATTAAAATTCAATAACTTTGTTATTTGTTATCCGATTTTGATACATTTTTAGCATTTTGCTCTGTGAATTTTGCTCTATATATTTAGATATAAGTATTTTCAGCCCGGATCATCCCTTTAAGTGTGATTCGAGTACAGAGTACAGATGGAGCTAGATTATTGACCAATTTAAAAATGGTAAATATTGACTGATTGACACATCTCTTGTTGAGTTGATCAAACTTCAAAATGTCATATATATATTCGCTGTACTAAATCGACTGTTGATTTCTAAGACAGATTTCAGTGCCCTGTTTTGTAGAACTTATAGACGATTCAGTTGGCTTTTATTGCCATATCTTCAGATGCTACAACAGTAGTCAAATATCGGTTGGATCAAAGCCTTGTACAGCATAAGAGATTTTTTTAGTATATAATATCGAATATGTATAAAAGAATAAAATGTCAGTAAAACTTTTTTTCCGAACACTGCCAATTTTGAGGGTCCAGGATAGGGAGCTGTCTATTTTTACGCCAAGATATTTACATCGGGTTACCCTTTGCATTTGTATTTTTGTATCATCAAATAGACGGAGCTTTCCTTTAGATCCTAATAACATAAATGGACACTTATCGATGTTGATAAATAGTTCATTATTTGAGAGCCATCTAGAAATCAACTTTAAGTCTCTTGTTATAGTCATTTCTAAATCTCTGGGCTCTTTAAACGCAAAGTAAATGCATGTATCGTCTGCATACAAAGAGAGGGAACATTGTTCTACGGATCTGACCAAATCATGTAGAGTGATTATAAAGAAGAGGGGGCCTAGGATACTCCCCTGAGGCACTTCGTTTTCTACTATACGGAAGCCTGACATGTTAACCTTTGACAACCGTTGATTGCTGCCTACCATAGAAATAATCGCGAAACCATTTTGCTGCATCCTGGTTAATCCAAAGTAAGATAATTTCTTACAATTCAGACGAGATCAATAATTTATCAAATGCCTTCTCCAAGTCCATAGTAACCATACCAATAACGTAACCTTGATCATTTTGTTAGCAAAATCATCAGTAATATTTAACAAGGCGGTGGTCGTTGAGTGGCCTGGATGAAAACCAAGCTGGCATGGATCGAGCAAACTATTATTTGACATCTTTTCTAAGACTTTAGACAATACCGCGGGAGTACAGATATTGGTCTATAGTTTGACGGATAAGTATTGTCAACGCTTTCGAAGCTTGGCGTTACACGAGCCCTTTTTCATGCATCGAAAATCCTCCCTGTGCACAGAGAAGTATAGACAATATGTGTCAATGGGATAATGATGTAGTCAATAACTTCTTTAATTACACATGCTGGAATTTGATCCAGGCCAGTTGCCTTAATTATTACTTGCAATTTTATTGATGTGTATTTTAACATCTCGAATTGAGATCGGCTTACTTAAACTGATAGTGGTGTATTGATCCATTTTGTCGTCGAAGGTAAACATTTTTTTTTGTGTTTAGCTGCCATGTCAACAAAGTGATCATTTTAAGCGTGTAGCCATTTCCTCAAATCCCAAAAATATCTTCACCCTTAAAGGACAGCTTTTGTATTAACTTCATGTGTATTTTTTTTAATTAGGAAGCATACATCGTAGAGTCGTGACCAGGATATTAACATCAAATTATTTCTTTTACTTTTAATAGGGGAAATGTTGATCATGGATAACTACCGGGTTCTTCACGACCGAAAATCGTTCACCATGAATCCAGGTTCAGCTAGACATCTTGAGGGAGGCTACTTTAACTGGGATACGGTCATGTCTAAACTTCGGGTACTCAAGAAGAATCTAGATGCAATGTAGTATAGATCGACGACATCGAGCCGCCATCCTAGAGGCTGAAGAAACTACCTCGCATGCGTTGGTGATCTGCAAGCAGATCTGAAGAGCTGATCTGCATCTCTAACAACTCTGTTTACGCGTTTTCCTATATCCTCTGAAGGAGGGCGCTATTAGATCATGACGTCACATAAGGTCGATATCCAGATGGCTCCAGGAACAGAATGATAATGTTATCAAACATAAAATTTTACGAATCCCACCAAGGCCTATAGCGTCCTTTGGCAAGATGTCAATCCACACTCTGCCACTCTCTATTCAGGTGTTCCATTGACGAGTGGATACCATGCGCGACCATGTGGTCTCGAAAAGCACCCTAAACACGTATTTTCCATATTCTGAAAATGCATTGGCGTCTGAAACCCTACCCTTAACAAGTATTGGAAACAAAATGATACTCTTAGCAAGTATTCCCTGAAATGAACCCCTAAACAAGTACAGCGATATTTTATTATGTCACGGGTCCGTCGATCGTCGGTTTTACCTTTACACACCGGTTTAGTACGGCCCCACCTTCCACATCTCTTGCAAATCGGACTCTTAAACACGTAGTGTTGGGGCAAAAAGGACATCCTTTATAAAACATTTTAATTTTGTTTTATCATCCCCGCAAATTTGACCCTAAACACGTAGCTTTCCAAGCGAAATAGATACCCTTTTTTCATCATTTTTGTGTTTTTGACACCCTTATCACGTTACGTACGTAACGTGCCCTATCTTGAAAAAGACATCCTTTTTACGTGTTTTTTGGGTCGCGCATGGTATTTACTCGTCAATGTAAGTGGCCCCCCCGGGATGGGTACCTGCAGGGTAGGATGCAAAAGCCTAGTATGCCTTGCAATGGAGTCTTGAAACATGTCTCGGAATCATCCCCAGGGAGTGGAGAAGGGGTGTACATTGAGTGCGGATATGCCAGAATCTGATTACCAGGATAATATATCTGTAAAGCGCTATATATTAATCGTTAGATAAAAGCGGATTGTTATTATTATCACTAGTAGTGGTAGTAGTAGTAGTAGTAGTAGTATGACCATTATTATTCATTAGTGTTAGTAAAAGTAGAAGTAGCATGATGTTATAAAATTATTGTCATTATTATTATTGTTACTTTAGTATTATCATTGACTACTATTATCATTATTATTATTGATATCATTATCATTATTATTATTCATTATTTTTTACGAATTTCGTCTTGTAAAAAATTATAAATTCATGGTAGATTGTCATGCTCGTATCAAGGCCCTGTGAGTTACACAACTTGTTTAGTTCGGTATGTATTTTATTAGACCTACTCATTAACGATGACTGCTTTCTTGAAACATAATAATATGTTACCCTGGCTCTAACTGTCGGATCCATTGTCATAAGTACAATGGTGTGCAATTGACCCCTCCCCCCCAAAAAAAAATAATAATAATAATAATAATAAATAAATCAAAATCTATATTTAAAAAAAAATATATATATAATAAAAATTGATAAATAGATTTAAAAAAATAATAACAATTAACGAACTTTGCCAATTAATTAATAAAAAAAAATTAAAATTGAAATGAATAAAGAAATTAATAATAAAAAATGAATAAACTCCTCTATTTCATATTACATTTTCATTTTCATATCCCCCTCCATCAAAAAAGCACAATACCTTGCGAGGCCTGCTTGAGAGTCATGCAACTGTGAGGTTTAAAAAAAGTTCCCTGTCATTTTATTCTAATGTCAATTCAATTTATTTTTTTAAATTTCAATGTCAGTAGAAATAAGAGATCATTGCGTCTACGTGTTGAGATAATTATACAAACAAACGGATCTATATATATACTAGTCGCAGGGGCGGATTTTCAAACAGGGGGCACAGTTTCCCAAGGAAAATTCGACAAGCAAGAAAAAAGAGGTTGTCCAGCGTAAAATTTGAGAAGCGAATAAAAGTCCTCACTTTTTATGAACGAGTAAACGACATATTCCCATTCAAAATATTTGCTGTGACTCTCAAAAGGGAGGGGCACACTATTAGATGAACGAGATATTTACATTAAGATATTGACTATGGCTCTCAAAGCGGGAGGGAGGGCAAGGGGCGGAAATGCATACCCCCACCCCCCACCCCCCGGAACCGCCACTGACGAGTAGGATGATACCATTAACCTATCCATGATGATACAACGAATAGTTGACGTAAAACATTGAAATGCTATAAACTGTTGTAATTGCTGCCATTCTAATGATGTTTCTTGAGATCATTAGGACAATATCCATCAGACGTTGTGCTTAATTTTTAAAGGGGAAGCTCACTACGAAAAAAAAACGTTTATTGTGAACATTTTGACGTCATATGCGAACAGCTTTCCCATACATCGTGATAGTAAAATAATCAAGAAATTTTCATTTTCTTTAAAGAATAAAAATCATTTTTATTTTCCCTTCAAATAATATCAACAGACAAATTATTTTACACCCGCTCCTGAAAGAAAACATTGTCATCATGAACTATTGAAAAAATGAAATTTTTGCATTTTATATTTATACAGAACATATAGGGCGGTTGCTCGTATGTGACGTCATAAATCAAAAACTTAAGATTCTAATAACTTTCTTAATCTTTAATAGATTTTCCTCAAACCATCACCAATCGTTTTTCATTAGTATTTTTACTATTTTTACAACAAATTTTTCTTCAGAGTATTTAATGCACGGAGATATATCCGGCTTAAATTGACTTTCACCATCATGGAACTATTAACACAGATATCTTCCATGCTTGTAACAGTGGTTATCGAATGTGAGGAATTTCACCCTCCCTATACCCATTTACACCTGGCAAATACAGATTTATGTCTGAACGAAAGATAACGGACATCGGTATATCTGAAAATTTGAAACATTTTTTAAACATATGAAACATATCGATTGGTTGTCTGGTAGTGTTGACGACTGTCTTAGAGAGTGTCTGTCGCCAGAGGAGTGCACCATGCACACACGATTCCTGAACTGAAGTTTCCTAAAATAAGAAATAGAGGGGAGTTAAATGGAGCATCACAACAGAGAAATGTGGAATTAAAGGGGAAAGCTCACCCTGATATTTCGTTTAAATAAAAAAAGAAAATATATACATAACAATTTTGATGAGGGTTTGATGAAAATAAGTCAAAGCTCCTTCATAATGACGTGTGATATAAAATCCCCCAAATGCAATTTTCTTAGGAATTGGAAGGTGATTTTATTTGTGCAGTGGATATCATCAGACACATCATTTTCTACACTCTTCCATAAGAAAAAAATATTGTATCAACCATATTTTATTGCAAAACTTGAACTTATTGTAACTATATTGTACTACATGTCGGGAAGCTGCTTGCATAAAAATGTTATAAATTCAAAACTTAAAAATTTGAATATTTGGATGGATTTTCATTAAAACTTCACTATTGTTTCTCTATTTTGACCGCTTTTATTAAATCAACTTATGGTCAGAATGATTTGAACTTCCCTTTTAATTCCATTTAAATAATATTGAAAATTACCTTAATTATTTGAAGGCTAGTACAGTGATACTCTTATCCTTTTCTTTTTATCTCCCCGATTCGTTAATCCTATGATTTCTTATCCCAATATCCTATCCTGATTAGTTTTATCGTGGTATATAAGTGGTTATATCCTGAAAATGTTTTTAATGTTCGATATCAATTCCATTCTACTTTGGACTTCCATCTATCCCCCCCCCCTCTTACTTTCTTTTTCCGAACTCCAGTTACACCAGATCTGTTTAATCAAATATATTTTAATTTCCAATTTCTATTACAAGTTTATTTAGAATGCTCCTTTCATATTACTGTTCAGCACCGAGGTGTTAATTTTTTACTATATTTTTGCAGTGGTATTTTTTATAATGCATCTCAAGGTCTATCTATTTAATCTATTTAATCATTTTTTAGTATTCCCTTTGCAACGTGTAATACTTTGTGTAAGAGTATTTATATATTTGATTTATGTCTTGGGAGCGGCATGTGTGGGGGTTCTTGCCTTGGGGCAACAGTGATGAATTTCGCTTTTGTGCCCCCTGACCCACATGCCGTTCCCGCATTTCTTTGCATGGTCATGTACTGCAATTGTTTTTTTCTGATGAAATGTGTATATACTTTTTTATATTGGTCGAATAAATAATAATAATGATAATAATTGCCGGTTTAGTGGGTTACATACAGTGGCGTAACTACGGGGGGGGGGGGGCATGGGGGGGCACGTGCCCCCCCAATCGGCTGACAAAAAAAGAAAACGGGGAAAGGAGAAAAAGAGGGAGAAAGGAAGAGAAACGTACTGGGGTAAGAAAAAATTATTGTTCATTATGATGTTATATTAAATTATAATTACATAAGAAATATTTTTTTCATAACTTTATGAAAAATAATTCACTCAGGACCTGTGTATTCATTGTTCCTGGTGCTCGCATTGTCTGTTTAACGAGATATATAATCCTGTTGTACTAAAACCTCCCGTTTTCAAGTCAATATACACCAAATATATTTCCTCGCACTTCGAGATATTATTGTTTTATGTACAAGAGTATGCTTCGATCTTTTTCATGACTGCCCCATTTTAAGGTCTTAATATGAAACATTTCCTGTCCGTGCTTATGTTTGCATTAGTGGATTGGTGAGATATGTCTGCTCTCCATGAATTCCTAGAATCATTCCTTAAAATGTCCCTTTTTCTGATCTGAATATCAAAAAAATTCAGCTCGCGCTTCGCGCTCGCATCATTTGGTCAGTGAAATACGTATGGTCTTAGTGAATTCCTACAAACAAGCCTTAGAATGCCCCTCTTCAGGATTTAATTTCCTAAATTTTAAGCTCGCGCTTCGCGCTCCCAATATTTGATTAGTGAGATGTGTATAATGATTATTATAATTACTCCAAGTGCTTAATGCGTTTAGATGTAATTCTAACAAAATCAGCAAGAGCTTGGCACTTGCATTAGATGACTATGGTGAGATATGTATACTCTTAATGGATTCCTAAATTATAGTCCTTAAAATCTCCCTGTTTGAGGTCAATATATACAAAAATGTCAGCTCGCGCTTCGCGCTCGCATTGTTTAGTGAGAGAGGTACGTATCATGATTACAAAAATTTGATTATAATGTCCCTTTTTGGGTCTGAATATCAAAAATTTTCAGCTCGCGCTTCGCGCTCGCATTATTTGATCAGTGAGATACATATCCGTTTAATGACACTGTCCTTAAAATGTCTCTATTAGGCCAGTATAGGTCTATCTGTCAACTTAGCGCGCTTCGCGCGCTCACTTAGTGGCTCAAAATTTTTGCTGGTGCCCCCCCCCCAATGCCGTGACCCACGGTACGCCACTGGTTACATACATCCATTGACGTTCACAATATTCAACTTGCATTTCGGTGACATGAGGCATTGCCATGCCAACCCACTTTTTAACTAATGGGTTCTAAATGTAGAAGCTCTGCTTTTTTTGTAAATTCTTTCATTTTCCACGACACTTGAGACATTTTTCAACAAAAAGAATATATATATGGAGCGTTGTGGCCAAGTGGATTAGTCTTCGGACTTTGAAACAGAGGGTCGTGGGTTCGAATCCCAGCCATGGCGTAATTTCCTTCAGCAAGAAACTGATCCACAGTGTGCTGCACTCAACCCAGGTGAGGTAAATGTGTACCGGACGGTATAGGAAGTAATTCCTTAAAAAGCTGTGTGCGCTATGAACGCCTAGCGCTGCTTAGCCGGGTAATATAGGAGCGCCTTGAGCACCTAACAAGGTGGATATGTGCGCAATATAAATATCCTATATTATTATTATTATTATATAAATATATATTCAGATTTTCTGTAAATGTAAGCCTAATGATTGGACATTGTTAATTGAAAAGTTTTTTTTTTTTTTTTCAAAAGCCTTGAAAGCTCAATTAAAAACATTGTATGGGTGCTTTAAAATGTGGTGATAAATTCATATCGTTCGACTAAGTTCATGTTGTTTTTCAGGAAGTTCTATAAGCCTTGAAAGCTCAATTAAAGGTCAAGTCCACCCCAGAAAAGTGTTGATTTGAATTAATAAAGGAAAATCAAACTAGCATAACGCTGAAAATTTCATCAAAATCTGATGTAAAATAAGAAAGTTATGACATTTTAAAGTTTCGCTTATTTTTCACAAACAGTGATACGCACAACTAAGCGACATGCTTATGAGACATTCAATTATGTCCCTCACTCACTATTTCTTTTGTTCTTTTTTGTCTGAATAATACAATATTAATTTTTAAAAGATTTGACAATAAGGACTACATTGACTGAACCATATAATAATAACCAATGTTAATTCCACATTTCCAGGGAGAATTTAATCATTGTTTCACTTGACAATGAGGAGAAAATTAGAATATTTAATATAATAAAATACAAAAGAAATAGTGGGTGGATGACGTCATCAGTCTTCTCATTTGCATATTGACTAGGATGTGCATATCACTGTTTTGTGAAATAAAGCGAAATTTTGAAATATCATAACTTTCTTATTTTACATCCGATTTTGATAAAATTTTGTTGTGGTGGACTTGTCCTTTAAAAACATTATCTGGGTGCTTTAAAATGTGGTGATAGATTTATATCGTTCGACTAAGTTCATGTTGTTTTTGTCAGGAAGTTCTATCTATGTTGATAATGCCTATTTATCCATACATGTGGCATGATTACATTTATCTTTCGGTTTTGTGTCAATGCTAACATGATACCAGCTAGACGCCCTGTTCCTGAAACGCCGTGTGCGGCGCTCTTCACATCTTAAGCTTTTTCGGAACATTTCATTAACTTTCGTTAGCAGAATCTTTGTCGTCACTAACTAACGCTCGTTTTTTTTTTGGTGGCATTTTTCATTTTTTGGGAAAATACATGGATACAACACTTAATGGTTTAACTTACATATCACTGACTTGAAATTAAAAAAGTTGAAACTGATTACAAAGAAAATACGTTTTTTTTATTATATGTCACGTGATTGATGACGTTTTTTTTTACCCCTGTACCATAATACGTTCGGGGGGAGCCACTTCCTTTCAAAGATGCACAACATGATTGTCCAAGAAAACTCGTAAAGCCGGTTTAAGTTTCATCGTCGGGCGATATCTGTGCGTACAAAAGAATGGGTATCAATAGCAACTAATTTATTATTCTTTATTTTCAATGAATACTCAGGCGTTGTTGTTTTTAGTAGGTTTTCTCATAGTGTAAACAACGTCCCCCGGGTACAGAGGTTTTGTTGCTTTCGGGTACTTTCCGATTTGAGAATTATCTTGTTCGTTTTGATCATCGTACACGTTTTTTATTCGGAAATATTCGGAAAACATATGTGCACATATGTGCACACTGCATATCGCATGTATGGGTCATCATTGACATTGTTCGCCGTATTATTCAGGGTGATGGGTAAATGAAAAGGGTGGTCGTGTGACCTTACTTCGCGCGTGACCATATTTCGTGGACGGTCGTATATCTCAGAAAATACTTAATATCGTGAAAATCTGATATCACTACCAGAAAAAAGCGGTCAAAAATTATCCTGTAGTGAAAGTTTCTAGTTGATGAGATTGGAATTTGTTTAAGCTAGGGTTCGGCGATTGGGCAGGTGCGCGCACCTGCCTCGGCCGATCCTCGCCCATGCGCCCACCACTAACTTAGCACTTAGCAGGCAAGGTAGGACTTCGGACACATCCATACATAAACATCTCCAACTAAAGTGAGTACACTAATATTCACTTCCAATCTAAAAAAACACCAGGTGAGAGGATGTATTCCCTGTATGGGCAATGCATCCTCTCACCACCCAAATTTTTTGATCAACAACTTACTGACCTTTTTCCAGCCAAACGTTCTCTCCTCTTTAATTAATAATTAACATGGGCAGTAAAACCTGATCTTATCCTCAGCATCCTAACATAGCTTCAAACCACTACCTCTCTCTAAAAAACGCCCATTATCAACCACAATACAATCCATGAAATAAGCACAATTTCAACACAAAACAAAACCAAAAAGCCTGTGTATCCATTGACATCTTTCATGATTGATAAGATATCCACGCATAAAGGATTTGGACATGTTCAAAACCATCACCCCCATCCCATGTGCGCCACAAATTCTACACCCTATACACATACTATAATAGCCCCCTTTCAGCTCACCAAACGCAACATATTATGTTATTCATATCTGGTTCCAAAATACACTGGGTCAATCCAGGAACATTATCATGATTATAGTGGAGTAGTGTAATATAGTGACATACATAGACAGGAGCATCAATCCATTATTCGACGGGGGGGGGGGGCAAAGTGAAAAAGGACAAAAAAATACAATTTTGTATGTACCACAGAATTTTTTTATCTCGTGTTAATGATTTCTAGTGATTTCCAATTCCTTTTAAATAAATTTTAATTGCATAATATGAATTTTATGACGCCCTTTCTCAAAGGGGAAGACGCTATAATTTCAAATAGTGGAGGATATGAAGAAGAAGAACAAGAAGAAGAAGAGAAGAACAAGAAAAAGAAGAAGGAGAAAGAGAAGGATGAAGAATAAAAGAGAAGAAGGAAGAAATGGGAAAAGAAGGATGAGGATTAAAAGACGTCTGCATCGTGTATCACGACAATTTTATTCATATGAGAAAATATGACGAAATTGTCTTGTCCCCGTCCCAATTAAAATACACTGGCGTCGCCCCCATAGAAACTAGCATAATGATATTTGTATACTATCTAAAAATAACATCATTCGATGACTTGATATATTACTTGTAAATATTACACAAAGCATACACTTCAACGAGTTTGATGACCTACTAAAGTGAATATACGTGATGAAAAGACGATTAAAGGGATCTGAGTGACTATACAAGTTTACAAATCATTGAAGGAGAAAACAATGAGCCGCTTAGCCGTCAGTTCGTTGAACGAATTTGGGTAACTTTTTTTTTCATATAGCTGCCAAAAGTTATAAAATCATTCTGCGACATATTCCGAATTTCTATCTTAGTAATGTAGTTTTAAGATTATATAATTCCGTACAATAATATGAAGAAGGGAAGGAAATACAGGCAGAAAGATTGTAATGGAAAGACGAGAAAGGATGAAAAGAGGAAATTAGAAGTATTCTTTTCTTGAAAGTGAGTGAAGTCCTGAAAAGGACTGTAAACCAGATGAGATGAGCTGAATATGGCATGAGTAGCGATGGTTTGAGTAGTAGCATGGATGAAGGGAAGAGAGGTTACTCGACATTTCGGGCAGGTTGACTGTCCGTCTTTAGGAGTGAAGGATGCTAAACGTCATTTTCAGGACTTCACTCACTTTCAACATGTTCAAGAAAAGAATACTTCTAATTTCCTCTTTTCATCCTTTCTCGTCTTTCCATTTCAATCTTTCTGCCTGTATTTCCTTCCCTTCTTCATATTACATATGGTGAACCGTAAACCTTCTCCACGTTATAAACTTCACCATGCAATCGGGATAGCGCAGTATAAAGAATATGGTAACAATAATAATTATAAAATTCAAAAGTGTCTTACACTGTTATAAAATTTACCCTTAAAATAAAAGAGTTCCTGCAGCTGAGCCTCGAGAACACCTGTAATCTCACCAGATTGCGTAATCTTACAGGAAATTGGTATTTGGTGTATGGAATCTTACAAATTTCCTTTAATAAAACACACTTTTCTCCTTTTTAAACAGACCTGTACTGTTAAATTGCAGAAAAAATCCTGTTTTATGAATTTACAGAATGATTCTGTTATTGCTTTCTGCAAAATCTGCTTTTTTCTGTAAAATCACGTTTTTTTAACAGTGTACGATCAGATTTCGCTCAAATGTACATTATATCGCATGATACATTCGCATTCTAAATGTATAAAACAGAGATTATTTCAGTCACAAGACTAGATTACATTCTGTACAGAGTGCTCATAAGGCACATAAAGAGCTAAGAGTTAAATAAAAGAGTTTTGATAAGTTTTTGATTGAATATTTGACATGTATGGATTGACGACAATAAATTCGACTTTCTGGACCCAGGTCATATAAACAGAGATAATTTCAGTCACAGGGTTAGATTACATTTTGCAAACTTTGCAATTTCTAGAGGGCTAAAATACTTAGATAAGTCACGTATGTTCATGTTGACACGGCAACTAGCATAGTGACATCGGGGTTTGGCAAGCTCGAATAGCTGCGGTTGTAGATTTTGAGGGGACATGGCCGTACGATGCGGGTGGGGTATAGAATTGGAAAATTTACATTTGTTAATCGAAAATTTTCAGGAAGTTCACAAGAAATATTGCACGGAATCGTTTAATTTCACTTTCGAAACTGCAACCTTTGAAAATGTGTATGTGTCTCCCCCTCCATCCCCGGGCATGGGAAAACTTAATAGGGGTTGCCAAAAAATGACAAGCAAAAAAAATGATTTTGGTAAAATGTCTACATATTTGCATGCTAACCTTAATTCTGTTATTTCCAGGGATGTTGCCTTGGTATATAACATACGCAGCACCCTCAGAAAAATCATGGGGTCCAAGGTCATGCCCCCCCCCCCCCATAGAGGCGATCGATCAGCGGGAGAGGGGAAGTGATAGTAATAGTAATAGGAATCAGCAGCATCATCATCATCGTCGTCACCATCATAATCGTCGTCTTCATCATCCTCGACATCATCATAATAATTACATCGCTGATATTGGTGATCATATAGTGGTCGTCAGTCTGTTTTGTGCAGTGAATTTGCTGGGAAATTATGTCATTAATCTGTCACAAAATCAAATATTCATTATAAAAAAAAGTCTTAGCTCGCTTGCAACTATTTGGAATTTTGTACATCCGCCACCCCTCACGCATTACCCCGCCATCCCGTCATGTCTAACACATGAAACCAAAATGAAATCGACATGATTTGTTAAAGTAAAAGTAAGTGAAAGTTTTGTTTTTTAGAAAATTACTATAAGAAATGTATGGTTTATGTTTAAACTAGAAATCGGATTTGGTTTTTGTTTTATTGATAGGATAGGCCAATGTTCTTCATAAACCTATTGGGCATATTGTTTTATGAATTTATTGCATTGACAACCATGTAAAAATAGTTAATTTTGTGGAACAAAATATATTTTTCTTTTTTTGCCGGTAAAATGATTTTTTACACAATATTGTTTGTTAGGCGCATCATTTTGTTTAGTGAAATACGTATGGTCTTAGTGAATTCCTACAAACAAGCCTTAAAATGTCCCTCTTCAGGTCTGAATTTCCTAAATTTTCATCTCGCGCTCCGCGATCGCAATAAGGCCCGGTCACATATAGGCGACGCACGAGGGGCGCATGGCCCACGTGTTGCATTTTTGCAGTTTTGGTCAATGCGTTGTTACTCGCTAGATCTGCGCCATTGTTCGTTAAGCGTTCGACGAGCGCGTTTTACCAACGTTATGTATTCGACGCTCTTCGCTTGTGCGTCGTAATTTTTTGAGCATGCTCAAAAATATGCGCAGAGCTCGACGCATGACTCTATACGCCATGAAGTCGCCAAACATTCGCAAAGCGCGCTAGACCAACGCTAGACGTACGCTGAGCCTACGTTGAGTATCCGTCGCAAGTTCGGCGGCTGATTTCGAACGAACAACTGGCGCACACATAACGTGCTTTCCAACGAACACGCAACGAATATGAACGAGCTGAACGAGTGCTGAACGAGTGTTGAACGTGTCTCTAACGCACACACCGTTTATCTAGCGTGTTCCTAACATATACCTGGCGTGTGCCTAGCGTGTAGTCATAGGGCATATAAGTGGATCCGGCACCAACTCCTCATCACTTCTCCTCCAGCCCTCGAAAGAACCACCTCGGAAGATGGATGATCCTGACACTCAATTGAAATATAAAATTGCAATTCTCCAACATCAGCATAACCTAATGGCACTGACTATTCACCAACTACAAGTCTCCAGAAGGAGAAAGGAAAAAAAGTCAACGAAGATACTGGGTCTGACCCTGGATCGGAAGGAGAAGACAGTTTGGCTTGTAATAATAATAATAATAATAATAATAATATGCAACATTTATATAGCGCTTAATACAAACGATCGGATGATCGGGCGCTCGAGCATTAAAGGAATTCCTTCCTACCGGGTACCCATGTATGATCAACTTCTTGTAGAACTCCGTAACGAAGACCAGGCAGCCTTCAAAAATGTTATGCGAATGCCACCAGAGATGTTCGACGAGTATCACCAAACAGAATACAACCTACAGAGATGCCCTCGATCCTGGCCTGAAGCTTGCTATCACCCTTCGACATCTTGCGTCTGGGACCAAGTATCACTCAATGTCCTATGGATGGAGAATCCCTCACAATACTATACCCCTGCTCATCCCAGAAGTGTGCCAGGCCATCATCGAAGAGTACAAGGGTGAGATGATGAAGTGTCCCACCACTCCCGATGAGTGGCGTGCCATATCTGACCAGTTCATTGAGAAGTGGAACTTCCCCCATACCTGTGGTGCACTCGATGGAAATCATGTCAGCTGCAATTGTCCTCCAAACAGTGGTTCTCTTTAATATAACTACAAAGGATTCTACTCCGTTGTCCTCATGGCGCTCGTAGATGCTGATTATCGCTTCATCTGGGTAGACATTGGTGGTATGGGATCGGCATCAGACGCTCAGATCTACAATGCTTCTTAGCTGAGAGAATGTGTTGAAGATGGCAGTTTAGGCCTCCCGGATCCCGATCCTCTTCCCAACGACAACCAGGATGTACCATACTTTTTCGTCGGCTACAATGCATTCGCTCTACGTCCTAATAATTATGAAGCCGTACAGTCTTAGAGGTATGACGCAGTCGCAGCGCATTTTCAATTATCGGCTTTCCCGAGCCAGAAGGGTTGTCGAAAATGCCTTCGGCATTCTGTCTAGCAGGTTTCAAGTTCTCCTGACCACGATGCAGCAGCAGCCAGCTACCGTCAAGCTCATTGTCACGGCATGCATCATCCTCCACAACTAGATGAGGACAAGGTACCCAGGTGTGCAGAACCAGCAGCTTGACCGTGCCGAGAACCTTGGTCATGACTAGGTCCCAGGAGCATGGAGATCAGGCCTTAACATGCAAGACACCATCTCTGTCGCTGGCAGCAATACCTCCAGCAGGGAAGGAAAAAAGCAGAGGAATCTTATCAAGCACTGGGTCAACTCCAAAGCCGGTGCCGTTCCATGGCAGGACAGAATGATATAGACAACATTTATGTGAACAGTTCGGGCAGCTATAATTATACAGAGATTGTGATTGGATGATGGTTGATTAATGCTTTGTACTATTTCATTCCATTCTTTATATACTGTTTATTTGACAAGCATTCACTTGCAAACATACATAATTATACACACGCACACACACCCTCACACACACACACACCCTCTCGCTAACAACGCAAATACATTTGAACACAAATCCACACACATTTTTCTCCTACATGTGTCTATTCTTAGCTTTTTTCATATTTCCCTTTCTTTACTTTTTGACTCTTATTTGTAAAGTATTAAAAATATTATGTCTAGTGATAATATTCAAATCTGCCGGCAACTTTTTTTTCAAAAAATAACTTGTGTTTTCCCTGCCTGATAAATTGACACTGATTTAAACATAAAATATTTTCAAACTATTTTTCTTTGGTAGTGTAAGTAACATAATATATTTTCTTAATAACATAGTATTATTTCTACAAATGTATACATTGGTTTATATTTTTTTTTAATGGAAGTTTTCGGTCGCGGGCTGCGCGTTGAACGCGCAGTGCATGCGCTAGCCCAGCGCTAGCCATTCGTTCAACACGCTCGCAATACGTGATGCATTCGTTGGGAGGTTTTGTATATGCGCTCTGTGTACGGTCAATATGCGCCCAGTATACGCGCAGCGCGTTAGCAATATGTTATGAATTCGATGCAAGTTCGCTAGCCTTTCAGAAATTCTGACAGGAGTTGAGCGCACAACGACGCACTGGTCCTATTTTCCAATTTTAAATGCGTGGGTCGTGCGTCGGGCTATATGTGACCGGGCCTTAATAGTGAGATGCAAATGATAATCATGATTACAATGACTACAAAAAGTGCTTCATGTGTTTAGATGTAATTCTAAAAAAATCAACAAGCGCTTGGCACTCGTATTAGAAGACTTTGGTGGGATATTTATACTCTTAATTGATTCCTAAAATATAGTCCTTATAAAATGTCCCTGTTTGTGGTCAATATATACAAAAAATTCAGCTAGCGCTTCGCGCTCTTATTGTTTGTTTAGCGAGACAGGTACGAATCATAACAAAAATTTGCTTATAATGTCCCTTTTAGGTCTGATTATCAAAAATGTTTAGCTCGCGCTTACATTCTTTGAACAGTGAGATATATATTCGTTAATGGCACTGTCCTTAAAATGTCTATATTAGGTCAGTATACCTGTCAACTGAGCGCGCTTCGCGCGCTCACTAAGTGACTCAAAATTTTTGATGGTATCCCCCAATGCCGTGACCCACGGTACGCCACTGGCTCTGCAATTAGTCACTCGCACACACACAATTTGAGGTGCAATTTTTTTTTCTTTTTGTCAGGTGCGACAATTTCGTTGATGTTATCCCTGGTTGTTAGCGGGGCGGGGTGCTTCCGGGGTATAAGTCAGAGTTCGATGTGTACATTTTTTATTACATTTTACGTAACACTTTACATCCATTTAAATATTATCTGCTGCAAATTGCATCAAAGTTGTATATGTATTTTATAGATCCTTTAATCTAGCATAGCATTTTGTCTTGTCATTACTGGCAATTTGATAGGTGTTTAAGAATAAGCCAGTAGTTCCACTCTGCGCATAAGAGGAAGGCCATGGGTACTAAAGTTACATGGTGGTTTAAAATTTAATGAGATAAGCACCAATTTAGATGTCCTGATTATTCACATATTGTTTTTAATTGTGTTTTTCATTTATATCCATAAAAACAACAATGCGTCCACGAACGACTGGTATTTCACAGTTTGCCTAGTACATTGTACAACATGCTATATGCATTTAAAGTAGAAATACAACAAATACCTTCATAAAATGTTCATTGATGTGCTATTCTAGTCACCCGGTCTATTCAATTTCTTCATCCTGCTATGTAAACGCATGCTTATGTAATATCTTGCTTTGAAATTTGCCTATCACAATGAAAGAAATGAAAGGTCATTTGACCAAAATTGTCCATGAAGTAACTACGAACTGGTCTATTGGATCTCGAGGGCATACATTCATTCATGGCGCATGCAACGCGAACGACCACTCGCATGAGTCCTCTTATTCTGGGATCCGGAACTATCGTGGGATAAATAATTTCGCACCCCGCGCCCCTTCTCTTTCTCTGATTTTTCTCTTTCCTTTTGTTTTCCTTTTCTTTTCATTTTGTTTTCATCTTTCTTTGCCCCTTTCTTTCTTTCTTTCTTTCATTTTTTTTCTTTCTCTTTTCTCCCTTTTTCGCCCTTTTTCTTCATTTTCCCCCGATATGACTGTATAGTATCCCTAAATTAGACCCCAAAAGAACCAATCTGGAATAAAATTATTGGAAATGGTTTTTTGACTGATTTGAGTAGGTATGGGTGTCAACATTTACCAAAAAAAAGTTAGGAGGAATACGGGTTGGGGAAAGTGCTTTTTTTCAAGGTCAAAGGTCAATGACCTTTTCGTATATACTGTATAATGGTATCTCTGAGATGGAAAGGCGCAGGTTGGTGATAATGGTGTCAAAATGCACAAATTCTTACCAGAATATCAAATAGAATAAAATTAATTACCTAGAATGCACATTCACCAATAAAATTCAAGGTTGAAGCCTTTCAAAAGGTCAATGACCTTTTTTACATTATATACCATACCGTATAATGGTATATCTGAGATGATGAGGTACATGCTGGTGATCATGGTGCCAAAATGTACAGATTCTTACAAGAAGATCAAATAAAATAAAATTAATTACCTAGAATGCACATTCACCTATAAAATTCAAGGTCAAAGCCTTTCAAAAGGTCAATGACCTATTTACATTATATACCATACTGTATAATGGTGTCTCTGAGATGAAAAAGCATAGGTCGGTGATCATGGTGTCAAAATGCACAGATTCTTTAAATACCAGAAGATCAAATAGAATAAAATTAAGTACCTAGAATGCACATTCACGCATAAAATTAAAGGCCAAAGGTCAATGACCCTTTATACTATATATACCATATTATAAAATTGTATGTCTAAGATAAAACGGTGCAGGTTGGTGTTCTTGGTGTCAAAACACGCGTATTCTTACAGGAAGATAAAATAAAATTAAGCATCGAGAATGCACATTCACCCATAAAATTCAAGGACAAAGGTCAATGTCCATTTTAACATTAAATAATAATAATGGTATCTCTGAGATAAAACACCGCAGGTCGGTGATCTTGGTGCCAAAATGCAAAGACTTGTACAAGAAGATTAAACAACACTAAAATAAGTATAAAGAATAAACTTTCACCTTTGAAATCCAAGATCAGAGGAAATATATAATCTATATATGACATAAAAATAACAAAAAAAATATTTTTTGTGTTCATATTTTATTTCTGAATAATGCAAATAACCATGGCTAATTTGTAATGAAAACATGGAGGTTTCATAATTTCAGTCTGAAATAATGAAGGCCATGGAGAATGTATTTAGGGGTCAGAGGTCAATGAGCCCTTTCCAAAATATCAGTGGAAATTAAGTAAAAAAGGTTGATGACTAAATAACAATTTTCATATACTGCGATGCATTGCCAAAAGCACTGAAAAAAATAAATGAAATGAAGTATATAACTTGAAATGATTTCTATCTCAAGTAGCAGCATTTAATGCATCCTTATATCTAAGTAGGTTGTCGAGTC